>NC_136492.1:78939984-79069984 GCF_053919585.1 Euprymna scolopes
CCAATAGACATGAGCTCAATTAGTAGCCCATCATGTACAAGTGACAATACATCTTTTTTGGGATGAAAAAGGGTTTTTTAAAAATTCACTTTTAATTACGTTTATTCTTTTTTATAAAAATCTCCGAAACCCTAATAGTATTTCTCCCCAAAATTTAGACCGCCGTTTTAAGCTATGATTTTGAACACCTCTTCATTTTGGTAAAATACGTGCAACTTTAAAACAATGTAAATGCGGACCCAGAATTGAAATTGCATTAGGATTAAGCAGGTGCGTGCAAAGATGTGGTGATGCCCGAGACCGACTCTTTTGATTGTACAACCATAAAAACACAAGCATACTGGTAAATAAGTCTAAGTACTGGGAAATATTACGAAAAAAAAAACGGAGATTGTTTAAATATGTACACACAAAAGAAACATGAAATAAACAGTTTATTCGATTTAAATATAAATCAACACAATTTATTAAGTTCATTCCGAATTTGAAAAGGTTGGGTTTTTTTTACTCAAATTTGGTGTTTAAATTTTTATGTAACACGTGTTTCGAGCACAAACATATTAGTACCAATACAATAGCATGATCTCCAAATCCCTAAATCTTTGCACGACATGCAATAAAATATTAATACAGAAATGGTGGAATTTCTTAAATTTTATGACAAAAAAAAAAAACAAAAACAATTACGAATTACTTAAGATAAACAAATCAAATGAGATCATAAATGCTATCAACTCACAAAAATCTAGAATATATTTGCGCTTGAAATCCTAGTGACCTTATATCTAGAACAATAGTAACAGTATCAATCTACCCAATGAGCAAACTTAGTAATGAACATCTTACAACAACCAATCATCGAACAAGCTACAAACTACCTTAGAGACGACGTTTGCTTCTTAAACTCCTTACCACAAACAGTAGATCCAGGCATAGTACTAGTTACATTTTACGTTAAAAGTTTATACACCAACATAGCACATGACTTAGATAAACAAGCATTATCATACTGGATTGACAAACACCCACAAATATTACATTCAAGATTTAGCAAACAGTTCTATTGTCAACAACAACCTAATTCTTAACAATAATTCTTTAGAATTGAACAACGAAAGCTACATTCAAATCTTGGGTATAGGAATGGGAACGAAAATAGTTCCAATCTATGCCACCCTAACGCTTGCTTGCTTAGACGAAATCCTGGGATAGAGCAGATATATGGAGGAAATATCAAAGCCCTTTTCATAAAATCTTGAAAGAGGTACTAGATTATTGTTTTATCTTTTGGAAACCTACATGGGGACATCAAAGAATTACATAATATATAATAGAGCATACAACCAAGAAATGGTTGTGTTCAAGTCTAAAGTAAATAAGTTCTTGATGAGCCGTTCCATATAAGTTATTAAATTTACCAAATTTTCATTACTAATGATTACTATATTGACCAATTTCTACTGTACACTCTTTAACCCTTATCCTTGAGTGGCCTCTGGGCCTTGATAATGTGGTGATGCCTTTGTAAAAAAAAAAAAAAAAAAAAAAAAAAAAAACAAGAAATTAAATTCACCCTAGAACAAAGTCACAAAGAATTACCATTACCTTGATGTCCTGGTTAAAATTATAAACAATCATAGCATCACAGACATCTTACTACAATCCTGCAGGCACCTAACATTATTGCTATTTTAAAAATCATAATCCCAAAAGCTTCCTACAATCTATACCCTATTCCCTAGCACACAAAATTTGCACTATACTCACTGACAAACATTCACGAATCGTCCGACTGGAAGAGGATATCCTCACATAACTAATATATGAAGGTATAGAACTAGTAGAAAAAATGCTATTAGAGCAGCTACAAAACCCTCCAAAACGAAACAAAGAACAGAGCTTAGCGTACGTCTCTACACACACACCACCCTAGAACTATTCACAGAGATAACAAAAAAAAACTAGATCTAACATTAAAAAAAAAAAACAACATTTAACCTCATGCAAATTCAACGAATACATAATTCAAGCAATAAAAATGTGGGATTTGTGTCATAATAATAGAAGATTCATATACATTCAAAAACTCAATACAGATATTGAAAATAAAGACTTGAACTACACCTCTAAAAATATGGCTTGTATACCAAAATGCACAATATGCGACAAATAACATATAGGCGCAACCAAAACATTAAATAGGATCGCCTTACACAAAAGGAACATAAATCTCGCACACAACAGAAATGTATTTGTTCCACAACATATTTACACAATCAGAAGAGGTAGATTAGAAATCATACCAAATCTATCAATTGGAAGATGATCTTTACCTCCTTACGCAAGCAAAAAAAAAAAAAATAGAACTAAATTCACACCAACATTGAACAAATCCTAACACAATATCATTTTTATATCCATGTATATATGTGCTCTGAAGAACACGTACATACATACATATATACATACATACATACATACATATAAAAATCAAAGTGGGTGCGTGCGTATGTGTTTTGTTTCGGATTATTTATTGCCAAATTCGATCATTCTGGTAAAAGATTTTATGCTTCAAGTTCTTTATATCTTCAAATATTTATTCATGGTGTCTAGTTTGGTTGTTTTATAGAGGAAAATTGTTTTTGTTTTTTTGTCTTTGCAGAACATGATTGAGTTTCGCAAAGGGAAAGAAAAAAACAATAACATCAATATTTGGTGAATTGGAGATTAGGAAGCCGGTATTTCAGGCAGCCTGATCTGGTAGCACCAGGCGTGCACATGTGTGTAGACGAAAGTATATGTAAACACACCTACAGTTTACACACACACATACAAACACACACATATCCATGCACACCCAGGCGCATAGACCAGAACAGATGGCCTAAACACAGATATAAATCATCATACGCTCGTGAACACACACACACACACACACACACATATACATATACATATAAGGCGAAGATTATGAGTAATAATTAGCAACTCCACATAAATCATATTTACCGATCCCAGCCATTCCTAATTCTATTAAGAAATATTAACCAAATAATTGCAATAAAACCAAATAACATGTACTAATGGCTCAGAAAAGGAAAGATAAAAAAAAAAAAAAAAACACGTGCACATAACTTTGTCCGTCTGCCAGTAATAAATACATTGCGGAATTTGTCTGATTTCGAAATATCAGAGATTTTAATTACTTTTAGAAATAGAGAATATTGCATTCCTAACTGGTAACTTGCAGAGTAACTAGTAAATTCCAAACAAATAAATCGGATGCTATGATTCGAAATCGAAGCCAAACTGTTGATACTTTCAGTCTGGAGTTTTATAAACTGAGTTATATGGACTTTCTTATAAATAAAGTTTAAAACATTATCTTTATAAAATAGTTATAGTTTGGACATGACGTCATAGATTTATTAGTTATGTCATGTTTCACAGCTTGGATTTAAACATAAGCGATAATAAAAAAAAATAAATTGGTGAATAGATCAACGTGAGCGTTGGGAATTATTTTATTGCTTTAACTACGCATTGGTATTAAAACAATTTAGTATTCAATGTTGTTGTTTCTTTTAACTACAATTATTCGACCCTAGTTTAATAAAAAATAAATAAATAAATAAATAAATAAAACTAGACCCTGAAGAGAGCATACATGCTCGAAATACGTGTTACGTATAGAAATTTAAAATACCCATATGAGAAATGTTAACAAAATATTTCTTTTTAATTCGAAAATATTTTATATATATATATATATATATATATATATATATATATATATATATAACATTAACACTCGAATTTTAAAGTAACCCCCTCCTCCCACCCCCACATACTCCCCTTCCCCTCATGTATCCCTATGTCCTCAGCCACACCAGAAATGAACTTCCCAGACCCTCCCCCACAAGTTCCTTAAACCCCAAAAGTAAAAATTTATGGACATACCAAGCGCCCCCTCCCACCATCCCCCATGTTCCCTTCCTCTCTGTCTTCCGCCCTCCTCGCAACCCCCCTGACCTCATTCACTCTTTCACTCATTCATCCCAAAATAGCGAACATTTCTGTAAAAGTCTAAGGAAGCTACAGACGGTCAAAAAAAAAAAAAAAAAAACGGCCGAGTAGCTGAAACAATAATGTAACTTAACAGAAAGATACGGTAATAAAAAATAAAACGTATATATATATATATATATATTGATTGATTGATTGATTAATTGTATCCTTGTAGTTTCCTATTAGTATATCTAATGAAACGCCGATGTTTATCAAAAAGCGTAATTTTGTACATTTATTTACACTAGCATTATCGACTATATATATATATATATATATATATATATATATATATATATATATATATATATATATATATATATATATATATATGCATACACATACACTTTTCTGCTGCAACTTCCTTTAGAGAAGCCGCGTCATGCCAAATCTTCTTGTATCTGTGTATATTGAAAGATGGGTGATGGAAGAAAAGTACCGTCGCAGGAATAAACAAACATTTTGTTTTTGCAGTGCCCATATGTAGCAAATAATATTTCTATCTACTTCTATATAAAATGCACTCTGTGTGTGTGTGTGTGTGTGTGTGTGTGTGTGTGTGTGTGTGTGTGTGTGTGTGTGCGTGCGTGCGTGTGTGCGTGCGCGCGTGTGTGAGTTCGCTCCCTCTGGATGAAACGGCTGGGCCGATTTTTATGAAATTTCATGTAAATATACTTAATGTGTCTGGGAGTGTAATTAGATAGGTTTTGTATCGGAATGCCTCTGATTAGTATAGAAAATCGTTAATCAATAGTTGAAAAATCCGATTAAAGAAGGAACAGATTGATTTTGAACAAAGTTAACACCTTATAAAGACGAACATCACAAGTGCATTTGAGAAGATTTATCATCGCACAAGCAGAAAGACCCGGCGTATAAAACCAACAATAGGTTCTTTGATAAGACATGGACGCGTTCGAAATAAATGTTTCTGTTTAGAGAACAACTGAAACATGATACTTGATTTTTGAATTTTAAACTTAATTCAAACCATTATATAAAAATAATTTAATAAAATCAACAGTAGGTTCTCTACAGTGCAATGTAGACTATAATATATTGTGGACTTAGTCACTGCAAGAAGGCATGTGAAGTTTCCTCCTGGTGTACTGCAGTGGGTCCCCCAAATATGGCAGGCAATCAATCAATTGATTGAAAAATGGCTAATCTCACCGATTTCGATGACAACTGTATGGTAAGGAACATTTGCTGATCCTCATTCAATGCCGGGCAACGTCGGATCTCTTGTTAGTATATATATATATATATATATATATATATATATATATATATATATACTAAGTTAAATTGTCTGTGTGTGTGTATGTGTGTGTGTGCGTGTGTCTGTGTCTGTGTCTGTACATTTCCCTACCGAATTACTCTGTCAATTTTTTGTCTACAAACACGAGATTTGACATAAGGGGTATTAAGATTTGGGAAAATATTGTTAATCGGTTTTCGGCCAGAAATTTGGCTGTCAAGGGGTCAAAGTTCAATGATTTGATTTTGAAAACCCTACCAAACTCCTCCGCCAATTTTGCGTCTAAACACTTGAAATTTTAGATATAGGGTCTTTGGACATGGATCTGACATAATAACTTATTTGAGCTCCAAACAATAAATATTAAGGGGTCAAAATTGGGGTCAAAGTTTTTTAAAAATTTGACCTCTGCGGTCACTACCAAATTACTCAGCCAATTTTTGGTCTAAACATTCGAAATTTTACATAGTCAGACATAGGGCAAGCTTTTTAATCGATTTTTGGCCGAAGATTTGGCTACCAAGGGGTAAAAATTCAAAAGATTTGACTTTTGCGGTCTTTAGCAAACCATTCAGACAATTTTGGGTCTAAACATTTGAAATTTTACGTAATTGATATTCAGACATGCAGCAAGCTTTTTAATCAGTTTTTGGACGAAAATTTGACTGTGAAGAGGTCAAAATCGAAAGAGTTGTACATTGCAGACTCTACCAAACTCCTCCGCTAATTTTGGATCTAAAAACACTTAAAATTTTAGATGTAGGTCACCTGAGTTCTTTATTATGTTTTATATTTTATTTAGTATTTAATATTTTTGCATTTTTAAATTTTTTAATTAAAAATTTTTTTTTTTTAATTTTAAAAATTAATTTTGGGGGGAATTTTTAACATTTTTCAAAAAAATGGGAAAATGTTGAATAATAAACAAAATTAACATATATACGTATTAATTTTGTTTATTATATGATATTTATAATATTTATCTTTTTTTTTTTTTTTTTTTTGTAAAAATAAAAGAGAGACAGAGAGCAAGAACGATATATTTGTGCTGAGTGACTTATATGTGTCAATCCTATTCCCTTCCCACACACAGCATTTCTTCAAAGACGATTTTATGTCAGAATTCTAACATTGATGGGAAGGTTTCCCGGTCCAATTGTTGAACTTCGCACCACACCCGCCATCGAAGCTCATCTCGTGTCCTTGGCATATTCTCAGTGTTTTAAATAAACACTCTTTTCCGAACACATCTTTTTAAGCCACTACAAAATATCAAAGTGAAATCTTTTTCAAATCAGGATGGAAAAGAGAAAAATTTTGTGAAATTGAAAACGAGCGAGTTTATAATCGCCAGTCAGAGAGTTAGAATTACGATGAAGTAAAACTAGATTATCGTCTTCTTTCTTCTTCTCCTTCTTCTTCTCCTTCTTCTTCTTGGCGTAGTGGCTGCTGCTACTATTGCAATTTGCAACAAGATTGGATTTCCGGTTCTTGCCACCGGTGAATGACGTCAGGAGGCGTGACACACGACGAGAGCTAAATACTTTATATATAGATTGGTGTAATTTAGAGAGCAATGGCCAAAACAGACGGACGTTAAAAAAGGAAAAAGAAAAACGAAAATACACACCAGCAAAGTGTAATATCTGCAGTATCTATTCTGGTGCTACACTACATATTTTGTGTCCTCGGTTAGTGAAGGATAAATCCTTGTAGACTGGGGCAATTTTTATATTTTCCTAATCCAGAAGGTCCCTATTTTGGGGAAGCTAGATTTTCCACAGATTAAAACCCGACCTTGTGTCTGACTCTGTCCTCGTGGGGGAGAAGGAAAACAAATACACGAATGAAAAGGATAAAGAAATACTCTCCCTCATCACGGACGGCACGAATTCAAACAAGAACAAAATTGGTAGTGATTGCGCTAGTAGTGGGGATGGTTGATGGATGTTTTTTTTTTTTTTTTTTTTTTAAGAACATCGTTCATTCATTTCGTATGAAGCAGATGATTTTTGTTAGCATTCGTTTCCCCGATATCTTTCTGGTTAGAACTCTTTCTATCTTTGTCATCGGGTACTTACGTTACGGGTGGAACCACCTGAAGGTCGCTAACATCCTTAAATGAAAGTGTTTATGTGGAACGAACTGGATTCAAACTTGGCACAACCAAATTGACAGTTCGCGTCGTTAATCACTTAGCCATCATCATCACCTTGCTGCACTTTGCACCCAAGTGCAGCAGGGAGATGAAAAGTGGGGCCGAAATTATTCATTCTCCAACCAATCCCCCATTAATGACAAAAGTTTTGGGTTCGTACACTCGGTAATGCATGAATGGGTGGGAGTTAGACATCTTTATAAACATTTTGGAATGGCACCAATTCTAGAAAGGTTTTGGAGCCATACGACATGAGCTCCATTGACATTTTACGTTCGGGCGCATAATTCGCCTTGTTTGAATGAAAAGATAAAATGCCCAGTAAGAATTTAATAAATTTCTGTCTTTTTCCCCTTTTCATAGAAGAAACATCATACTTTATTGTTTGTTGTTGTTGTTGTTGTTGTTGTTGTTGCTGTTGTTTGTTTGTTTGTTTGTTTGTTTGTTTATTTTGGGGGGGGTTATTGTATGTGTTCAGCCGAGCTCGAATCTTTGGTCTCTCCCTGCAAAATATTCGCAAACAAGAACTCATCTATATCTACCACCACTGCAAAGTGTTTTCCTTTCTTCTTCTGTGTACATAAAACAAAACTCCCACGAACAAAGTTACTTTCCAAGAACTTTCCATCTTCGGAACACATTGCCAAAGAACTGCTTTCTTTCAGACTACATAATTGTTGTCTTCAAGTTCAATATCAACAAATACTTGTCGTGCCATTCTTTTAAATAAACAAATTCTGTGCATTCTACCCGTTTCCGATCCTCTCAATAATTCTCATAATTTACTTGACAATCTCATCGATCCTTATCCTCGAGTGGTTTTTGGATCCGGTAAGTGATGACTCGTTAGTATTAAGAAAATCTGGAATTAATATAAATTGTAATCAAGTTGAACTTGCATTAGGTTTAACATTTGGATAAAGAAGCCTAGTGCATAAAGTTAGGGTTAGGGCTATTGTATGATAAACTGGCGTGTTTTAGCTTAGTAAATCCTAATGTAATATCTAGGAAGACTGTTGTGTTCCGGCCTAATTGTTATATAGTTTATCTAAGCTGAGTGGCTATGTGACTCATTTCCTTAATCTTCTGGCTAGGAGCAAGATTTAGTATCTATTCTGGTGCTGCACTTTTTTTTTCTTCTATTCTTGATCGGTTAAGGAGAGGCCCTTTTTCCAGAGTAAATCTTTTACGGGACCTGGATTTTCTCCCACGTTAAAACTAACTTGGTGAGTCTGTCAGCCAGAAGAACTATGTCTCATGGGGACGCAAATAAATAAGAAATCGTATCCCGACGGCTTAATCGGCTCGAAAACCAAAGCAAACTGTAATTATTTAATTGATGAGATGCGAAGGTAAAATATTTTCAAGTGTTGAAGACTTCTTTCTGAAATTAAAAGTTGATTTACGGGAATATAAAGGGTTGTTTTGTTTTTAGTTGAGGGTCACCACTTATGTAGGCCAATGGGTCACTTTAGAATAAAGGTTAATGTCAAGTAGACGGTGAGACAACTCCTTGATGATCAGTAAAGGTGGAACTTGGATAGGGTTCAATTATTTAAGAGGACGACCAACAAGAACTTGTTTACATTAGACTTTTAAACGACTATATTCTAGTCAGCTGAGAAGCAACCCCACAGTATTGAGTTCTACAGCCAGGGAGTTTTAGGAAATAAACTTTGTTCATGGAATTTTCGTTTAGTTTTAGGCACGGGTAGAGAGTAAAGGAAATTGTTGATAGTTGTTGTAGCTAAACAAGTATTTATTACGAATATTTTACAGGAAGGGAGGGAGGGTATAGATTGAAGCTCAGTAGAGCACCTGCCATGAAAATAAGGATAGAGCAGAGATAGACTCGCGACGTCTCTTTTGTGAAAAGAAGGAGTATGGGCGTGAAAAGGTCCTTGGTCACTATAGTGGGGCAGATTTCTGAAACAATCTTTCACTTGATGATGCAAGCGCCAAAATGTAAATTTGTCAGGTTTGCTCCTGCAGCCATCTTGAAAACTGGCAGCCATCTTGAATTTTTTTATGGCTAGCGTTCTTTTCTTAAAATATATGTTCTGAACGTCATTTGTGCCAATTTCGGTGTTTGTATTACTAAGTAAAAGATTCTTATGGAATATTGAGATAACCTGCCCACTACTAGATTTTGAAGCCGGTTGTGTATCATGTCAAGGCAATAAAGAGTACTGTTAGCGTCTTCTCTCCATATGTCGCAACAGTTCTTCAATTTAGGGCGTATTTGGCTCTTGTATAGGTAGAGCTTTGCGCTGAGAATAAGACATCTTCTGGGTCAGTAGAATGATCCAACCATCTTCCCAGCGAATTAGGCAGCGGATCTGATGCAAGTCGTAATAAAGCTGTACAATGGCTCCCATTTCACCAATCAACTAAATCGGGATTTTACTTAATTTTTAACACTATACATTAGATACTATGAATATCTGTTCGGAGTGAGACGACAAGAAAATCACCTCCTCTCCTAAAGTCCAACCATTCCTCGAGTTAGAGATACAGTGCCAGCAACTAGCACCAAAGAGCACCTACCATGGAAATACCAGAACAGATTACATATTGCTCCTAGCCAAAACGTCAAGGAAACAAGTCATATAGCCACTCAGATAAGATAAACTACTTAACGACGAGGTCAGAAAACGCCAGTCTCCCTAGATACTAGGCTAGAATTCACTAAGCTGAAATACGCCAGAACGGTGTTTGATTAATTGAGAGAACGACTCGATCGATATTTGTTAACATTGGACTAGAAAAAGATTGTAGTGAAGCAATCCCGCGGTATCGTGTTCAATAGATGTTCTTTGAAAGAAATTCTGTTCATGGAAGTTATGTTTGATTTTAGATACGCATTGGGAGTTAGGGGAGGGTCTGTGCAGTGTCGGCATAAAGGCAAGTTCTTTTACAGAGGAAGGGGATGTAACCAGAGTTTGGGATTCAGTCGAGCACGCACAGTGGAAATACCGATAGTACTGCCTTTTCTGTGAGAGTGCGTACATGTTCTCTTCAGATTCAACAAAATTCGCAAATTGTATGATGTCAGCTTTGTTGCAAGCAGGAGAACTAAATTTACGTCTTGTTAGAGGACTGCGGAGAGCATCTGGTCGTTACTAATTCGACATGCGTCCATCTCAATATCAATCACATCACAGCGTCCTTTTGACGTCACACATCCATTGTGGCTCTTTAGGGGATTGTCTTAGTGTTGTTTATCCTGCAGTTGCTCGTTTCAGAATGGCTGTCAAGTGGCGATGAATTGAGAAGCGATAAGAATTAGTTACAAGTATTCGTTTGTCTTTTTTTTTTTTTTTTTTTTCTAAAGTTTTTCCTCCATAACAGGGACAGCCATGTTTACGGAATTACTCTCGATGGCCTCGACATAATACGATGAACAAATGTGTATAGACGATAAAAAAATTTTTCTTGTTCTTTGTTAAATATACTAAATAATATACAAAATAACTAATTTGGAGTTAAAATCTATTTAGTATTACGAATGTAATCTTACGAACACGCTTGAAACGTGTACATGTTTCGAAATAGTTGCTAGAAAAAAATAATACAGTCGTCAAACAGAAGTCATGGTGATTATTTTAACATATGTATACATTTTAACCAAGAACAGTGCTAAATAGATTTTATCTCAAAATGGTCCCTATTTCACTAATATTTAACAAAAACAAATAGATCAAACTATTTATCGCCTGTACACAATTTCCATTGCATTATGTGTAGGTCATTAAACAGCGGTTTTACTGGAATATTCTAAGGTAGAGGGAGAGGGAAAATATACCCGCTTTAAGGCATCAGGTAGTTGTCCGTCATCCTGAGAGATAAACAATCTATTTGTGTAGGAAAAGCATATTTTTTTTCAAGATACGGATAGGCAATGAAAATAGACATAATTTGTTTTGAACCAAGAAAACGAATACTTTCGATTAAAAATAAATCACGGAATTAACGATACTTGTCTAGAATTCCTCCTCGGTTAATTATTTTAATCTGTATGGTGCATGCATCCGTGACAGAAAGAAAATATCGTATTCCAAAATCCACATAAATTGATCAAGTAGTTTTATTTTTATAAATAAAATCATTTTTTAAGCGAATCTGAGTTTTTCCAAGGTCACCTCTCCCCACATTAAGAATCGCTTTCTAAAATTTCGCAAGTTGGAAGTGTTTGGAGTTATCTCCCTTGTTCCTTAAGCCAGTTTGCAAAATGGCGTCGGAAGACTGTTAGCCATAAAATTTGATTTTTTTTTTATTTAAAAATAAAAGTACCCGATCAATTTTTTAATTGTCATCTCACCCCCAAACAAGGCGTAGAGCCACTTAGTCGTGAGGGGCTACTATTTGGAACCAGATTTGTAGGGAAGCTATTTACGGAGTTGGGCAGCGAGATGTCTGTTCACATTACACTTGAATTTCTGCATGTCAGTACAATTATAGAAGCAGGAGTCCGGGAGGGAATTCCAAAGTGCAGCAGTTAGAGGGGAAAACTATTCAAGTAGAAGGCTTTACGGCATATAGGGATCTCTACATTGTAGGGGTGGGATTTTGCTGCTTGTCAGTTTTGCTGAGAGTATTGTCGGGGAAGTACTAGTGCTTGGAGTTCCTCAGAGCACTTGCCATTGAAATACTTGTAAAACAGGCATAAGGACTCTACGTTTCGGCGATGGGACAGAGGTTGGAGTTTAGTTGATAATTCACGACCTATTAGGTTGGCGACTTTTTTTTTTTTTTTTTTTTTAACCCTGTCAAGGAATGAGAGACTAGTGGCAGATGCACCAGCCCAGATGTGGCAACAATACTCCATGCATGGGCGAACCGTGGCCTTGGATATTCTCAGGCATGAGTAACCTTTTAGCACGGTAGAGAGAGCCCACCTTCCTCCTTTGGCAATTGCCTCTATGTATTTGTTCTAATTCATGTTGTCTGTGAACATTAATCCTAGGAGTTTCGGGAAAGTACTTTCAAGTAGTGTATCATTAGCCACGGCAATCAGTGGTTGAGAAGGTTTCTTTTAATTATTAAAGGAAACAAGCTTAGTCTTGACAGCATTGAACGTTACCAACCAGTTACGGTCCCATTCCACTACAGACTGGATGTCTTCTACTAGAGTTTTAGCAATTTCCTTAGATTTGTGTTCGTTAGTTTTACCCTTGCATCTGTTATAAAGCGTGGTGTCGTCAATAGATATCCCCATCTCAGAGACAATTTTATCAGGGAGGCCATTTATGAATATCAGGAATAATAAAGGTCCAAGGATTGACCCCTGTGGTACAGCCGGATTTATAGCATGTTGTTTTGATGTACGGACATCAAAGACAGGCTGGATTTTTCTCTTATCTAAGAAGGATCTACGTAAGTTTTGGAATACTACGTTTTCTTTTCGTTATATCCTGAAGAGTTTTCTTTAATCTGTCATTTTTTTAGGGTGGATTCTGGACAAGCATCCGACCTTTTAAAGAAATTTACGGTATTTATTAATTAATAAATGAATGTTGATGTAAAAGTTGATGTAAAAGAGAGAAAGAGAGAGAGAGAGAGAGAGAGAGAGAGAGAGAGAGAGATATGTAGGCCACTTAAAATACTTCACCGCTCCTTCATTTCAAGGAAGAAATAGATCTTATTATATCCCTGGTCGAAACAAAAGAATAACATTTTGAAAGAAGCCTGGGTGTATGTTCAGAATAAAAACGAAAAAAAAAAGTCAAAAAATTGATTTCCATTAAAAACTAATATTATCTACTTAATTGTCATGCCGCAATTAATAACATATTACTGAATGTACTTTCACGATTTCATGGTTCATTGATTTACCATTATTATACAGTAATTGTAACAAGACAAACTGTAGTTACCTCCCTCGCTGTCATACGAACTCGACTGTGTATTTAAGTAAAATTATTTTCATCAAAAACTGTTTTCATTAATAATTAATTTTTTACTTTGTCATTTTTCGTAATTTTTGATATTTTACTAATTTCGACATGACAATAACGTAGGTACCATTAGTTTTAATTGAAATTCAATATTTCGATTTTCGTTCTTATTCTGAACAAGCGCCGAAGCTTTTATTTAAAGCTCTCAAGTTATTTAAATATTTTTCTGGTGTTTCTACAGAATTGGGACGAGGTTTCGGAAATCATAAAACTAAATTTCACATGAAAACAATGGTATCTACGTATTCCTCGTATTTTTAAGATGATTATATCCAAAAAATTATGAAAATCGATAAGGTAGAATTTTTTTTATTAAGGAAAATAAAAAATAGAATTTGATGAAAACGATTGTAAAACACAGGAGAGTTCAACAGGGCGTTAATCTTTTCGTTCGAATTAAACAAATGTGGCGGCAATTTTTCAGCTGCTAACACGATTAAAATTGATTGTTTTTTTTTTGTTTTGTTTTTTTATAATTTAGGCAATTTCGATTCCATAATTTGGGAGGTATCATTGTATCTTATTAGAATTCACACCAAAAAAATCAGTTGAAACCATTGTTTTTTATCTGAAAACTATTTATCGACTACAAAATCTCGTCCCAATTTTCTTTTCGGTTAAATGCTCGAGTTTTTAGTATCAATTGCTACCTAGAACTGTTTTCAAAATTTTCAGATGCTAGTTCATAAACCCCCTTCTAAGAAGAAGAAAAAAAAAACAAGAATAAAGAAAATAGCTTTGACCACAAATCATATGAATTGGTCAAGTAATTTTATTTTTTATAAAGAAAATCATTTTAAAACAATTAACGAGAATTCGTAACCATTATGATGATATGCAAGACTAGTTTTAATCTCTATTTCTGAAGAGTATTTTAAGGGGGTATTAACCAGTTATGAATTGGAGTTTTTTCCAATGCCCTTCTCCCCATTTTAAGAATGGCTTTCTAAAATCTTGCAAAAATTTGAAATATTTGAAATTATTTCCTTTGTCCTTCAAACTGATGTCGAGAGATCGTTGGTTATCGTTAAACCATAAAATTTGATTTTCTTTTTTTATATTCCCTGATGAATTTACGTGATTTTTTTTTTTTTTTTTTTTTTTTGTATGATATTTTCTTCCCGTCACCATGAAGACTTTATTTTTGTTTGTTTTTTTTTCATAAGAAGTGGTATTAACTTGCATCAACATTTGATAAAAAGATGCGGTTATCACTCCGGTCAGAGTGCGTTTGGAGATAGCGGTAACAAAAGAGAAAGTTCACAAATTGGAGCCTAATAACTGAATGCAGATTTTTATAATAGCTACGAGGATATGGAGGGAAATAGTTGATACGGTTGAGAAATAAAATGGGTAGAAAAAAAGGTAGAAAGGGCTGAGAAAAATGGATTTCAGGGTGATGTGATGGGGTAGGGGCGAACACCTCGTCCAAGGTTGTCCTAGGTAGTTTTTAGTGTTGAGCCCGAGGCACATTCTGGTTAACCTGTACTTGAGATTTTAATAGCTATTATTACTCCGATTCGGGGAGGATCTGGGAATGGCTGGTAAATGAAGAGATGACTCTACACTTCCCTAAAGCTCCCAGATTAGGGTCTCACCACCGGATGTAGTTTAAGGTCATACCACGGTCAGGTTAAATTCCTATTTAAGGACAAACCTTCCAATTGAATAGGCTGAACGTGATGAAAACAGGAAGAAATGAAAACGTCGTTATTTCACCTTTTTTGTTTTCGCTCTTTCCGTTTATTCGTATCTCGCCGTCACTACCACCAACCCCCCCCCTCTCTCTCTCTCTCTCTCTCTCTTTCTCTTTTTCTCTTTCTATCTATTTATTTACAGGGGACTGCTTCCCCGTTGATTGTAACTTGGTCGTCTTTAAATCCACGGTTAACAAATTCTTGTCATGTACTGTCCCCCAAAGTAACCGAACCTTGTTCTTACCAATGTTAGTACTCCCACAGTGTTCCTCATCGTTCGACTGGCAATCATTCCTGTCTCATTAATCCTTACTCTCGAGTGGTTCTTGGCTATATAAGTTGTGACCCCAATAGTAAAAAAAGACCCTTGTCTCTCATTCATTCACGTTTCTATACTCTTTTTTTTTCTCTTTTTCTTTCTACTACATGCTCTCCTCCATTTTCTCATTCATTCACCGTTCGTTCTCATAACTCCTCCCCCATACACACTCTCTCTCTCTCTCTCTCACACACACACACACACACACACACACATATATATATATATATATATATATATATATATGTATATTGTGAAAAATTTTGCAATTATAAGCAAGCCCCTTATTGGCTGATTTTGCCATCCGCCTTTATTTAGACCAATCTAATTGGTCGACGTTTTAACCGCTAGCAATGAGTTTGGCGGGCTTTTCTATGCCTTTTTTCTTCACAGGCAGTTCCAGACAGGTAGCCGAACTAAAAGGATAGAACTCAAGTCTCTCTTGATATGAGGCATTGGACGCCTCTAACTTTTCGTCTCCTTGAGACTTTGTTTTAAAGCCCAAATGATTAGCATAAGTTGTTGTTATTTATGTCTGCCAGAGACATTTTAAAGTCAGAATTATCGACCTGTCATTAATGACTTTTCATCCAAATGAACATTAATTATGAACTTCTGTAATGTCAACTCAAGTCGAGAATTGAATCTTTTCATCAGAAGGAATCATACCAACCCCTACAAAATGGTTGTAATTAATCCAATCTTTGAATAGTGCTGTACCCGATACCAGTTCCTGATGAAGATAAAAAAAAAAAAACTATTACTTCGAGATTGTTACCAGCTCTGTTCAGAGGCAAATCGGGCATTTCCTTTTTTGAGACAAAGAATGAATAAAATTTGCACCGAATTCTAGAGGTATGCTTTGTTGTAATTGTTATGTTAATTTTTTGCTACTGTCTTGGATCAAACGTAGGTGAAATAAAATCTCACAAAAAAAAAAAAAATATATATATATATATATATATATATATATATATATATATATATAATGTTTGTATAATATATATATATAATGTTTGTATAATAAACAGACTAATGTGTATATATATATATATATATATATATATATACACACACACACACACACACACACACTTCGAAAAGCTAATAGTTGCCACATGTTATCGCTAAATCGGGGTTTGACACATAAGAATGAGTCCTACTTGATTTAAATCGAAAACGTAATAAGTCTATGTGAAATAAAAAAAAGACAATAAAAAAATGGAAATTGGACGGACAGAAGTAGATATCTAGACTGGCGTACATCAGAAAAGGCTCCGAGGGCATATGCTCAACAGCCACCTCCCACCTCTGGCTGCGAGAGGCGAGACAAAAGGAACACGGCCAAGAGAGAATGCGAATAGAAGCAAATTGATAAGCAAATTACAAACTCACACACACTAACAGAATAAGAGAGGCCCGCGCATACACAATGCCACGCTGTCTCACGTATACATATGTATAATATTCACCACACATACATATTCACATTATCAAACAGTTGGGTATACACATCCGTAACATTCGTGTCTGCTTATTCGCCAAACATTTTCCTACCAAACCACGAGTTTGCATAAACGTTCCCTTTCATTAAATACGGCTTTTATATTCATGCAAACTGATATAAAAATGTTTTGTTATTTAATTAGGTTTTCCTTGACTTTTTATTTACAAAACTCTGTTCAGGTTAAGTTAGCACTTGCTAGCTGATGAGCCTAATATTCTTCAATATGTCATTCACTTCCATTTAAATATGCATGCATGCTCGTTTAATATCTTTCATTTTCTTACTTCGTCATTTATAACTTCCATTTCATCGTGTGTACAGAAAGCGTTTCAAAAGTAATGCCTTCTATTTTTTTTTTATTCCACTCGACTTGATCGGGGGGGGTGCAAATTGTATTGTTATGATGCCTGAACTTATGTATTCACGACTTGAAAGTTTTATCTCTCTCTGTTGCAGATATTAGGGGTGTTAAATTCTAAGAAAGTAATCGGTGCCATGGACGTGCGTCAGAAGCAATGATGTGTTATGGAATTCCTCGTAAAGATGCACTGAGAATGGTAGTGACTATGTAGAAAAATAAATTCTGGAGAACAAAAGGCCTTCGTTTTAATGGTGCCACTCCCGTCTTTGTAGTTCTTCAACTTTTTTAGTTAAAAAAAAAATAGGAAGCCTTTACTTTTGGAACGACCTTCGTATTAATTGCCGGCATGGTTCTTGGCGAGCGACATTCAAAATAACCCTACGAAGACCTGGAACCACGCCATATACCTGTATCCATCCTGCCACTCGTGGTGTGCCAGTGTAATGCACAATGTCACTGATGCCGAGGCATGAAATTCGAAGAGAATTGATTATTAATCCAAATCTGTTTCCATTTTTTGTCCTTTAAGTATTTTGAAAAAAAAGAAAGAAAAACTGCATCGTTTGTTTTGAATACGAAAGCAAAATTAATGGCCAGAACACGACTTTCCGGAAGAACACGTTACAACATACACACGAACAACAGTTATGCACGAACACCGGATTTACATCCTTTATCTCTGCCTCCGCCTCTCTCTCTCTCTCTCTCTCTCTCTCTCTCTCTCTCTCTCTCTCTCTCTCCGCACGTATAAACACACATACTCTGCCATGTCTCTCTCTTCTTCTCTCTCATTCACGTTTCTTCTCTCTCTAACTTACTATCCTCTCTTCTCCATTTCCTCATTCATTCATTCATTTACCTTTTGTACTCTCTCTCTCTCTCTCTCTCTCTCTCTCTCTCTCTCTCTCTCTCTCTCTCTCTCTCTCTCTCTCTCTCTCTTCTTAGTATACATCTTAGAGTTTCTTGTCTGTTATACTCAGTCTGGTAGTCTCGATTTCCACCGACCGGAAGTGTGGTGAATTTTTCCTCCGCTGAGCGTTCTATCAATACTTATCCGCTCCCCACGACGCCATCTTTACTCATCGCCACCAATTGTACAGAATTTTAGGCGTTTTCCAATCCGTTTCTCCTTCTCCCCTTACCTCGAATTCACGGCCGACTTTACTTAAATCATCACGATCTCCATAGAACTAACAGATCGGCAACACCGCCGCCGATAACCCGAAGAAGGAATTGAAGTGGCAGAGACGCTTCTAAACAAGGAGACATGCAAATGGTATAACGTCATCGGCCAATCAGAATTAAATAAAAGCCAAAAAAAAAAAGATTAATGAACTTTGACGGACGAATAGAGTTACCATAGAAACGCAAAGAAAGACGAAAGGAGATAAATGAAAAGGAAAAGAAAAATGGAAATGTCTGAAAAATAAATTTTTCTCTTTAAATTAACGTAAAAGCTTCCAGTGCTCAATTTAATGAAAAATCTATTCTCGTATTATTTGCATTCTTCGGACTACTGTTCTCATTTTGAGTGTTATTCTCACAAAGTTTTGACTGATGTAATTTCCGACCTTCTTCAGGTGTATTTTGTTGAACTCTAGAATCTTTCTGTCGAAGTTGGGAATCTTTCCGTCAATGGTAGCATAATCTCCTTTCGTCAGCCATGACTGGGTAGAAGTCCTAAGCAATTCGCAAGTGTATTTTAAGTGCCGCGCGCACTGGAGATTGGACCTTCAACCCCAGAAGAGTGTAACTTTACAACTGAGTTTTACCGTGATTCCGTAGCATAGTGGCTAGAGTATTTGGTAAAATTCAGTTTTAAAGTTACTCTTGTCGATTAAATAAAGGGGTCCGTTCAAAATTCTCTGCAGATTCCCGAGTTCGACAAGATACACCTGAAGAAGGCCGAAGGTTACATCGACCGAAACGTTGTGAAAATAACACTCAAGATGAGAGCAGTAGTCAGAAAAATCCAAACATTACGAATTATCAAATCTTCATCGTAAAATTCAGTCTTATGACTTACATGTCAGTGGCATTCGCCATTCTTAACATGGGGAGAAGAGGGTGTTTCGTAACACGCATGCGCATTCATACTTTTACGTTGCGAAAAACATAACCATCAATGGAATTACATTGGATAATAAAGGTCTTAAAATCCAGAAAACTACTTGTCTGTGCAAAATTTAAGTGTGATATTTGTTTTCAGCATATCCAAATACATATAAAAGTCGTCATTTTAAAAGTTAGCGTGGAGATGGAAATAAAGTAAAAATTTAATATTTAACAGAAAATATAAGCATTAAGCATGTAAAATTTTGATGAATATTGGTTGTAAAGTAATCAACGGTCAACAATATTGTATTTCCAGCATTCATGTGTACGACCGGAACCGGAATTGACTAAGATAAATAAGAACCGGATACTTGGCTTTTTACATTTTTAAGTTTAATTTAATCTTAGTCTTTTCTGGTTCGGTCGTATACCTTACTTCCGGAAAAAATATAATTAAATATTTAATTTGCTGCCGCTGCTTGTTGTTGAGCATCGTCCATTCTAGAATGTCTTTCTAGAAAGGCATCGGGTACTTACAGGAGGGACTACGTAAAGGTTGCCAACACCCTCAAATGAAAAGGTTTCATTGGAACGGACTGCATTTGAACTTGGCAAACCTAGGTTGTCAGTCTGTGTTATTAACCACTTAGCCACCATCACCTCCCCGTTGCTGCTTTTAACATACCCTTAAAGCGACTCTTTGGTGTACTATTATATATATATGGAGATTTTCAATCTTCTCATAATATTCATCATTATTTAACTGTCAATCTATCCATCTCTAATCCTTTTTCTCGAGTGGGGTTTTCGTTTTAGTATTGAATAGTGCTGACTCATTAGTAGCAAGAAAGAATTGTACGTGCATAACTTTGTAATGTCTTCAACTAAACAGACTCGCTTCTCAGGTTTACCATAAAACACTATTTCTTGCAATCCTGTGATTTGTCTGTGAGTCATTACCAGGGCTATGACAACAGCATATTCTTTTCATTGTGCTGAATCTCGAGTGTGTATCTCTTGGTATTTCGTATGGTTTTATGTAGAATTATGTAGTTCTTGGTTGATTAATTGTCTGTGTCGAATATATACTCGAGAGTCAAAACAATGAAAAGAATATGCTGTTTTCATAGTCCTAATCATTACTAAGCTTGTTTCTGAGATGCATAAACTTCTTAACTGATTGCAGTTTTTTCCCCTGTCACAAAGACTCCACATGTGCGTCTCTAAGTTCAACATTCTATTGAGTCAAAATGCAGTGTACACAAGAGAGGGGACATCCATTATCAGTTATGTCCTTATCTGAATTTCGACTTATATATATAAAAGCCACTGTGTGTGGGGGGAGGGGGGTGAGAGAGAGTTCCCTATGAAATCCGAAACGTCTGGGTCGTTTATTTTTACATTTTACACAAATGCCCTTGATGTACCTGGGAATGTTTTTTTATACGTTTTGTAAGCATCGAAAATTGATAATCGTAAAAAAATTTAATTTAAGAAGAAAGTTCGATTTTTATGCAACCTAACATCATAATTGCATTCGAAAAGTTTTATCACAGCACAAGCAGAAAGGTCCAGCATATAAAATCAACAATAGGTTCCTTGCTAAGACAGGGGCGCGTTCGAAATAAGTGTTTCTATTTAGAGCACAATTGAAACATGATACTTGACTTTTGTGTTCTAAACTTTAATTCAAGTCATTATATTAAAAATAATTTTATACAATTCAACAATGGATTCTCGACAGTGTAATGTAGACTACAGTGTATTTTGGACTAAGTCAGTGCGGGGAAGTATGTGAAGCTTCCTTCTGGTGCACCGTGATGGGGCTCTGACTAGAACAAGCAATGACTGGATTTGATTGAAAAATGGGCGATTTTACCGATTTCGATGACAATAAAAGTAGGAGATGGTGAAACGTTCATTGATCCTCATTCAATCCCGGGCAACGTCGGGTCTTCCTGATAGTGTACGGTAAAATAAGCATGTCTCTGACACGAGCGCCAAACGATTTTAACTTAGTATTTAAAGTTTTTAACTTAAACTTTGCCAGAGGTAGAAAATAACATGTGTCTTATTTCATTGGTACATTCAAAAACGCCCCACAACAGACTGAAAGCAAAATTAAACTTGAATTGGAAGGTTGATAAAACTCGTTACCAAATAATTGTGATACTATCGTGACCCAGTGGTGAATCACTCAATGCTGTCTTCTGTGTTACCCGGCACTCAACAATAGGCTGGAATTGATTTCAGGGACCACGAATGTCACATTATTTCTGACCAGTTGCTTTGTCAATATTGACACGTTCACGTTGTGTATTTAAAGGTCCGCAAAACTGGTGTTTCACGTGTACGATGGAATTATTGTCTTTAATGGGAAGTGGACAGTGGTCTAGTGGTTAAGTGAAGACCTGCGTGTTCCCGGTTTAAATTCAGTTCATTTCACAAAAAACACTTTCACTTAGCAGGTTGGCAACGTTCTCGTGGTCCCTCCCGTAAGTACCCGATGTCTTTCTAGAAAGAATTATAAGAAAAGTATTGAGGAAACTAATGCCAACAATGGAATCTTTGGATTCATACATCATCATCATCATCGTCATCATCATGGTTGTTGTTGTTGTTGTTGTTGTTGTTGTATTTAATATATTTTCTTAACTAAAATATGGTTAAAGTAAAATAAAAAAAATTTTTAAGTTGTTTTGGGGTGGTGTTGAAAATAAGATGCTATTAAACTTTCTTGGTTGGAACAATTTCGTTTTGATTATTTTCTGATTTGTATTGTCCCCTCTTACCGACATGAAGTCAATTTTATGGGCAATAAATCTTTCTATGGCAGAAGAAAAATCATAAAGACAAGAAAACTTTTGATTAATTTTGTTTTTTGTTGTTGTTTTTTTTTTGTTTTTGTTTTTTTCAATTTTCACCCCAAACAAGACACAGTGCCACTTTGAAGTAGAAGGCTACTATTGGGGACATAAGTTGCAGGGACATTATGAAGGGAGATGAGCAGCAAGATGTCTGTTCAAATTACAGTTGAACTTCTGTATGTCAGTACAGTTGGGAAAGCAGAATCCCGGAAGAGAGTTCCAAAGTCTAGCAGGTCTGGGGGAGAAACTACGAGAGTAGAAGGCTTTCTTACACCTAGGAATCTCTAGTGTGTAGGGGTGGGATTTAACTGCTTGTCGAGTTTGTCGGAGGTATTTACGTTGAGAGGGTACAAGTGCTTGTAGTTCATCAGAGCATCCACCATTAAAATACTTGTAGAACAGGTAGAGAGATGCAACATTTCGTCAATGAGACAGAAGCTAAAGCTTAGATGACAGTTCAGGGTCTATCAGATTGATGACTCTCTTTTGAACCCTATCCAGGAAAGAGAGACTAGTAGCAGATGCACCAGCCCAAATGTGACAACAATACTCCATACATGGGCGAATGGTGGCCTTATAGAGGTACAGGATACTTTCAGGTGTAAGTAGCTTTCTAGCACGGTAGAGAGAGCCCACCTTCTTCACAGAGAGTTTGGCCTTTGGGCCAAGATCAAAGTGTAGTAGACAGGATTGGGAGGGTCCTACTAACCACTTTTGTATTTTTTCTTCCCCAGCTCTACACAAATGAATTATTGTATCATTATTATTGTTATCTTTTTTGTTTTTACACGTAAATAAAAATGTTTTAAACAATTGGGTTCTAAGTAGGACGTCCCCCAGTAAAAAGGGGTGAATGCGGAATTATGGTGAAAGAAGATACTAGCTAAGAGAAACTTTTATTTAGTTCTGTAGTGACAAGGATAACCAACTACCTTCATTTTTCCCCCCTTTTGAGTTGGCCTTGTGCCTAAGTTTTTGTTCAGTTGGAACTTACATTGTAATTTTAACTTGAATAAAGAATTTAATATCTCAAAGTGAAGTATCTGTTCCGGCAGATGCTGCAAGCAAAGACCATTGACCTTGTGGCAATGAATTTCTGGTCCATGTAGGAGCAACCCTATATACCAAGAAACTCTCACTATCCAGCTCCCATTTCCCATCTCTCGGGAGCTGGTCCCCATTCCACCTCCCCCTCTCCGCATTAAAAAACGGCCTCATGCCTAATTTTCTCTTGTGGGGAAACAAATAAACACAGCCCACCTTCTTCGCAGCGGCCTTAGCAATTTGCAGCGATACAGCTGCATTTCATCGGACTCTGTTGTTTTATTTTACCCACTCATTTGTGATTTATTTGCGTTAAAGCAATGAATAAGTTTTAGTTTTCTGTAAATAGTGTCTAAGTAAACTAATCCACGTTCCAAAAAGTAAAGCGCTGAATACTTTGAAATAATCCCGGACTAATTTATTCCCTTCTGGACTGGTTATGTATGTACTTCTTGTCCATAACCAACATGGCTGAACGCGGATTAGTTTACTCGGTCATTATTTACAGTAAATAAAATTGCATAAAACTTGTTTTATATATTAAGATTTTAATGCACATGGGTCACAATTTAGAAGATAAATCGGACTACATTGTTTTTAACTATTTTCCCAACAGTATTTAATTTAAAATAACTAATGTCGCTAATTCTAATGACTGAAAAAAAAAAATCTTATGTGAATTATAGTGAAAATAGACTTTATAGCCCGTTCACTTGGAAGGAGTTCTTTATACCAAATTGATGGTTTTATATGACCCATATTTGTGTTCATTTTTGCATTAAATATAATTCCTATTAATCTCTAACGGTGTATCCAACGGATGCCATAATACTTAGTTCGCTGCACTTTATCATAATAAAGATCCATACAAAAATTTCAGCCAGATCAACTCAGTAGTTTCCGAGAAAAGTGGTATTTGTGGTGACTAATCCCTGTTAATTTGTCTAGGGAGTTTTGTCCTCAGCTCCCAAAATCGACAAAGACTAGACCATTCCTGTAATGACCTGGTCCCTGTTGATCACGGTGTAATGCTGGTTCTGTACAGTTCTAGAAGGTCCACCCTCCCAGGTTTTGTCTTCTCTCTTTGAGAAAGGGTTAGTTTATTGCTAATCGCCTGTGGCGTCCTTACTGGGGAATACTGACGGGACTACCCAGGTACTTTTTGCAGGTCAAAGTACCTCTCCTTGGGGGCGCTGACTTCTCAATCCCACTTTCCGACTTTGGTGTCACAGTTCTTACAGTGGGAGAGAACTAAATACCCTCGAACGAATGGATACTATAATACTTAGTTCGCTGCACTTTATCATAACAAATGTTTATACAGAATTTTAGCCGGATCGACTCAGTAGTTTCTGAGGAAAAAAAGTGCAACAGACAGACAGAAATAAGTTTTTCAATTTACCTAGTTTTTTTTTTTTTTTTTTTAACGTGCCGGTCGTGCCCAATCGAAAATCAAGCGTGGCAGAAAGGTGCATCATAAGCATTGTAATGCAGTCGAAAAATAATGCGTCTGATACACAAAAGTATGAGGAGAACTAGTTTATTTTGCTCTAACCTATCCAACGGGATCACGATATCTAGAAAGGAGGGGAGGACACAGCGTTTCACACATTACCAAAAGGACTTTGTTTTCTTTTTGTTTTTCATTCTATAGAGGAAATAAGTTTTCTATTAGTAACACAAGAGAACTATTGTTGTCGTTGCTTATAAGCAAGGAGATGTCGTGTTGAATGTTAAAGTCCCGTCAAGTTGGGAGTGGGAGGGGGTATAGCCAGGTGGGAGTCGTTCGAGAGAAGAGAAAGATGAATTGTTCAAAAAAATTGTTTTTTTTTATTCTACTCTCACCTTCCATGATGGACAAATGAATAAATCTTTTTAGTGAAGAGATTAACCACGGCAAGTCGTGTTGGAGATAAGACATTATAAAATTAAAGGATGACAAAGTCTACTATGTAAACGGATTCATTTTTATGGCCAACTAAAGACAACAGGGGATAAAGAATCAATAGAATACGAATGTTTGTGGTGACATTTTTGGCTACAGTTAGTGTATTTTGGCAACAGTAATGGCTTTGAAAAGTGCCAAGACTAGTGCTATCATTTAATATATTAATACATGTAGTTAAATTGACAAATGAAAAAGATGGGTAAACGCATGAGTGTTACGAATGGGTCACCAGTTAGTAAGCGCTAACTCAACAACGGGATCTTCAGAATGAAACAATAAAACATGAATTAACGAACAAAATATATTTCTATCAACAATTTTACAGATATGCAAAATATGCTTTGAATGACCACAGTTTGTGGAGAAGTTTTTAAATTCTTGAATAAGAAGCAGACAAAAGCATCAGAAAATTCGTTTAAAAGTTGTGTGTGTGTGTGTGTGTGTGTGTGTGTGTGTGTGTGTGTGTGTGTGCGCGCGCATACGTGCGCTTACTTTCTGGGTGACTGTGTTCACTGGAGATATATGAACATATTTAACTGGAATTTCATCATGAGGCACTCCAGTCAGATACTTCTAGGATGAGCGTTGTTGAGATTGAGAGTCGAGGCACGTCATAGGTGTCACCATGGAAAAATTCTATTTCTTTAGTTTTTGGCTGTTTATTTTCTCCCATTATAGGAGTTGCTAATTTCGCATCGACTTGTTAATCTGGCATAGACCTGTTAATTTTGGGACTTAAAATGAGTTTAATTGATTGAAAATACTTTGAGTTAACATGCTCCCGTGAAAACTTACTTGCCTTAAGAGGTGGAGAAGAGAGTGAATCCAAACGAAGTGGAGAAAGAAAGAGTGTAACAATTGGAATCATTTGCGTTTTCGTTTTCATTTGAATTGTTTTGCAATTCAGTCACTACAGGTTCAGAAAGTCCCAAGAAAGTTCTGGTGTAGGAGGAATTGTTTTATGACTAATGAGTTTCCGCTTATCAAGACTCTCAGAGGTCACTTGAAGATAAGAGTTAATGAGTATGTATGTCAGCTGGACGGCGAGACAATATTGTGATGATTGGTAGCATTGGTTAAAAAATTATATATATTTAAGAATTTGTTTACGTTAGACTTGAATTCAAGCATTTTTTAGTCAGCTGGAAAGCAGGCCCACGTTATCGCGTTCCACAGACAGATAGTTATTTTGTCTGTAAAAAGAAATTAAGTGCACGTGTTTGTTTCGGCTCGCGCTCCAGTGCTACCCCATTACACACACACACACACACACACACACACACACACACACACACATACATACATACATACATACATACATACATACAAAACAACATCTGATGCATGGTTAGTTTAATGTGGAGAATTTTTCTAGAACCCAAACAAAAGACACTTCTATTTTTTTCTCACTTTCTGCGAGCAATTACTCACAGTTAAACAGACATTTATAAGATGATGTTTTTCATATTACTTATAAGTAACGAAAACCGGCGCGCTTTTTTTTTTTTATATAACAACAGTAACAAAAGGATTTATTCAGTTACCTACACTGTTTGGTATAGGTTGAAAAAGGAACAAAGTGAGAAGTGTGAAAAAGGAATGAGTGGGCTGTCGAAGGTCTGTCAGCAGTTATCTTCAGGTGAAGATAGTCGATGTTTGAGTGTCCAATGGCCAGGGAGAAGAGAAAGAGAAAGAGAAAATCTTTCCTCGTTGCTTCCAGACATCTCACTGGTGATCAACCGTGATCCCAAAAGGAGCTAAAGTAATCCTTCTTGAGACTGATGAAATAAATATGTCCTACAAGCTGATTGGTCTATGTATAATCAAGTCGCCTAAAAGAGAGATTCCTCCTCCGAGAGAGAGAGCTACACAGAACCATGACCATTCGCCCAAGCCGTAATGGTGTAATCTTCTAGATACGTTTGGTGTTTTTTAGCTGTCTAAATGAATATCAGGGGGATTGCCAACAAATAACTGTTACGAAAGACAAGAAAAGGGACTTTTTTTACTTATCTGTTTATTTTTCATGTTTTAAAGTATTTTGAAGCGTTTTTTTTTTTTTTCTCATTGCTTCTGAATCTTGTAAACTCAGTGTATTCAAGATGGCGTCGGAAGTGAAACTTCTATGTAGAATAACTAAAGAATTTAAAAGTAACCAAAACGAGGCTAATAAAAATATACAGATCGTTTGGAAATCAAATTTTCGAACAAGCGATGATGGTTATTAGCTGTAATTTTATTTAATTTTGGAGGAGTTGTTAAATCTGCGACATTGAGGTTTTACTTCATGTGCCATTCTGAATATGTCAGGTTTACAAGACTTAGAAGGTATTCATGAAAAGAAGTAAATAAAAGCGCCTTAAAATACTTTAAAAACACAAAAAAAATTAGACAGGTAAGAAGAAAAGTAAGTTTTTGTTTCTTCAATAAATTTTTTGTTGATTTTTTTATCCCTTTTTTTCCTGTTTGAAATTATTAATAATCACCATTTTCAGCATTAGAAATGTTTTTATATTGAGAAATAAAGAATTGTAACAAACTCATAAAAATAAGGGAAGGAGTGATACATAAAGAGGAAGAAAAATATACATTTTTTTTTCCTTTCTGTCTTTTGCGAATTTGACTTGTATGTAGACATGTGTTGTGCGGCATATGTTTTGCTAATTAATGAAAAATAGGCGGGGAGTGGGATAAAGCTGAAAATATCTCTGACCACTCATACCACTAAGAGATATTCCCTTTGTTTAAAAAAAAAAAAAGTATGTGCCTCATTTGAGGATAGAATCCCACTTGGATCGGATTTGTGAGAGAAGCAATGCCCGGAGATCAGTGGGATGTCATCTTCAGTTAATGTTTTCTCTCGGCACTGAGGAGCCAAACAATGACCACCAACAAAAGGGCAGAATCAGACAAACGTGTAGAGATGCCGGAGGAGGAGGAGAAAGAAGAGGAGGAGTTACCCTTCAACATTGGAGTGCAGGCAGTTGAGCAGTTGGGTCTGGTGGGAGCTACCGAGGCAGCCGGTTGAGCTCCTTCAGGCTTTCAGTAAGAGACTTTGTTAAATTGAAATAAATATATTTATAAAATATTATTTATATCAGTTCCACGAATTCAACATCAATAAAAAATCTTCTGATGTACAATGCAAGTCAGTCTTTTTTCTCAAAGTTAGACAACAATAAATTTGAACCTGACAAATCAATAGACACCTCCAAAATTCACCAGAAAAGTAACACCCCCCCATATGTAAAATGATGTAACTTTATTATAAATTAATATTATCAATATAACTTTTGTACCATTTAAAAGAAGAAGGGCAAAATAAACTAGTAATAATTTTTTTAACAAATTTTTCATCGTACCAAAATAATGAAATTGCGAGACGAAAATCGTGTTTACATAATTGGCGCTTTAAAATAACGATCCCATATAGTAAGCATTTCGAACGTGAAAACATACCCGTGTTTAATAAATCTAGCAAAAATTAACAAATGGTCAGATTTTCGTGAAATTTTCGATACTTATCCATTTTA
The DNA here is from genome assembly GCF_053919585.1 of Euprymna scolopes. NCBI lineage: Eukaryota > Metazoa > Mollusca > Cephalopoda > Sepiida > Sepiolidae > Euprymna > Euprymna scolopes. Next base: position 78,968,760 of record NC_136492.1, read on the forward strand.
GAATGAAATTACATATAAAATGCAGTTTCCATAAAATATACACGGGAAAATATTTTTTTAGTGCGTGTTCCCCCCCCCATATTTATTTTTTCGAAATTTGAACAAAATATATTTAAATCTATCGAAATTTCTATTTATTATGAAGCATAAGAGTTCAAATAAGTAAAACATTTTTATTTTTAAAAAAATTAAATACACGTATTGAACAAAAACTTACCTTGAAGTTGCAATTTAAAAAATGATATAATTTAATATTATTGTTTTTTTTTAAATAGCGTTTTTTCGAATTAATATGTACTATAATCAGCTGAATTGCCAAGAAAAAGAAACTTCCTAAAAAATAATTAATTTTTAAAAGATTAAAACGATTAAAATTCCATTATTTCAAAATGTTCCGTTACATAGATTTTTAATTAATTGTGTTTAATTTTTTTTTTTTTAATATTAAGTTTTAATATAAACATGGCTCTTGTCAGCTATTTTATCGCCAGATTAAAACTGATTTGAAAATATTATTACGCAAGTATTAAGCATTTTGTAGGCCCCCCCTCGTATTTTGTTTGTCTCTTTTTACCGAACAAAATATGGAAGCCGGTAGTTACCCAAAATAAACACTCGTAAAACCGTATTTGATATTTAATATACAAATGTTTATAATATTATTAATCATTAAACTGTGTAAATCTTAAAACCTAACAAAATTATAACAAAGATTAATTAATAAACCTAACAAAATTATAACAAAGATTAATTATTAATTGCAGTTTGAAGAATATAAACAAAGGTTATAAAAAATCATTAAGTCGCTTCTGCTTTTCCATAGTTAACACAAATCTGACGTCACGGAATCATGCATTTTTTTTTTTTCACATTCATTTGGCAATGCCTACAAATCAAGTTTTGATTCTACCAAGACAACTTGTCACTTTCTCCCTTCCATCATGTTTTTTTACACTAAAAAATCTATTTCGATTTAGTTTTTGTTTATAAAAATACTTCAGCTAAGAAGTTTGTTAAAGTTACAGTATTTTTTCAATAATCAGCAGCTGTTTCCGTCAATAATAAAGAAAGCAATTTTTCCATTTCGTAATTTATGTAAGTTTTTATATAAACATTTGCAGTTGTTTATTATAATGTATCTATCTCTTACTAAAAGTTTTCTATCATAATAGTATGTACAGATTTTGTCTTTATAACACTAATTACATTGTTGTTTTATTGCTATGATATAAACGTCATTCTTAACTTAGATGATTTTTATCTTATTGACATGTTATTATTCTTTTCCCTATGATAACTTTATTCTTATCTACTTAATCTATTTATTGAAAAAAAAAAGAAAAAAGATTAACAATACTTCCTCTTTTGTAACAAACCAGTTTTTATAACGAATAGCTGACCCAAACTCGCGTTATCAGTGAGTGTTTATTATTTTGTTTTTTGCAGGCCTCACGGTGCTACTGCAAAACCTTCAAAAGAGTAAATTACAATTACAGCTATAATTTCTTTTAAGTAAAGTGATATTTGCTTTGCTATTTACTTTTTTATTCGCTTAAAAATGTTCATAAGGAATAGGTAGTTAGTACATTTTTTTTTCTCTCTCACGGTTATTGTTTGGTTTGTGGAGTGTAGTGCGGATCATAAAATAGTAGTGATTTGATTTCTGCCCTATTTCTGTTAGAGCTTATGAAATGTGTTGGCCATTCCACCTTATCCTTCCCCTCCTGATCCTCCTCCTCTGGTTTTAACCTTTGACATGAACATCTAACAAAGAGACAAAACTTTGCCCTTTCTATCACACAATAGCATTATTCCTGTTTAACTGTTCGCTGTGTCCCTATTTTCTCCATGTCACTTACTTGGTTTAAATTCATTTTCATTGTCTAAAAATAGAAGTCATTTCTTGAATTATCTAAATCTGATAAAAATGGGGATAAAGTTTTTTTTTGTTTGTTTTTTTTTAACTATTAATGGTAAAAAAAAAAAATGTGGAGTGTAGAAAGTGTTTACTTTCAACAACTTCATAACTCTCACTTCCTTTATTTTTTCCTTTTGTACTCACATTCCATGAACAATGTTTCTGACAAAAGGGAAAGAACTACCGTTTGCTAAGTTAGAATATATTCTTATAACTTATCGCTGACTAGTTTTTGACCTTGAAGTAGTATATTTTAGCTCCTTACATCAAGTGGCTTTATGTTTTGTCTGAAGCGATTTCCACAAAAAAATTCCTATTGTACACATCCTCTATAGGAGTGGAAAGCAAAATTGATAAAAGATGTTTGTCTGAACCATGCATATGCAAAATTTGATGTCATTATGCTTATGCTGGTCTTGTCAGAAATTATATATATATATATATACATATATATATATATATGTATGTATGTATATTTTGGCAGCAAGTCATTATTCAAGCACATCTGATTGAACACGACAGAGTTATTCTTTTTTCTGATTTTTCTGGATATCTTTTCCATTCGCCAAGTGGTCTTTTTTATTTCAGCTGGCATGTTGTATATAATGGCGCCCAAAAGTTGTTGATCAGCCATATTCTTCTCACATGCTTTCTATCGGTGCTGCGCCTGGGTTGTATCTGCCCAAAAGAGCAGGACATATGGGTCTCTCAGAAAATGACCATCAACATCATGCAACTGAGCAATATTTGATGAGCTCCCAAAATCCGAACCTCAAGATGGTACATCAACATCATGGAACAAAAGCCAGCAGAACAACCTCTATCACGAAACTGGTCAATTATTTTGGACAAGACTGTCTTACAAATGAGACATAATCAGAAAACAAGTCTACTACTGAAATAGCTCTAGAGTCGCCAAAAATACATCAAGATCTTCCACTACAAAAAGCTGGAAGAATGAGCCATGCAACAGTATGACGAGTATTTTCTAGATAGAATTCAGCCATTTTTATATGGATAAGGAAAGCTCTAGATACTGGCTAAAAGGAGGATCGCTTCACTATTATCAGGAGAGGATTATAGTGGCTGCCCAAGATCAAGACTTGATGACTAATGATTTTAAGAAGATGAGTGATTTTAGAAATGGTAACAAGTGCAGATTCTGCCACAGAAGTAGAGAGTGTGAGCCACCGGAAATCTACCTGTTAGGTTCTTCGGGGGGGTGGGGGGCTACTATAAAGTGTGTAAATATCTCCACTGGACAATCTGCAAGAAGTTGAACATTAAATGCAACAGCAAGTCCTGGGAACATATAACAAAAAACAGTTGGAAATAAGTTATACACCATCCACTATGACTACGTAATTCATACAGCTATCTATCTATACTCCTATAAATTTAGGATGTTTTATTGATATTACAAACCCTTTTTTCTATTTATTTAAAAAGAAAATACAACTCTCTTATATATGAGTTGTGGAATTACATTCACTAGCAAAAGATTTAGCTAATTTGCATATTCTTTTAAACATTCATTGTAATTAATTCCCTATTAGTTTTTTCGGTTTTCTTATGGGATGATCATCTTTAGTTAACTATTACGTGTAATTATATTCATGCAGATATTCTACATGATTTTACTTTCACGCAAATATTACTTGCGTGATATTTGCATAAAAAGGTTATAGTAAACACAAACCTCTTTCTATATATATTTATGTATGCATGTATATATTTGTTTAAAAAATTTTGCCTACCAAACTCTTCTGTCACTTTTTGGTCTATAGACATGAAACTTAATATATAGGGTATTCGAACCGATGCAAAACTTTATACTTGGGTTTTAATCAGGAAAAATCAGTACAAAAGTGTGAAATTGAAAAAAATGAAATTTGCCAGGTGAAGATCAAACAGCGGCATTATGAATATGCATGCCTAATGATTTGTTCATGTTTTAATTTTTAGCCTTACAGCAAACATGTCTTCATAGCTCAGGCATTAACGTCAAGGGAAAAAGTAAATTGTAAGGTTTTGGTTTCGATTCTTGGTGGTGGCGCACAAATCATTTTTTAAAAACTTTTTAAATCATTACTATATATTATAATAAATACAAAATCTGCATTAATCAAAATATCATATTTAAGCGTATTTTACGACCGGACAATGCCAGGCAGCTTGCTAGTATATTTAGAAAACAGAACTATTAAATTTGACATAGTGATATGGGATAAGAATAAAAAAGAAACAACCCTAGAAGTTGGTGCACTCAATGATGCTGGGTTAAACAGAGAAAAGGAGGGGTAGCTAAATGCTGAGATCTTATGCACGACATGAAAAGAAACTGGAATCTAAGGAAGCTCTTCATCATTCCAGTATTTTAGGAGCAATAAGACTCATGAAAAAAAATGTTCAAAAATTTACTCGGTGAACTAAGTGCAAGACAGATTCAAATAATTGTACTTAAAAAGATCTTTCAGTTGGACTGTATGAGATAGTGGGTGAATGTCCATCGCGAGCTAGAACAAAATGATAAAAGAAAAAAAACAGACAACTGCCTTTTATATTAAAAGATAATTTGTGTTTTAAGCAGATTAATAATCGAGTAATTTTGTTTATGTGAATATGATTGTAACTAGTGAAGTTAATTAATGTTAATTATATGTTATAATGTTAGTTCTCCACCCACTCCCCTTTCTCGGCATTTACCTCATTTTGTATTTTTCTAAATATTTGTGAATAATTTTTTTATTGAAGAATACTTAGTTGACAATTATTTTTGCAGTAAAAAGGCAGAAAATATTTACTGTTTTAAAAAGGATTAAATTACTACAATTTTAGATAAATAAATAAAAAGAAAAAGAGAAATACATTCGTTTTATTAATTTTAAAAATATTTAACTGACAATGACTATTTTTAAGAGAGAATAGATATTTTTTCCACTTTTCTTAACAGTATTGACCCTAACAGACAATGATTTCAAAATGAACATTATTAACAGTATATTATACATATGACTGTTTCGCTCCACCTTTCAATTTTAAAGAATATGTGATTGCTTCTCAGCGTAAAAGCCCTGCTATTCACGTAGCCGGTCACTTGGGACACTGTTGAGGGCAGAATAATGTCCTGATTTACTTACTTGTCCAGTTGGACACAAAATTGCTCTCCAAACAACTCTCCAGATTGGGACAATATCTCCCTCTCTGCCGTAAAGACTCAGATAGATACATGCACAAACTTGGAAGTTTATTCTTGAAGCACCCTCCCCTTAACTAAAGAGCAATGTCTGGAAATGGATAACCAGGCCTTGATGTGCTTTTGACTAGCCTTTCATCACAGCGTTTACTTATATTTTCTCTACCATTCTCCCTCAAGTCAGGATAGTACTCTAGTCGATCATGTCTCTGATAGTAATGCCCAAATACATGTGTTTGGGGACTTTAATATCCACCATAACAATTGGCTTGGTTTTTCAAATTACACAGATGTATCTGGCGGCTCTACTTATAACTTCTCTATAGCCCTCACACAGACAGTCATGTTCCTAATCCACCTCCCAGATAGTGACCACCAGCAAACTTCACTACTAGACCTATTCCTTACCACAGTACCAGGGGGTTGTGTAACTGATGCCCACAGTCCGCTCAGAAATGCAGACCACATTGTGGTATTGGTAGACATCGCACTCAAATCTGAACTCCAAGGTGAGGAGCCATTGCTCAAAATGACAAGATACTACAAAAGGGCTGACTGGGAAGCCATCACAGAACATATCAGAGATGCCCCATGGATCAATATCTTCTCTATCCCTGCTGAACAGTGTGTCAATGAGACAACTGAATGGTGCAAAGTGAGCATTGAAGCCCATGTCCCTGCATGGAAGTATTATAGCAAGCACCACTTACCCCCATGGTTCACTATAAATTGTGCAGCTGCCATTTCACAAAGACAGCATGCACTCCGCCGGTTCATACATCATAAGTCAAGTGCAAATAGACAAAAATTTATAGATGCTAGAAATCATTGTAAGAGTAATAATCACAGCCAAAAGAAAACATGCCGAAATAACAAGGGAATGCATAGAATTGCAGAAGATAGGAACTCGCGATTTCTGGAAAATTTATAATAGTGTAGTAAATAAAGGTCGATCAGTAATTTGCCCATTATCCAATAACTAGAAGGTTGCATGTATGGCAATCGAAAAGGCAGAACTGCTTGCTCGGTGATTTGCCTCCAATTCCATCCTACAGCCAACAAACAATGCTCTCCCAAATTTCCCTATGCAGACAGAAGCCACAACTGATGATCTGAAAATCATCCTTTCTCATGTCCACGATATTAAAAAAACTTAGACACCTCCAAAGCATGTGGTTCTGATCTTATCCCTGCTATACTAAAAGTAGAAATGCTCAGCTGAGCTAACCCCTGTACTTTCCAAACTCTACAACAAATGCCTTGCTGAATCCTGCTATCCTAATAGCTGGAAGATGGCCTTTGTAATACCAGTGTACAAGAATTCTAGTGAAAGGACCGGCCCTCTCAATTATTACCCGATCAGTCTCTTCCCCCTCTTTGCTAAAATTTTTGAGATGCTAATCAATCCAGTACTAGTCCACCACTTTGCAAAAGATAATCTTCTCTCTGACAAACAGTACAGATTTAGGCAATGTCATTCTACTGCAGATATTTTAAGTCATCTCTGAACACATATATAATGCACTGGATAAAGCAGGTGAAGCCTGGGCTGTCAATGTATCCAAGGTCTTTGTCAAAGTCTGGCATGAAGGGCTGCTAATGAAAATCAAATCATACAGTATAACTGGACGAATGCTAAATAATTTGATCCTTCTTAGACAATAGGACCATCCAGGTTGTCATTGATTGATGTTCATCCCAGCAGCATAGCATTAATGTGGGGGTGCCTCAGGTGTCGATCCTTGGACCACTATTATTCCTGATATTCATCAATGACCTCCCCGATAATATTGAGTCTGAGATGGGTATATTTGCTGATCGTACAATGCTCTATAACATGCATGAGGAAGAACAGATGTACACAAATCCAAGACAATGGCTGAATCCTTAGAAAATGACCTCCAGACCATAGTGGAATGGGGACGTAAATGGAAGGTAACATTTAATGTTAGTAAAACTAAGCTGCTCTCCTTTAACAATTACAAGAAGCCTCTCCAACCACCGATATCCATAACAAATAATTCCCTACCTAAGAATTCTTCCTTCAAACTCCTCGGCTTAAGATTCACGAGAACTGGAACAAATACATTGAGAACATTGCGAAGGCTGCTGCTAGGAAGGTGGACTCCCTCTATCATGCTAGAAAACTGCTCACACCTGAGAATATCCTGCACCTCTACAAGGCCACCATTCACCCATGCATGGAGTAGTATTGTTGCCACATCTGAACTGGTGCATCTACCACTAGCCTCTCCCTCTTGGATAGGGTCCAGAAAAGGGTCTGCAATCTAATAGATCCCACTTTGTCAACTAGGCTCCAACCCCTGTCCCATCGCCACAATGTTGCATCCCTGTGTCTGTTTTACAAGTATTTTAATGGAATGTGCTCTGATGAACTCATTGCACTTGTGCTCACCGACATATCCCCGCCACGCCCGCTTAGCAACAAAATCACACCCCTTCACTGTCGAGGTCCCTAAATGTCAGAAAGTTTTCTACTCTAATAGCTTCTTCCCTAGAACGGCTAGACTTTGGAATTCCCTTCCTGCTACCTGCTTTCCAAACTGCACTGATATGCAAAAGTTCAAATGCAACGTAATCTTTTATAGGCATGGTCCTAGTTAGTATCCCCTTACACCAAGTGGCAATATGCCTTGTTTGGGGGTGAAGGTGAGTAAAAAAAAAAAAAAAAAAATGTCTTAGTCTAGAAGAATTTCTTCTCCTTCGACCAAGACTTTGATCCCATCCCGAAGGCCGGGCCGTTTTTCAATTTACGATTATTTTGAAATTCGAATTTTAATTGGAGAAATAATGCAAACGGCGAATTCAAAAAAGAGAAAGAAAGAAAAAAAGTTTATTAAAAATGTACGTAAACGTGAAAAATCGTTAACAATCAAGAAATCATAAAATAAAAATAAATAAATAAAAACAACAAAAAAGCGCAATGGAATTTAATTATTTACCTACATTTAATGTACTAAATTATCAGCCTTTTGGTCAAGATCAAAGTGTAGTATCTGTTCTTCAGATGATGCTGCACTTCATTTTCTTGTTCTCTTTCGGTGGAGGAGAAATCCTTCACGACTGAGACAATTTTTATTTTTGTACCTTTTCTCCACGTTAAAAAACGACCCTGGTGTCTAACTCTGTCCCGTGGGGAGGCATAGTAAATAGGTACATTTAATGTACTAAAACTGTTTTGTTTTACTTCAAAGAGATCGTTACGGTGTCATGTTACCGCTCCCAACGCCAAATTTTGTAGAAAAATAATCTAAAACTGCAAAATAAAGTTTTGAGGAGCCGGAGTCGATAAATGGCTGTAATTTTCTTGAAATGAGTGTAAAAATATTTCTTATCCCTCCCCCCCCCCTCATTCCATCTTATCAAATTAATGTGTTCCTCGTTGCCAACCCACAAAACCCCATCAACCATGACGCCAAAAACGACGGTTGCACGGGGATGACGAAGAACATTTTTTGAACAAGCGCTTTCCTTTTCATTGGACAAACATTTCATTCCAATCTGACATACATTTTAGTTGGTTTTTGTTTGTATTTCACTGAAAAGGTGAAAACCGAAATTTCTCATGAATTTTGCACTAACTGTAACTTCATTTTTATTTTCTTCAATAAGTTGTTTTTATGGTCTCATCACTTTTTTTTTTTAAATTTTGAAAACAAAAACTTTTTTTACATTTTTTTTTTTCAATTTTAGAATGACAGAAAAAGTGTTTACAAATTTAATACCCTCAGCTAAATCACCCTCTCCTAAAAATCATATTCTACTTTGTTTAGGCGACTACTAGTGAACACCCTGAAAAATGTAACGAGGAAAAAAAAATGAATATTTTCGATTTCACGTAAAGTGATCCTTCGTTTTTCGTCCATTCTAACTGTTCAGAGCTGTTAAAACCAATTTCTTTTACCATGAAACTCAAGTTCGACTGGCAAGGTCGTAAAGTCAATAGCCCCCCCACCCCACCCCAAAAAACAGACAAACAAAAAAAAAACGAAACTCATAAAATGTAGGAATGGTTCGGAAAGTGGGATCATTTTACGTTTAATTTATATATGGAAGTGATGCCGATGCTCTACTCAGAATTCTAAAATAATCGTTTTTGTATTTATTTTTCAAAATTTTCAGAATATTTACATGTAATCGCCTTAAAAAGTAGAATTTCATGGGGCCGGGGAGGCAGCTGAAAGTGTTTATCTACAATAATAACGATTTGTAAAAACATTTTTAAAACTGATAAATTATTGATTAAACAATTAACCAGCTAATCGATATCAGATTTAAAACTTGTTATTTGTTCATTTTGTTGGTAAAAAAAAAAAAGTAGGTGGAATTTAAAATAAAAAGAGGTGGTGGTGGTGGCGGTGATTGTCGTCGTGTTTTTGGCGCCTACAAACTTATAGTGAAGGGCCATAAATGCTGCTCAAGCTGAACAAAGCCGGAGGAGGGGGTGGAGGGCGACAAACGAATTATTTTTCGAATCTCCCGCCTTTTGTGGACAGAAAACCTAAAGGGAAACTGTTTTTCTACTGAGGAGCAGTAAAGCACACACGCAAATTATCTATCCTAAGACAGCACACACGCAAATTATCCCCTACCCCAAGATTTTGGTGGAAATTTTATAGTTTTCGGTCATTTGTACTATTAGACAACAAAACGAAAAAAACAAAATGGTAAAAAAACAAAAAAAAAAACAAGTATATAACAAATATAAGTTACTGTTCTATCTGGCTAGACAAGTTTTTTTTTTAGTGTTTAACATTTTAAAGTTTTTATTCAGTTCGAAAAAACAAGTAGTGTCGAGCGTTACGTGAAAACAAGAAAAATGGCCAATACGAGAGAGTCACCTCTTTAGAATCTTGATAATCGCTCAAAAAAAGAAAATTAAATAAAATACTGGCACTCCCCCAATAAATGTCACGGTAATACTTATTGGGGGAGTTATTGTGTGTGTAAAAAAATGCCCGAAAATTTTCAAATGGAAAAATCGCAACTCTGCGTCTTGATAAAGTATTGTTTTCAGATGGGTAAATACCATTGAAGCGCTTTGCAAATGATGTTCAAGTTCCCCAGATGCGGCAGTTGTGCCATAAACTAATCTTGACCTATCAAAAAATAACTAGTTATGAATCTAGTGAATACCGTACAATAAAGTTGTCGCTGTGTGTGTGTGTGTGTTTTCATTGTTTTTAGTCCTTTTTTGTTTACTGATGAAGTCTCTGTTATGTCAGATTTTCTTAAATGTTGAATTTCGTAAAAATAACGTTTACAAAGAAAAGCCTTTGATAACATTTATTTGTTATATATTTGTTTTTTGACAACTTTTTCGAATCTATGTGTACAATAATACAAACCCGAAAAGACATTAAATTTTGGCGGTTTGTGCACTGTGCACAGATTTGTTAAACGTACTGCAGTACTGCAGTCTGTGCAGTACGTTTAACAAATCAAAAAAAAAAAAAAACACAAATTTACAATAAATAACTTTTATCAAACAAGAAAATTTAATCTACTATCAGCCCGCATAGCTTTTTTTTTTTTTTTAGATTTTGTATTGTTTTATCGAAGGTTTGTAAAAATGGATTTAAGATGTAAATTTGTTATTTGTCCCTTTTTTCTGGTTAACTACAACAACTGCATTAACCGCCTAGAATTTCCTTGCCGCGAGAATTTAACTTGTCTAAGGGGATAAAATTTAGATAGCAACTTCAAAACAAAAAGTTTAGAAAACTTGGAAATTTATTAAGTTTTCACTTTTGATAAGCTGTAGATTAAATAAATGGCTTTTTTTTTTCTTTTTTTTTTTTTTTATTCTTGTTAGTTTCCAATGCATTTCAGAGTTTGAAAAACAGCGAAAAAACATTTTTTTTCAGGCATCAAATTGATTTTCTTTGCGGGGAATGAATACACATCTGAAGTTTTAAATCTGAAAACTTTCGGTACTTGTTGAAATAATATTATTATTTAGAAAGCCATTTTTAACATGAATAGGGAGCTTAGTTAACTAAGTTATACTTTCACCTAACAATTCAGATAACAAAAATTGAATTGGACTTGAAAATCCTATCTTAAAAATAGCACGGTTCGTAAACTGCACAACTTTTCAATTGCAGAATTGGAGATTGTTGAAAAGTCTGAATATATTGAATTTTTCAGCTTTAAGATGGCTACCACTGAAACAACATTATCTTAATCAAATTACTTCTAGTTTTATAAGAATTTAGTTCGATTGAAAAATAACCGTGAAATTTTAACGAAATATAAATTGTAATTAAAGTTATTCTACGCTAGGAACAAATAGTTACCGCATTTACAAAAATGTGGAGAAAATAATTCAACGATAATAATTGGAGCATAATTTACTTATGTTGTGTTTGTACGTTTCGCACCTTTACGTAACTTTGATAAATACACAGTAAATTATTCTTTTTATTGATGGAATAATTATAAACAGGAGAAAACTGAAAGGGAAAATCTTAATTAAAAAGAATGCAAACAATACTATATTTTATATTATTTTTCTCCCGTGTCATTCATCCGGACAATATCGAGTAAATATAGATAGTTTAATAATTAAAAAAAAAAAAAAGTAATCGAGAATAATTGGGAATTAAAATTCAAATTTATCTGAGCTGATGAAAAAAATACACTTCGGGGGGAGGGGGACGAAAAAGAAACAAAAAGAACGCAAGATCTAAACCATGAAAGATTTCGGGGTAAGAAAGAAATTAAAAAAAAACAAAAACAGCAAAAATGGGCGAGATGTGTCAACGTCTCTTGAACAACAATTCTATAAATTTTGTTTGTTTGTTTTTTTACGAGACTACCCAGCGTAGTATAAACACACCCGACCTCCTCATGTTAAGAACGACTTTCTTAACATTGGGGGGGGAGTTATGTTACGCTGGATACTCTCGTAAAAAAAACCCTTTTGTTTTATTATTTAAGTACAATTTTGTTTTTAAAGACAATTTTGATATAAAATGTTTCAGACAATTTTGATATAAAATGTTTCAGACAATTTTGATATAAAATGTTTTCAGACAATTTTGATATAAAATGTTTCAGACAATTTTGATATAAAATGTTTCAGACAATTTTGATATAAAATGTTTTCTACAATTGAGCCGCATTTTTAGTCACGTGGAAAGGAAATGACGGTTATTTCGTTATGTACGTTTTCAGCGTCCCAAATTCTCGTACAAATATGTCATTCTATATATGACGATTTGACTTGTAATTTTAAAATCCCATGTTAAAAGATTTAGTAATAAAGAAAAAATATTCATGAAGAATTAATTTAAGATCGATTCCTTTACGTTTGATATTTAAAAAAAAAAAAAAACCCGACAAATTTAAAGCTCTTTTTTTATGCACAACGCACACAGACACACACCGTATATGAAAAAAAGTTCTTTTAAAAGAAATATGGAGTTAAATATTTGAGAATAGTTTTACTTTGTTATTACATCGTACTTTAGAATGTAACTTTAAAATTACTAACTGAATAAGCTTTGAGAATTAGGGACGCTGAAAACGTACACGACCAAATATTTCGTACCGATAAGATAAATAATTGTGGGGGGGGGGCACGTATGGAAGCGGTCAGTACCCCCTCTAGATTTTTTAGTTTCAATTTTGTCAGAGAATGCTGTTTAAAAAAGAAAAGAAAAAGTCGATAAAAGTGACACATAAACAGTAAAAAAAAAAAAAAAAAAAGTCGATAAAAGTGAGATATTATTAATAAATGTGTAGTAATGTCTTTTATTTCAATATTCATAAACAGTAAAGCAAAGTCGATAAAAATTCATGATCGTTTAGTTACTATGCATGGCAACTAAAACATGTCCTTTGCTCATGCGTAGGGAGAAGTCAATGTTTTTTTAGGGTGTTCGACAGGGAACTCTAATCGCGACCAGTACCGAAGTTATTATCGAATGGACACTAGTCTACCAGATTATTAAAAAATTGGGTGCAAGTCTATTATTGGGCCGAAAATGAAGTCGGTTACATGGAAAATCTGCAAAAAAACAGTATAACGTACGTACTTGTCATTGCATGTACATGTCATATTCCAAAAATCACGTAAATCGATCAAGTAGTTTTTTTTTTATTTAAGAAAATCAAATATTAAAGCACAGTTAATCGAGAATAAGTCGAGCGCCATGTTGGATCGACGTCAGCTAACGCCACCTAACAGCCAAATGCGATCCACGGATCAAAGAAGGGGGAGATAATTGACATATTTATTTATTTTTTTATTTTTTTCCTGAAATGCCGAAAACAAACTTTTTCCTATTACAAATACAAATTAATAAAGTAACAATAACGACTTCTTTTCCTTTTTAGGAATGTCCGATTCAGTTATTTATTTGGAATAAAATGTCCGAATCAGTTATTTATTTGGAATGAAAAAAAAATATAAACTGATAAAATAAGACAACGACTTCTTTTCCTAAGAGTCAACAAATTAATAATTTCAAATACTGATTTCATGTCCGAATCAGTTTTTTTTTTAATAGACTTTAAGCGGACATGAAAAAAAAAGGCGATTATCTCCCCCTTCTTTGATCCGTGGATCGCATTTGGCTGTTAGGTGGCGTTAGCTGACATAGTGTCGATCCAACATGGCGCTCGACTTATTCTCGATTAACTGTGCTTTAATATTTGATTTTCTTAAATAAAAAAAAAACTACTTGATCGATTTACGTAATTTTTGGAATATGACATGTACATGCAATGACAAGTACGTACGTTATACTGTTTTTTTGCAGATTTTCCATGTAACCGACTTCATTTTCGGCCCAATAATAGACTTGCACCAAAAATTGTTCTTAAAAATCAATATTTAAATATTTGTAGGGAGTGCTCAGTTTCTAATGCAACCTTCTAGCAAATCGATCACCAATTTTATAAACACTAAACGTTTTTAGGTCAAAATTCGCGAGTTTACCTTTCTTCGAAGAATATTTAAAAAAAAGCTTAATTCGCGAAATTTGACTTAAAACGCCGAGTGGTTCGAAAATGGGTGATCAATTTACTAGAAGGTTGCATTTAGAAACTGAGCACCTATTACAAATATTTAAATATTGACTTAAATTTATATATATATAATCTGGGAGATTAGCGTTCATTTAATAATAATCAGCTGAAAAATTTTAAAGATGAAAAAAAAAAAAAAAAGTACAGAGGAGGGTGGTACCGCTTCCATACGTGAGCCTTTTTTTTTTTTTTTTTTTTTTTTAAAGAAAAAAAACACATCATACAAATTAGTTTCATAACATCATAAAAATTCAATTTAATTTGGGGGGCGGAAAAAAAAGCGCAGTCCGAGTCCGTACCTTCATCCCAGCGTTAATATTTTTTATTCTAAACTCTAAACATTTTTATACGCACACACACACACACACACGCACGCACGCACGCACGCGCATTAGAATTACGAAGCGAAAAAAAAAATGAAAAAATTGCAATTTTGACACACACACATAGGTTATTCTCTGTTAGTCGAGATGTGGTCCTCCTCATCCTGTGCAGCTCTAGGAGGTTTACTCTCTCAAGCTTTACCTTTGAGTAGAAGTTAGTTTATTAGTAATCGCCCAAGACGCCCCTACCGGGGAATGCCGATGGAGCTGTCCAGACATTTTTTTTTTGCAGGCAAAAGGGCGCTGGTTCTTCAAATTCCACTTTTTTTTACCCTTGTGTCACATCTAGCCGTGGGACAGAAGTAAATAACTTCATACACGCACGGGAAAAAAAAAAATAAATCCATTCGATAGTGATGTTCACTTTTTTCTCATTTACAATTCAACGGCCAAGAAAATTTTGATAGAATCGTGCCGTGTCGCGTTAGCTGTGTGAACCAACAAGGCTCCTGTTTTCTGGGGCGAAAAACACTAACACAAAACGAATTTAATATTTATTTAAATAAAAGAGATTATTAAAAACTAACTTTATAATAATTTACTTTTCTTTTTAAATCTTAATTTTAAATTGTAAGATTTAAAAGAAAAGAATGTTTACATACTCCCTTTTTTTTCAGCCTACATTTTGACACGCAATGACATGGGCAAAACTTTATTTATTATTATTATTATTATTATTATTATTACTACTATTACTACTACTACAACAACAAAAGTTTACTTGATGGAATCAATTGTCCTTTTTTTAAAATTTCTATTGAAAATTTTCGTTATACCCTAACTTTGTTTTATTCTCTCCAGGAAATCATCATTACAACAGAATTCGATGAACATAGACAAAACAAGAGGGCGGATAAGAAAGAAATTTCGCGCCAAAATAACGATTCGAAAGTTTCGAATTTTAAAATCTCTAAAGAAAAAGTCTGTAATTTTAAGCACAATAAAAAGCAATGTTTAGTGATATATTTTTTAAATATATATATATATATATATATATATCTTATAAATCTAAACATTTCTCTTTCATCAAAAAACAATAGCTTGAATTAAATTGTATTAATTTATTTTATATTCAGATATTTTTTTACAGAAAACGTAAATTAATAAAAAATGTTTAGATTAAATTTTCAGGCATAACTGCTGAATTATTGTTATTTTAAATTTTGTCCTTATATATATATATTATTTATCGAGCGATTACTTGTGGTGAACCCACTCTAAATATAACAATTGAAACTATTATTTTAAAGTGGAATCAGTTTCGCATATGAACTTAAGATAAAATGATCCACCATTAAAATAGTAGTAGTAGTACCTATTTACTATGCCTCCCCACGGGACAGAGTTAGACACCAGGGTCGTTTTTTAACGTGGAGAAAAGGTACAAAAATAAAAATTGTCTCAGTCGTGAAGGATTTCTCCTCCACCGAAAGAGAACAAGAAAATGAAGTGCAGCATCATCTGAAGAACAGATACTACACTTTGATCTTGACCAAAAAAAAATTGTGAAATCGGCAAACGTTTGAATCGGTTTTTAATGCGAGGAAAATCTATTTCCTCCCCAAAAGGGGCACTCCGGAATTGGGACAAAAATTAAAATTGCTCGCAGTCTTGCAGGATTTCTTCACTGACTGAAAACAAAAAACTATCAAAACAGATATTAAATTTTAACGTTAATTTTATTTTGAAAAGTTAAATATAATTAAAATATTACAGAATCGCCAAATAACGAACGTAAAAATAAACAATATTGAAATTTTTTTAAAGCAGACGAGTTTTTTCACTTTCAAATAATTGCCCTTGATTGGTTAATTTGAGTAAATCCTTGATTGCGTTAAAAAGTGGTGCCCGATTAAAGCTAAATATCCCCGTCATTTCTTGAATCATTTGATTCGATGTGAGTTTCAAATTTATGTATACCAAAACTTCAATAATCTTCAAAAACAGAAAATATTGACTTGTTAATTTATTGATTCCCACGGGCAAAATATAACGAGAAGTGAAAAAAAAAATGTTTTCGTTTACGTTTTGTCGTTTGATTTACGAATTTTTCGGGATTATTTTTAAGTCGGAATCACAGTGACTTCTTTATTTAAAAAATTCTTAACTTTTGTTTATATATATACTAGCATTTCAACCCGGCGTTGCCCGGGTGTTTGGAGGTGTATGTTGAGCAAAAAAAAAAAAAAAAAAAGCGGTCAATTTTTTAAACTTTGACCTCTATTATGACCCCTTAACATTTATTGTTTTGGACTCAAATCAAGTATTAAGTTAGATTCATGTCCAAGGAACCTATATCTAAAATTTCAAGTGTTCAGACCCAAAATTGTCGAAGGAGTTTGGTAGAGTTCTCAAAGGTCAAATCGTTGAACTTTGACCCCTTAACAACTAAATTTCTAGCCGAAAACCGATTACAAAGATTTTCTCAAATCTCAATACCCTGTATATCAAATTTCGAGTCTGTAGACTGAAAATTGACAGCGTTATTGTGTACAGACAGACAGACAGACACACACTCTCACAGATGTCTCTGTGTGTGTGTGTGTGTGTGTGTGTGTGTGTGTGTGTGTGTGTGTGTGTGTGTATTCTTTACGATTAGTGTCTCCACTTCAGTTGCGTTTGTTTCTTCGTATTTAATTAATTGAACTTTTCCGGTGTCTTATTTGTTACATTGTTAGGTGAAAGTACAGCATTCCCCTTCCCATGTCAAGGACTTTTCTAAATAACATTATAAAAAAAATGGGGAGAGGCAATCGGAAGTGAACTGGAAACACGAATCACAAAGATCACACACACACACACACACACACAATTTCATGTATCCACATAGAATGTTATAAGTAGGTAATATTTTATGTATCGATTTTCAGTATATACTTTAACAATGCTCAATACGCAAATAGAGCTAGGTAGTAAGTTATAAAAGTAATTAAGCTACATAGAATCTTTTGCATTTTATCCCCGTAGGGATTCGTCAGGAATGCATGATACCATAAGTAACCAATCAAATTTATTGTTATACCCGTTGATTTAATGCTTCCATTAGACAATGGTAGGCAAGCAAAAGTTGAGCTGACTTTTACTTTCTATTCTTTTATTGTGTTTCTATGAGGGCGACACACATTTTCTTTTTTTTTTTTAATCTGGATGTCAAATTAATGGGTCATTTTATTTTGCCATTTGAAGTACTTTTTATTTCTATTTTAGATGTTGGATTAGTTTAGTTTTTTTTTATTTAATCATTTTTTTTTCCTTATTCTGAAGTAAAGTTTATTCAGTGTATACAGTTGTTTACCATTTCACTTCTACAATTTAATAGATTTTAAAGGTTTTTCAAGTTTAGAATTTCAAATTTGTCATTCAGACATAATCTACAAGGTCGTTTAAATGTTTACATGTATTGGCCTACTGTACTACTTTCCACTTCACTATTGACGAGTGTCCAATTTCTTTGAACTTCCAGTAATTGGTCACATGCTGTTTTTATTGGGCATTTTTTGTTATTTAATGTGCTTTTATGGTTGTAATATCTGGTTTTAAAATCTAGAGATGTTTATAACCACATAGTACTTCTTGCTAATCGGGTTTTCTTTGGTAAATATTGTAGCTTAGTAAACAATGCTTTTGGTTAGGCATTTATTTTGCAGTGGACAAAGTACACGTTTTACATATTTGAGTTATTACTAATTTTTAATGGCTACATTTTTGTTCTTCTTGGTGTGATTTTTGTTATCTATTATATAAATCTCACGTGTCTGTTTAAATGTATGTATGTATGTTTGTATGTCTGCCTAAAACTTTCGACAGAGGCGACGGATTTTCATGAAATCGGTATCATTTTGAAGCATCAAAAAATTAATCAAAAACATTAATTCATTCGCCCTCCACTGGGTACTTTTCTACAAAGGAGGGAGTCGCTTTTTTCGCTGATATTTCCGAAAGTCATCCCCTCTTTTCGATTGACTAGCCTTAACTTAAACCTTCGCCACTTCTGGTTTGGCGATGGACGCAATGGCAAAGACGTCACTTTTTTTTCACATTCTTTTCCTCCTTTGCGGTACGGATTCAAGCCTGCCTGCCTACTATCACTTTTTTTTTTTTGCTCAACACACACCTCCAAACATCCAGGCAATGCCAGGCACACAGGCTAGTATATATATGATAAAACAAATTTTTGACCATACCTTTTTTTTTTTGACTAGGAGTGCATAGTATCTATTCAGATAAAACACTTTATCAGCTTTGTCCTCAGTCAGTGAAGACAAATCCTTCTAGATTGAGGCAATTTTTACTTTTGTCTCTATCAACAGTGTCTCTTTTCAATGAACTAAGCTTTCCCCACATTAACAACCTACCTTATATTTAACTCTGCCCTCATAGTTCGGCAAGAAAATATATACACATGAGAAGTGGGATAAATGCTATTATTGGTGACAAATTAATGAAGGAAAAACTATGAAAACAATGCAAAAAGGGAAAGAAAAAAAAGTTACAAATAACTTTTCTCAAATACAAGAAAATTTCATCTTTCTTCTATCGACCTACATTTTTTAAACATTTTAAATATCAACTGGAACAAATACATTGAGGACATTACAAAGGCTGCTACAAAGAAGGTAGGTTCCCACTATCATGCTAGAAGACTACTCGCACCTGCGAGTATCCTGCATGCATCGCCCATGCAGGGAGTATTGTTGCCACATCTGGGCTGGTGCATCTACTCCACTAGTCTCTCCCTCTTGGATAGGGTGCAAAAAAGGAGTCTTCAATCTAATAGATCCCATTTTGTCAACTAGGCTCCAACCCCTGTCCCATCGCCACAATGTTGCATCCTTGTGTCTGTTTTACAAGTATTTTAATGGAATATGCTCTGATGAACTCTTCGCACTTGTTCCCCCTTACACACATATCCCAGACAAACTTACACCTCTTCCCTGTTGAGGTCCCTAAATGCCAAAAAGCTTTCTATTCTTTCTTCCGTCGAACAGCTAGACTTTGGAATTTCCTTCCTGCTACCTGCTTCCCTGACTGTACTGATATGCAGAAGTTTAAATGTAACATAAACCAACACCTTGTAAATCTTTTCCAAATAATAGTAGCCCCTTATGTCTAAGTAGTGATATGCTTTGTTAGCGGGTGAACGTGAGTAAAAAAAATAAAAGAAATGGTTGACTAAGTAACACCAATTTTTTTTTTTTTTACAGCATATCAACTTCTTTTGAGTCATTTAATGCCAAAACATTAATTGTAATAAAATTGTAGTTGAATGTTATTAATGTTTTAGTTAAACATTTTGGTTGGATTTTGTTATACGTTTCTGTTTCCTTCTGAAATTCAAAAACTTTTTCTAGGTTGCCCTTGCTAAATATTTCCCTTAAGTTATTTTCCAGATAGTATCTCATTCAGGTTTGCTCGAAGTCCACCTTGCCCGTCAGAATATGCTGGATTGTGTAGGATTTCTGACATGTTATGCAAAAAGGTGCTTTATCTCCTTTTAGTATATATGAGTGGGTGGCATGTGTGTGTCCTATTTGGAATCTAGTTATTATATTACATCTTTATCTTCTTGACATCTTTTTTATGTCTCTTATTCGGATGGTTGGTGTTGCTTTGTATAAAAGGCCAAAAGCTGTATATAGTGCAAAGTATTTTGAAATAAAGAATACTATAACACAATTTCAGTAAGTTAAAAGTATATTTAATATACATCACAAGCCTTTTTAAGTTAATGTGAGTATCAGTTTTGAGCAAAGCAGCCATTTCGTATCATTTGGATTCTTTGGATCACTGTTCTCATCTTGAGTGTCATTTTCACAACATTTCAAGTAAACTTTAGAGTATTTGGAAAAATTCAGTTGTAAAAATGACTTTCTGAAGGTTCAATTCTTAGTGTGGGCGACCGAAAATACAATTGCGAATTACTTGACTTTTATTCAGTCATGGATGATGAAACGAAAGCATGCTACCCCCATGAATTAAATAAAGAGTACTGTTTGAAATTCTGTGCAGATTCCAAAGTTTTACACAATACATGTGAAGAAGATCAGAGGTTACATTAACCGAAACGTTATGAAAATCATACTGAAGGCGAGAACAATAGTCTGAAGAATTGAAATAATACATATAACCAATCCTCGTCTCAAAAATTCAGAAAAGTAGCCATTTTTTTAGCCACTTGTTTATGTAAAGAACTTTACTTCCTTTGACAAAACAAGATGACTACTTGTAACAAGATTCCAGGCGATGGCAGACACCCCGTTCAGATAGATGAAGATGAGAGAGGATGAGGTATGGTCAGAGGGGTTATGCTGACACTTGGTCAAGGAAAGACAGATGTCCATGAGGTTCTGTCCACTAGAGAAATAATATCTGTTTCAATGAAAGGAAAATATAAATCTGATAATGGGATTCTTTGGAACAAGGGAGCTGGGGAGAGAGAGATTGTTTTTCTAGTTGGGTGAGGTAAAAATGGATTTTAAATAACTAATTGAGGGAGACAGGGACAATAACTTAGATTCAAAATGTCTGCTTTTGTGTCTGGGAAATGTTGTCATTTGGCCCACCTGTTATATTTAAGTGCTAGATCACCAAGCAAGTGATAGGAATTGAACCTTGGAAGATAATACAGTTTCTTTGAGAGAAAAGTAATTTGAGTTGAAGTGGAAAAAAGAAAAAGGGTAAAAAGAGAATTAAAGAGAGATATGGTTATGAAAGAGAAAGAAGAAATTCACAAGAAAAGAAAAAGAATATAAAATAATGGGATAGAGAAAGAAGAGATTCAGAAGAAAAGTAATCTTCAAATGACAGAGGGGAAAGAAGCCAATTAAATAAAAATCATTGTGTTTTTAGAAATAAGGGTCTTTTGCTGGTTAGCATCGAGGAGTGCACATCGCTGTGGGCTCCCGCTCGGTGAGGGGTGGGGAGGCAACTCCCCCCCACCCCACCCCCTCAAAAAAAAGCTAAGTTGAAAAGCTCTTGTTCCTAGCTGGGAAATTGTTTAAACGAACTGAAGTTGTACAACCTGCACCAGAAAGTCATTGAGAACTCTAAGAACTTAGCTTTCCATTTACAAAGTTTACCATGAAGCTTTTTTTTAAATAATTATTTTTGTTCACAAGAAATGCTCAGAGTTTTTTGTTTTTTTTTTGAACTGTTGAATTGAAACACGTTTTGTTACAGCACTGATGCCAAATTGCAGCTGAGAAGGGCAGCATACAAGCCATTCATCAGAGCATCTACAAAGGATGAACCCAACTCCAGCATCTGACAATAAACGGCCGAAGATAAGAGTTGCCACATAGACTTAGGGTCATGCAAGTTTCGCGTGCCTTGAGCAGCATAGTAGTATTTTCCAGTGACCAGTGAGAGTCTGGTCATCCTTGAGGGGTACACCACTAGACAGTTAAGAATGTAGCTGTGGAGAAAGAAGTGGCTTACCGTTCAAGCGGCTGCGCGTTTGTGCCTTTACATCATCAACGTCCTGATCCCCATCTGGCATCAATTAAAATGAATGGCTCTCGTCTTGGGGAGGCCTCAAGTTTTGACAGGCTTCTGGGCTTGACCTTTACTCCTGATCTTAAATGGAACTTGTACATCAAATCTGTTGCCAAGGCCGCTGGAAAAATGGTCGGATCCTTCTATCGATCCAGTAGATATCTCACTGCTGATGCAATTCTCTATCTATATAAGAGCCAGATACGTCCAAGGATAGAATACTGTTGCCACATATGGGCAGAAGCTGCTAGAAAAGACTTGTCCTGCCTTGATAGGGTTCAAAATAGACTTTGTTGCCTGGTGGGAGATGTCCTTTTCTCTTCGCTGCAACCTCTATCTCACAGAAGAGATGTTGCGAGTTTGTCTCTGCTTTATCGTTATTTTCATGGAAAGTGTTCAACTGAGCTTCAATCTATGGTCCCCCCTCGCCAAACTTTCACAAGAAACACTAGACTAGCTGAAAACATTATCAATAATTTTCCCCACTCTTTATCTGTACCTAAACCTAAACATAGATTCCATGATCAAAGCTTCTTTCTTAGAACTGCACGCCTTTGTCTTCCGTTTTCCTGCTTTCCAGCTATCTATAATATGGTTGTCTTCAAGTCCAACGTGAACAAGTTTCTGATGAGCCATTCCATTTAAGTTAACAAATTTACCGAACTTCCATTACTATCGATTACTATATTGTCCTTTTGACTACTCTACACTCTTTAACCCTTTTCCTTGAGTGGCCTATCGGCCTTGATAAGTGGTGACGCCTATGTAAAAAAAAAAAAAAAAAAAAGAGCACAAATTGAGAATCAAGATGGCGCCCGCAGGCTTTTATGTGGAAAAAAGTCTCGGGGAATCTCGGGAAATCTCTGAGAATCTTGTACCCTGGTTCCATAAATAACGAGGAAAGGAAAGCGGGAGGAGAGACGATTTTTAATCACTAAATCAAACGGATGTGTGTAAAAGAAGAGGTAGAAGAAAAGAGTGTGGTGAACAAAACAAACAACGACTCAGTTGAAAGTAGAGTTGTAACGAACACAGTAGCCCTTCTGGGTTGCATCTATGGTCCTGTGAGCCGGGATCGACGTATGCAGGGGTATATCCCAAATATAGTCTCGTGAACCAGGATCCAATGTATGCGGCCCAGAGGACGTATAGGGTTATAACTTTGCTTCAAACTGATATTTACAGTAATTCATAAGATTTATATTACATATTTACATATTCATTTATTAACTCAAATAGACCAAAAATGAGTAGGTAAATCCAAATCAATTATTTTTGACTAATTTTCAAACTTTAAAATAATTTTTCTTGCCAATATTAACATTTACCACAGTTTTATTAATATAGGAATGAAAACTTGATTTTTTTAAGTTTCCAAAATTTCTCTAATCAATATTTGTGAAAAGAAATATTTCTAAACTATATAGGTTGAACATAATTTACCTTTTTTTTCATTAAAAATAAAACTTTCTTTTGTTTGGTCATTTATAAATGTCCTTTTCATGGTTGTTCTTAATTAAATGTTTTAAAGTAACACAGACAAGATAAACTGAAAATATGATCCGCTATTTTTTAATGAAAATATAAAACAAATAGCTGGTGAATTAAATTTGACCGTACGAGATAAAATAGAAAAGGGAAGATTAGTTCTAAAACTCAAGAATGAAGTTAACAAAGTTGGGCATAACATTTAGATGGATTCTTGAATTTCAGAACTTCCAATTTTTCATTTTAGCTCTCTTTCTCTCGTCGGCGGCATGCATTTGTGTCCGATTATCAGTTCCAAGTCCAATACAGAAAAGAAGCAGAGGAAAAAGCTTTGAGTTTCATAAGAATTTTAGTCATTATCAGGATGGTGAGTCCTTTTGTGGCTGGAAAAATCAATTTGGGCTCTGAATAGTCGGTGGGGAGGGGCATTGATCACATTGTATTGTGGAGGTTGGTTGGCTCTAAGGGCCCTTTGTTGCCATTTGGTTATTAGATTAGCTCTTCTATTTTCTTTGAATTGGCTTGTACCCACTTTGACTCTATTCCTCCATTCATGCCTGTTGTTCGATGAGGCTTCTAAGGTGTTTGGATCTATATTGGCCTCACCTAGAGATTTCTTCAGTTAGTCTTTGAATCTAAGTGGCAGGCAGCCTTATGGTTGATTTCTTGCATTTAATTGACTGAAAAGCACTTGTTTCGGCAGTCTCCATGCAAGTCACATTACCAGACCATCTCAGTCGGTGTTTCATGATCAAGGCCTCGATGCTGGTGATGTTGGCTCTCTTGAGGACATTTATGTTGGACATATAATCGGCTCACTTATTCCAGTTTTTTTCTCTTTCTTTCTCACATATATGTGTGTGTGTGTGTGTGTGATCTAATAAGCTGTCTACTGTAAACTAAATTGCAAAGTTCTTGCCCCATGATTTGTTAAATAATAGATTCTTGAGGTTTAGGCACTCAATATGCTTTCTCTCTCTCTCTCACACACACACACACATGCACAAATAAAAATATTCTATACTAAAAAACATTTTGTTTGCCTAAAACTTTCCTCTTGAAGTTCAAAACCAGAAAATGTTGTGTTAATCAATGACAGCTAAATAGACGAAAACCAGGTTGCCTGTATTAAAAAAAAAAAAAAATGATTAAAAAGATAAATTTTATTTTTTATTTTTTCAAATTCTCAAACGGAAATGAGAAAGTAATTAAAATTTGCACAAATAGACCATGTGTTAAGAAAAATGATATGATGAAAATAACAAGTCAAGGGAGATAAGAGGGACTAGGCAGTTACGAAGTTATTTCCCTTGGAAATTTTATTTGTTTTACATCCAATTCATTTTAACAAGGAGTGTTTGATTTTTCTTTATCAAAAGTTTTTATCACGAAAAAAGAATAAAATAACTTTCGTTGCGTTTAATAATTCTGGATAAAGTGGTTGAAAATGAATTTCAATGTTTTGTTTATAGCTTTTTTAACTGATAAACTTACTTAAAAAAACAAACAAAAACATGTCAAGTAAATGAAATGCTGTGATTAAAATATTTGTATTATGTTATTATTATTAGACCACCCGTGACCCGTTGGGTCAGTATTATCTATACTCCTATAAATTCGCTTTTCTTTTGTGTGTATTGATATTCATATTAAAAACCCTCTTTTCTATTTATTTAATAAGAAAATACAATTTTGTAATATATGGGTCGATGAATTGCATTTATCTGCAAAAGATCTAGCTAATTTGCATATTCTTTTAAACATTCATTTTAATTAATTCCCTATTAGTTTTTTCGGTTTCCTTATGGGATGACCATCTTTAACTATTATGTGTAATTATATTCATGTAGATATTCTACATGATTTATACTTGCATAATATTTGCGTTAAAAGTGTGCAATAAACACAAAATTGTTTCCATATATATTTATCTATACGTATATATTTTTGTTTAATCTATAAAAGTAAACGTGTCTGTGTGTCTTTCTGTCTGTCTGTGTACATTTTACAATGCAATAACTCTGTCAATTTTCAGTCTACAGACTCGAAATTTGATATACCGTTTACTCAGATTTGGGAAAATATTTGTAATCCGTTTTCAGCTAGTAATTTGGCTGTTAAGGGGTCAAAGTTCAACGATTTGGCCTTTGAGAACTCTACCAAACTCCTCCGACAATTTTGGGCCTAAACACTTGAAATTTTAGATATAGGTTCCTTTGACATGACGCTAACTTAACAACTTTATTTGAGACCAAAACAATAAATTTTAAGGGGTCAAAGTTAAAAAAAAAATTTTTTTGATCAGCATACACCTCCAAACACCCGGGAAACGCCGGGCCGAAATGCTAGTATATATATATATATATATATATATATATATATATATATATATTTATATATATATCTGACATTGATTAATAATTGTTTTTAGAGGAATTGCAAAGTAAAAGGATTTCAGAAAATACATTGGGATGTCATAATAAACCTTTTCTCTCTTTTAATTATCTACATCATTCCAGCCCTCTCATCATATTTGTTATTCGCCCTTCTTTTCATCATCTGAAACAGCAGATACAGGCAAAGTACACACAAGATAACATTTAAGCTTTCGTAATATTTTATTATTATTAATAATATGATAAATGATGGATGTTTTTCTTCTGTTCACAGAATTGGATATGGAGTTTAAAAAATCTTGTTCCTCACTTTTGTAATAAAGAAAAAAAAAATAATTAAATAAAATAAAAATATATTTGATGAAAGATTTCTTTTGGAATGTGTTCATTTGTTTTTTTTTTTTGTTTTGTTTTGTTTTTTAATGTTTCTTTTAAAAAGACGACACTGAAGACATTTTTGATGAATTGATTTGAGTATACAGTGACAAGTTCACCATGTATGAGAAGACAACGGACCAAAATAATTAAAGAAAAAAAAATTACATGGTGGGAGTGTGTGGTTAAAAATAACCACATTATATGCTGAATTGTCTATGCTCAAAAACTCGATAGAAGAAACTAGTGCTTGTGCAGTATACCGAGTTTTCAAACAACTGCATTTCAGATAAAAATGCTATAACATACTTATGTGTTCATGTTGAAATTAGTATAAATTTTAAAAATTATGAAAATCAGCCCAGTAGAAAAATAATTACAAGTAAAAATAGAATATTGAATTTTATCGTATATTTTAATGGGTAAAAGTTGTGCAGCCAAATCTGTATGATAAGCGGACTTACCTCCCTTGGTTTCTTTGAAATCCACCACTGAAAAAAATGTCCAACTACTACTCTTGACAATTTTTTTTTTCGGAAAATAGCTCTAGCACATCTTCTACTGGATTATTTTTTTGTAATCTTTGTAATTTATTATTAATTTTGACATGACACGTTAATACGTGTTTTTACTTAAGATGCATTCATTTGAAAACCCGGTAAATTGTTCAAGCATCAAGAAACTTTCAGATTACTTTATATCGAAAATCAACAAGAAGAAATTCGGGGAAAATTATTTAGGATTCACTATTAATAGCAACATTACTCAAAAGGTATTGAAGCAATTTCTAACACATTTAAAACACTGTAAGAATTATCAGCGCCTTAATCTTCTTATGCAAAAAGAGGTACAAAAAAACAAAACAAAAAAAAACTGAAAACCATACTTACAATGATATAACAGGATTTATTGATGCTCACAAATAAGACACCAAAATATACAGCATATGTTCATCTTCCTGATACTTGGATATATGCAAAAAGAGATTTACTAACATGTGTAAAGTCATGTCGAACATAACTTATTTTAGTATAGCAACAACTACCCTCATGAGTTCACAAAGCCACCTAGATGGAAACTGGTGATGAAGAGACAACTGCACATCACAAAACTGGTCTGAACAAAATAGGAGCAATACTGTACTATACAGAAGCAGCACACACCCTAGGCAGGTTGAAGCGGCTTCCTCTAAAGGAGGAAGTTTCATGGGTTTATGAAGTCCACAAGTGGTCTGCAGTCGCATGTATAAAAGGAGCAATGAATGTTGTTGGTTTGGTGATTAAACAACAACGGG
Source organism: Euprymna scolopes (assembly GCF_053919585.1). Lineage (NCBI taxonomy): Eukaryota > Metazoa > Mollusca > Cephalopoda > Sepiida > Sepiolidae > Euprymna > Euprymna scolopes. The sequence continues at coordinate 78,996,361 of NC_136492.1, forward strand.
GAAATACAAGAGGAATTTGGTAAAAATGTTACCATCTGGGTGGTTAGCCCAAAAAGAGAGAAAAAGGAGAAGTGGATTCTGAAGCACACCTTTTGTATTGTTAACCATATGACTGAATCAACCAATGATTTAATCACCTCATGATTATATGAGATTAAACTCTACACATTAAAAAAAATAACACAAAGAGGTAAAGAATCAACTCTGGTACGACAATTTAAAAGCTTTTCATGACGTGAGTGAAACAGCAACTCATCAAAAAAAATGTATCTAAAAAAATTCTGCATCCTGAAAAGCCCAAACGTTTTAAGATGTAATAAAAATGACCACAAGACGAAAGATTGTCTTTAAATAAAAGATGGTGCTGACTTAAAGATACAACATTAAATTGTGTAAAAAAAAAATAGGAAAAAAATGTTAACAACGTCAAAGAAAATTTTTATAACAATGGTAACAATAAAACCGATACTGAATTATTAACGATTTTCAAATGTTGAATGTGGAGCAGCAACTACATTGCAAATGATAGATGTAAATTATTAAGATCTGAATCAAATTTGAAACTAAAAGATCATTTTAATTGAATTGACAGATTAAGAAGTTATAATATTGCATTTAAAACAGAAACTTAAATTCATGTTATACAATATGAAAGGTAATAAGCATAACATGTAGTTAGAAAATATTTCATATTTTCCAAGTTTCAATAAGAATATATTTTCTTTGCAATCTCCCTCAGAAGTGCCAGCAATTACTATTCACTAATCCAACGAAATGGAAGTAAATTTGGTGCTTGTTAAGATAGTCAACAGATCGATTTTTTTAAAATAAAAACAATATTACGTACTTAATTGTCATGCCAAAAATAGTAGTATATCCAAAAATTATGAAAAATCATCAAGTAGAAAGTTATTTTCTAGTTAAGAGTAATTTTTATGGAAAATTGGGTAAAATTGCATTTTCCTTAGACGTTATAAAGTAGCCAGATTAAACGCAGGGGGCATAACTCTGAAAGGAATGTTTTAGATTACTTGTGTCATGGCCGTAATATTTGTTGTCCATAGTGATAGAGACATTTTTTATTTTACTAAAAACATAATAGCAGGTGTTCAACTTGATGAATTTTCGTAATTTTTTGATATATTACTATTTTGAACATGACAAGTAAATATATATTATTGTTTTTGCTTAAAACAATATATTTTTAAAAAAAATAAATTTGTCGACTATATCTTAACAAGAACCATGAATTTAATATAAAGAAGCATGAACTTTATTGTACATGTCTTTTCCACATCACATATGGATTGCAGGTTGAACATGGGGGTAGAAAGTGAGTTTCTAACAAACTTTTATCATTTACGTTGGTTTTGAGATGTCATTGCTTGAGGTCATCTTTGACTGTGTCATTCTAGCTTTTCTTTGGTTGCCTTCAATTTTGATTTGTTCTATAGGTTGGTTTGGAAGTTAATTTCTAAATGCTGTTCAACACATGCCATTAACATGTAAAATAGTGGCGGTGCCAGCAGTGATGGTAATGATATTGATGCCTTTTAGAGTTTTCCGTTCAAGAAAAGAAAAAAAAACATCAAAACATTTACACAAAAAGACAACAACTATTTAAAAGTGTCATTAATTCGTTGAAATGGAACTTAATCTATAAAAGTGAGAATTTGCGTGAGGATAACTCTCAACCTATATATTCAACAAGTTTTTGATGTACAGACTTGAAATTTGGTATATAGGGTATTCAGACATGTAGAAAACTTTTAATCAGTTTTAATCCGGAAAAAAAGGGCTGCTGAAAAATTGATACTTGGGGGTACCAATATATGTGTATGACTAATCTTAGATGATAACAATTAATACTGGTGAGCTATATGTTTTGATTTCAATTTTAGCTGATGGTATCCAAATAATACTTTTTTTTAACTTGAAATCATTACTATATATTGAGTACTATATAATAATCAATAGAAAATTGGCTCTATAATAATAAATACGAAATCTGCATTAATCCAAATATCATATTTAAGCATACTTTATGACTGGGTAATGCTGGGCGGCCTGCAAGTGTTTGTATATATATATATATATATATATATATATATATATATATATATATATTGATTTTATATTACATACACAATTGAGTGTATATAACCATGAGTTATAACTAGGGCTAGGACAACAGCATATTCTTTTTATTGTTTTGACTCTCGACTGTGTATCCGTTGATATCTTATATGCTTTTATATAGATTGATGTGGTTCTCTGTTGATTAACTGTGTTTAACATTATCGTACAATCAAAGTACTTCGCCATAATAAATCTTTAGTCCTCACAAAACCCGACAAATGCTCTGGCATTGTCATAATGAATCACCAGGATTATGTCAATAAAATGATGACTATCTTGCGGGACACCTCTAAATTTGTTAAATTAGGTCCGGTAGATACCCATGATTCCACCATCTCTATCAAGACCAAGTTCCAAAAACGACTTGTCAAATGGGTCAAAAGTGGTGTTTTTCCCACTTTCATTTCTAATTTAATTCGTCCTACTGGTTCTATTCACCCCCTTTTGTATGGTTTGCCTAAGACCCATAAAAGGGGGAGGGGTACCGTTGAGATCCATATTATCTATGATAGGGTTCTCTCAACATAAGTTAGCTAAATGGTTGACAAGTATTTTAGAACTCGTTTTGGAACGTTATAGCTTATTTTGCATTAAGGATTCTTTTAGCTTTGCTAACTTTATGCAAAATTATACTCATTCAGACAAATTTATGTGTTCTTTTGATATTTTTAGTCTTTTTACTTGCATCCCATTGTTAGAGACTATTAATATTTGTGCTGAGGCCTTATATCGGAGTAAACTTCCAACTCCCCCAATTCCAGAAAATATTTTTGTAGAATTGATGAAATTCGACACCATGTCGGTTGAATTCAGTTTTAATGATATTATGTACAGACAGACAGATGGTGTGGCCATGGGTTCATCATTGGGACCAGTGTTGGCTAATATCTTTGTGGGTTTTCATGAACAGGGTCTATTATCTGGTTTGCATAAACCAGACATTTACTTTCGTTACATTGATGGCACTTTTTGCTTATTTGACAAAGAAACGAATGCGGATGCTTTTTTTGTGTCCCTCAATAACGTTCATCCAGCCCTTAAGTTTACGGTAGACAAGGAAACAAATTCTACTCTTCCGTTTTTGGATGTTCTTGTATCCAAGATACCCTCATGTTTTTTTATTTTTTTACTTCTGTTTATCGTAAACCAACCTTTACCAGTCTCTATACACGTTGGGACTCTTTTTGTCCTACAAACCAAAACTACAATTTAAAACTTTAGCACGTAGGGCCTTGATGATTTGTTCTAAAGTTAATCTAGATGACAAGCTTAAATTTATTACTAAGACCCTTTGTAATAATGGTTACCCCTTAGATATTGTTGAAACTACTATTAATAGGAAAGTTTCCAATTTTTATAAACCTAAAGAAATTATAGTTAATAGATGTCCTGTTTACCTACGTCTACTTTGGCAAGTTAATATCAGTGACTGATTTGCAAAGCAAATCTCTTTGTGCAACGGTGTTATTTTGCATCAAATTCACGTGTTGTTTTTTCAACCAGACCTATGTTGTCGTTCATTTGCAAGGATGCTCTTCCCCCACACCATAATAATTCTATTATTTATTTATTTATTTAAATGTAGTTGCAATGCGCACTATGTTGGGCAAATATCGCAAAGATTGGATTTCCGTTTGAAACAACATGTACCATCAAAGATTTGTTATGCAAAATTTTCACCCTCGGATGTTCTGAATAATACGTATGGTTCTGCAATTTACGATCACCTTATATATAACCATGCATGTGCCACAAATTTCAGTGCTGACATGCTTACGATCTTGAGTAAGTCGCACTCGCCCTTTCATTTAAAAATTCTAGAAACTATTTTTATTAAGTCTTTGAGACAAAAAGAAAATCTTTTAGGACTTAATTTAGTGTCTATGTAATTTTTCCCCCCGTTTATTTTTCGCTTTTTTTTTTTTTTTTTTTTTTTTTTAAATCGTATTTTCCTTGATTTAGCTCTGTTGGGCGAGGAACGAAACCTGGTTAGCTAACCTTTATTTTCATTTTTTAAATCATCATGTTGATTGGTCTGTATTTAGTCATTATTAAATTCTGTACCCGCCCCAAAAAATTTTCAAATATATATATCTACTAGCAAAAGTACCCGTCATTGACGGTGTTCAAAAACAGCCTACAGAAAATGGACTCTGGTCTATGAAAGTATGATAGGTTATGAAAAGGAAGGGTTGTAAAGAGATAGCTTCGAATTTGGGGGTATCAAAACCAAAGCAAAATATGATGAAAGTAAAAATAAAATAGATAAACCCCATAATTTATTATACCATACCTGTTCACACTGAAACACTTATCACAACATTCTGTGGATCTATATTAAAAAACCTTGTTAAACTTTGTGACATATTTCCATTCTATGGAGGTCAGGCGCAAATGAACACCCCATAATTTTATTATACCATATTTCTTCAAACTGAAGCATAATTATTAAAGTATACTTACACAGATAGATATGAAAAGTCTTTATTAAAGTTTGTGCCTATTTCCATTCTATGGAGGCCAGACACGAATGCAGACCCCACAATTTTATTATACCATCCCTATTTAAGTTAAAACATACTTATCAAAGTATTAGTATGTACATATATATCAAAAACACTTGTAAACGTTTTTTTTTTTTTAATTTTTTATTTCCATACTTTGTGGACCAGGCGCGTATGCAGACCCCACAATTTTAATGAATCATCATTATGCCAGATCAAACATACCCATTCCTGTGTTTCAATACATCTATCATTATATGTGATCACTTTTCTATAATAGTCAACCATATAGGAGCCTATTCGTGACCAGACACACACACACACGGTCAGCTTTATATTATAGATATCTATATATATACAGAGAGAGAGAGAGAGAGAGAGAGAGAGAGAGAGAAAGATAACTACTTTTCAAAAAATAAATTTTTTTAGCAACATACTGACCCAAAATATTTCTAAGAGCATCAGAGTCAAACCAGGACTGAACCAGTTTAAATATGCACAATATACCATATGCAGAAAAGACATGGAAAATGTTTATAAAACAATTACATTTGAATAATAAAATTGACTGATACAGCATTATCAAAATTCAAAACACATTTAATTCTAAAAATTTTTTTTTTCTTTTCATAGAAATCACTCCAGACAAGGCATGAAAGCTGGTTATTACAATGCCTATTCGCCATAATTTTTGCAGTTTATGGAAAAAAGCTACTGAAATAAGAAAACTGTATTATAATGCGGTAATAAAAAAGCGAATTAGTGAAGACCATTGAATCAAACGAGCTGGAACAAAGGAAGCAGTGAATAGATCAGACAATTCTAAAGAACACGTGCTATAACAGTATTTATAAAAAAAAGATGCAATGCCAAGAAAACAGATATGCAGACCTTCAATCACGTTGACCCAATTGCAGTGAAAGAACTTGATGGGACCTTGCTCAAGGTTGTTGAAAACTTCAAATACCTTGGAGCATGGTCAGAGAGCACTGAAAAAGATTTTGAAGTGAGAAAAGCACTGGCATCGAGTGCATGTCACACATTGAGGAAGATATGGTCATCCACTCTCTCTGAAAAGTTAAAAGTAAGACTCTTTGTTGCCACAGTAGAAACAGTCCTTTTCTATGGTGCTGAGGCATGGATGAATGCGCTGAAGAAGAGACTGGATGGCTGTTACACACAGATGCTCAGAATGGCCCTCAATACATCATGGAGGAGCCATGCAACAAACCAACAGCTTTATGGTGACCTACCACTGAAAGTACAGCAGAGAAGGATGAGAGTAGCTGGTCACTGCATGAGACACAGCGAAGAGGAAGCCAGCAAGCTAGTTCTCTGGATACCAACAGATGGACACCTAAACCGTGGTAAAAGAAGAAGAATGACCTACATTGGCAACCTGCTACAAGGACACAGGATTGGAAATTGTTCAGGACATGCAAACTGTCATGCGAGATCGAGAGAACTGGAGAAGTCGTGTAGATTCGGTGGTGAAATGTCCTGAAAGACGACGGAGATGAGAGATATAAAAAAAGATTGAAACTAGCAATATCACGTCTGTTAGAGAGAAGTTGCAGAGAAGAAAGCATGGCGACAATCAAATTGCAGATACATTTCTGCACTTTGTTGAGAACCCTAAAATGGAATAGAGGGTTCTTGAAGAGTTGTCCATAAATAAAAAAATAAAAAAATTCTACTAAAGAGCACAACATCTTGAATCTATAACAGAAATCTCAAGAGCACTATTTAAACTTGTAAATTAAAAAATGGGTTGTAAATTGTCTGTTTGAGAAAAGACTAACGGAAAAGTTACATTTAACTTGAGATTTAATGCCAGCGAAAGCGTTAATAATGAGGCAAGGCTTTATATCAGGGCATACAAGAAATAAAAAACAGAAAAAATAAAGTTGATTAAATAGAGTGAAAAGGCATGATAAATGTAGCTAACAAGATAACTGGATCCACTGTCAAGTGGTGGAGGGAAGACCTAAAGAAAATGTAATCAAGTAAATTACTTTGTGATATATTGCAGAATGAAAATAAACAGACTCTATAAAAGAAATAGAAAAGAAACTGTGACAAGGAATATTTTCTCAGGTCAGGCTTTGTATAAAAAAAAGAAAATACTCAACCTATAATTAATTGAACTAGAAATTTACAGTACTTTAATGTAATTCAAAAAAGGCACAAGAGTAAACAATCGATGCTGGCTAAATGGTTAACAACATAGACTAAAAACTTGGGTGTGCCAATTTTGTGCCACAGAAAAACTTTCATCTAACCCACACTTGACCTTGTGTCAAACCTCTTGGAGTTTGTTTTGTTTTACGACATATCAACCACTTTTGGGTCATTTAATCCTGAAACATTAATTGTATTGTGTTAGATGTTGGTTAGTTATTTTTGGTCTTTCTTGTGAAATCCTTTGTTATATGTTTTTAATCTCTTTCAGGAATCCAATAATTTTTTCTGGGTCAATTTTTTTTAAATATCTTCCTTAGACTATTTTCTTAGTAATGGTTTACTCAGGCCCATTTGAAGTCCACACGTCAGTATATGATGTACTGTGTAGGGCTCCTGACATGTTATGGAAATAAGCACCTCTTCTCCTTTTAGTAGATGTGAGTGAGTGACATGAGTGTGACCTATTTGTAGTCTAATCATTATTACCTCATCTTTTCTTGACATTTTTTTTGTATCTCTCATTCTGATGTTTAGTGTTACTTTGAATAGTTTATACTCTGTGCAGGAGTTCCAATGTTCTCGCCATTTTCTTTTCATTTTGGGTTTTAGGTCTGTGTAAGGGATTTTTCTCATTGCATGGTTTTGTTAAAGTGACTCTTTTGCAGCTTTGTCTGCTTTTTCATTCATGTAAATACCGATGGGGCTCAGAATCATGCAGAAGGTTATGTATTTATTCATTTTTATGGTGTTTATTTTATTTAGGAGATTTGTAAGAAGGGGATTTGTCATTTTTTATTTCAGTGATATGAGTACCGATAGAGAATCTGTAAGGATAAGATATTTTTGATGATTATCAGTTACTATATCTAGTGCCAAATAAATGACAGACACCTCTGCACTAAACCCAGAAGCCTTATTCAGCAGTCTTTTCTTTATTTTTATGGATGGCTGCACATCCTACCCTGTCTCCATCCTTTGATCCATTTATGTAGATTTGTGAGTATTCTTTATATTTATTTTGGATGTTAAGCAGTTCTTCATCAAAGGTTGAGGGATGGGTTTTTGTTTTAGAATATTTACTCAAGTTTAATATTATGGAGGGTTGTTCAACCATCCAAGATGGAGTTTCCAAGTTGATATATTCATGTATTTTTTTTGTGTCTATTTGGGTTTCTGTGAGGAGGTTCCTTATACGGAGGGTGTAGGGTTTGACAATATTTTCTTTTTTGTTGAAGAGTTGTGTATATTGTGGATGGAAAACACATTGATATGCAGGGTTTGATGGACATGATGCAAGCTTTAAGTAATATTGTAGAGCTAGTTTTTGTTTTCTTAGAGTCAGTGGTGATTTGTTAGCCTCCACTAAAACATAAGATCCCTTTTGAAAAACAACTTTGTGTTCCATTTACAGTGGGCTAAAGAGAAAAAAAAAAGACTAAAAGAACGAATTATAGATACTTACATTTTTAAGTCAAACTCAGATTATTGCAATTTCTAATACTCCATGACTTATCAACGAAGGTCTGTCCAGTTAAACCAATTGCCATTTTAACAATTTGTTTGTGAGTGAGTGAATTCTGTTGCAATTAGAAAGTTAGATTCTAAAATTGATTTGATTCTTGAAATTGTGATATGTTGTGAGATAGGAGCTGGGTCGTGATATGTTTTTTTTTTTTTTTTTTTTTTTTTTTTTAGATAAACTTAATGTTCCTACACTTTTACTCAGGCAATTAGGAAATACTTTTCCACTCTTTATTAGAAGAGGCAATGGATTATTAGAAAGTCTGAAAATAAAATAATGGCTTAAAAAATTTTTAAAAATGAATAAAAAAATTTTTTTAATCTATAAATAGTTAACAGTCAAGAAATCAAACAAAAAAATAAATAAATAAAAATAACAAATAATTTACAGCAAATGAAGTAAAATTAAATCCTCTACCGGCCTGTATATTTTTAATGCGGGCAAACTAAGTTTTCTTTTTTAATTTCAGAATTTGTTTTTGATGTTCGTGTTGCTCATTTTGATATTAAAACGAAAATGGCTGCCCATGTGATGGATTAACCTCTTAATTTCATGCTATAAAGCTAGTTTAAAAAAAAAAAAAAAAAAAAAATCACTTACACCACCACTAACGCTAAGTGGCAAGCTCTTTTTCACAAACAAAAACTCTGGTAAAAACCACACTTAGTCAACTAATTTTAGCAAAATTAATCAAGGTTAGGTTTGTACATGGGGTAGACATTTTGGTTGTAGTGTGACAATAATCACATGACCATTGAAACAAATTCTAAAATAAAAAATAAAAATTAGTTTACACAAGTTAAAAACAAACAGATCAGTAGGGAATTTAATTTTATTTCGTTTGCTATAAATTGTTTTTTCTTTATATATATTTTGTTTACATTTTCTCTAATTGTTAATTATTCTGCACTTTTAACAAAATAATCATATAAATCTAATAATTGTTGGATTTACTGGAAATGTTAATTTGTTTTAGGCCATAAAAAAAATGCTTATTTTGATGCTATTTTTGAAATAGAATTCCTAATTTGAACTTGTTTCAGTTTCCAAACAGGAAAGATTTTGATCCGACATCAAACAGTAAATAAAATAGGATACAAAACATTGTTTTAAATAAAAATAAGAGATTTAGAAGAGAAGCCTACAAACACGGGAATAAAAATCAAACATACAATAAATAAATGTTACCATAACCAATAAAAGTTACCTGGCTTATTTTCTAATGTTTTAAAGTAGTTTCAAATAAATTTTTTAAATCTCAAATATTCGGTTTTTACAAGCAGTTTTGCAATCAAGATGGCAACAAGTTTATTTTCCATGAAGACTGTAGGCCGCCATCTTGTTTGCAAAACCGCTAGTAAAAATACAAACCTTTGAGATTAAAAACAAGCATTTAAAACTACTTTAAAACACAAAAAAATATTGACTATGGCAACATTTATTTATTGTATATTTGAATTTTTTACTTTGTTGGCTTTTCTGATAAATTCTCAAAATAAACACGTCCAATAATTTAACCTCACATTGAATTGTGTAAAAATGTTTGGCAGACATATACGATGACCACTTTTCTAAAATCTTTGACGAATGTGCAGTGTAGCTAATAAGAAAAAAAAGCTACTTGCAAATCAAATAGATAAGAATGGAATACCTACCAGTGAATCAGTTTCAATTATCCAGAAGATTTCAGCTTTCCAGATTTGTCTAGTTTTCAAATACCTAACCTTTGGATTGCCGATCAAGATTTTTTATTCTGTCAATGTGTTTGGAAAAATGGGATGTCAGAAGCATTGGATATTCTAATAACAAGCAGAAAAGCTCATTACATTTTTAAACACAATTTATTCATGGCAGAAACATTAAATCAATTACAGATGATATTGAATGTCAAGCGATGTCCGCCATCTTTAACTCCATCCCTCTCTGGAACTCTAGTATTTTTTAAAAGATCTATAAAGGGCGATAACTCTTTAGAATTATTCTCCCTTTTATCGCTATAACAGTCAAATACATACTCGTTTCAAATGAAGATTCCAATTTATTTCAAGAAAATTATTTCAAAAATTGTTGTCGGTTTGCCTTTTGTTTGCAATAAAATAATGTTTAATGAAAAAAATTCAAAATGAAAATGAATTCAAGTTGGATTGAAACAGGTTTTTTGATTTTGAGGTTATTTACATTTAGGATCATTTCAAATGAAGAGGATTCTCTGCAATCTTATATATCTTTGCTGTTTAATTGATTTAACATGTGATACAAACATGTTATATATTACTATTATATATCTTTGTTGGCTTAATTCAACATGTTATACACATCAGAGGAAAATATCCATTGATGGTGATCTCAATTGATAATATTTTCATCTGGTTTAATATTTTTTGATCACAAAAAAGGTTGCTTCTAATGGCAAAACATGGAGTAAGTCAGAGATATTTTTCACCCCTAAACAAAATTGGCACAAACATAAGTTGTTTTTTATTTGTTAAATCGTTTGCATTTAGGATCCATTCAAATGAAAAGGATTCTCCGCATTATTATATATCTTTGCTGGTTAATCAATTTAACATGTAATACAACCATTGCTTTTTTTTTTTTGCAATAAAAAAAAAAATTTTTTTTAGTTTTATTCTGTAACATTGGATTGAAGCAAACAAGTTTTTGATTTTGTTGGAAATATTTATATTTAGGATCAATTCAAGTGAAGATGGTATTTCATAAGTTATCTATTATACTAAAACTGATTCAGTCAACATTTGTTTCCCTATTTTTTGCTGTATATTTTAATCATACAAAATACATATGATAAAACATTTAGTTTTTCAGTTGGTTCTAATGGCAAAAAAAAAAAAAAAAAAAAAAAATGGAGAAAGTCAAAGACATTTTCCCCATTTTTAAAAAAAAAAATAAAAAAAAAGAAAAGTCATTTTGTTCTATTACCCTCAATTTGCAATTCATCAAATGACCCATCTCTTAAGTTTCTGTCTAACATTCTCTTCCTTCCTGACTATGTGTTCAGTGATCCTCACCCCCAGTTTATACTGTAGCACTCAATTTCATGACTGTTTAACAATTATATGTAATAAAGAGAGGAAAGTATAAAAAGATTTGAATAGTTCAGTATAAACAAAAGGGGAATAAATGACACAAGTAGTAAAAATAATTAAACTTATAGCTGAGAGAGAGAAAAAAAGATGGACAGAGAGGAGGGGAAATAATGAGCAGAGCAATTAATTTTAGATTTTATCTTTACATTTAACTGTCTTTGAAAACTCACCCCTTCATCAATTCAAACAATCTAACCAAGCTCAGTGGTAGACTCAATGGGTCACTTTATTTTTTTTTTTAATTTTCTTCTAATATCTAATATATAAGGTTATCTTGGGAAATTTTAAAAGATGGATTTGAATAGCATTTAAGCTGGCATATCAAGCCTTGATTCTGATTAGATAATTGTCATTTGTTATACCATGCTATTAATGGACTTTCCTAAAATTTATTTATTTTTTTTGAAAAGGGAGCCACCACTTATGAAGACTCAAAGGCCTCTTGAGAATAAGGGTTAATGAGTGTATTTCAACAATTATGTAGTCCCTCTCAGGCAACTGGTAATGTAAAAACATTCTTCATTTAAGAGTTAAAAAAAATAAAAAATAAATTAAAAAAAATCAAAAGGCGAACAACTCATTTGTAATTGAAGAATATAAAGAATTTTCTCTCTTGCAAGTAAAATTTTATTTCTTTTTCTGTATAAGTTTAAAAAAAAAACAAATAAAAACTAAAATAACCTCACTGCATTCTGGTTAGACATAGCTTATGTACGTGCAATTTGTTTAAGAAATCAAATTTCAGCCCTCTTCAGGGAATTAAGAAGAAAAAAAAAAAAAAGTTAACTTTAGTGCAAATGCAAACATTCCAACTTCCAGTCGGCCCTGTCGGTGGGGCATTAGAATACGCTGACTGCAGAGAGTAAAAATCCCTCAATGGGGGTCCTGGATATGACCTTAAACTATATCCAGTGGTGAGGCTCCAGCTTGTGGGCTTTGGAGAGTGTGGAGCCACCCTTTAATTACCATTGCTCCCAGGTCCACTCTGACCCGGAGTGGTAGTACCTGTTAGGGTCTCAACTATGGGTTAAATAGAAACCAACGTAAAAACAACAAATATATTCTATTAAAAAAATTTTTTCTTCAAAATCTTTGGATTCGGCATTAAATAACCCGAAAAGGGTTGATATGCCGTAAAACAAAAACAACCAACCAACTTCCAGTCATTGAATACTCTGACTGTTTACTATGTTCAATGACTTGACATATATAGGCATCTAATTCCCCTCGATTCTTGTGTTAATTGTTGGTAGCTTTGAAGTAGAATGATACTCTAGAAAGTTAATGACTTTGTGACAGGGTTCGAACCTCCTGACCAGCAGTAACTACTACTTCCTACACTGATGATTGTGTAAGCATGAAGCCCTAGTGTCTATAGTTATGAAAATAATTGTTAATATTTAAAAAATATAATTGATTTAACATGTAATAATAAGATGCAAGACTCCTATAATAATACAGTACCAAGTGCCATGTATATTTATAGTACCGTATGAATCTGGGGACCTCAGACATATCAGAGCAATGATAATAGAATTTCCATCTAGTTGGATAGATTTTGGGTTTAAATTTTTTTGATTAGATTTGGAAAATGTTGCTTCTAATGACAGAACGAGAAAACCAAAGGTATTTTCCTCTCAAACAAAATCGGCAACACTTATTCAATTCAATCGTAAAAACAAAAGGCAGAGTTTTGAATTTTTCAGATGAGAATTGATTATTTAGATTCTTCAGACTACTGTTTTCATCTGGATTTTTATTTGCACGTTTGCATCAATATGCTTGTTCCTTCATTATAATTCCAAATGTTACGCTTGAAAAAGCCAAAAACTATTTTTGAAGGCCAAACTGCTTTAAGAAAAAAAAAAAAAAAAAGGCCAAACTCACAAAATTTGGCTTTACAAGGCCAATCTGGCGACCCTCGACAAAAATATGAATGACATCCCTTTGATGTAGCTTCCTTTTTGAATATCATAATATATGCTCATTGTTGTAATGGTGTGAGAAAATAACTTATAAGTTCAACATGTAGCGATTCTTCACTAAAGAAAGTCAGTGAAACATTACAAAAAGGGGGGGGAAAAAAAAAAAAAAAAAGGTACTGGACTGAAGTAGTAAATTAAAGATGGTCTCTTACAATGTGATTTTATTATTTGTATTGAACTATGTAGCACAATGTTACTTTCTGAATATTTATTCATTTGGGCCAATTCTAAATAATAAACTCATATTTGTTGGTTTTTCTGTACCAAAAATTAACTTTTTGCGTCATCCAGAAAAATACCAGTTTTATCAAAACATATCGATTCAATATATTTCTCATTCTGTGGAATTTCTGTTGCTACTGCTAGTAGAAAATATTTCAATCTAGTTTCGATGTTGATTCACGTTTAGAATTTTTAAATTGGTTGGAGTTGAGCAACAGCCAATTTGTTAGCTGCAATGAATTACCAAAAATCATTCCCACGGTGAATAAAGAAATTAATTCTGCTTCAAAAGCAAAAAATGTCTACTTTGTAATTTCATAGTATTTACCTATTGAATATTTGGGCAGAAGGCACTTGTGTGATGTATTAAGAGACAATTTTGAACACTGAAAACATGCACCTTATTAGAAAGTAGTTTTCTACTTTAAACAAGTTAGTTGGAATTTATTAAACAGCAATTTTAATAAAGAAAAAATTTGAATACTTATTACAATTTTAATCCATCGATTGAACAATGAAACATTATAAGAGGAGAAATCAAACAATGAAACAGAGGGCAAATCAAGCCGTATTATTAAGAAGACTAATGAAATAGCTGTCTTCTTTTTTTTTTGGGGGGGGGGGGGTCACATGCAATTACTAAAAGAGTAGACCCGCCCCCCTCAAAAAATAAATAAATAAATATATGAATACAAGAATATTATAAATGAACATATGGTTAAACATACATTCTTTTTTCAGTAAGTTAACCCTTTTCCAATATATCATTATCTGTCATATTCAACTGTCCCCTATTTTTATGTGATTTTCAGGACCATTTTAGAGTTTAGCAATTTTTTTTTTTTGTTTTTCTTTTTTCAGAGAGAGGGTGGGACATCTATGCAAGATAAATTCTGTATACGTTTTCAGCATACATTTCAGCATTATATAAAAAAAATAATGTTTTATTTTAATTAAGTACCTTTGATTTCTGGTAATTTAATTAGGAAAACTTATCGCAAATTAAATTCGGAGGAAAAAAATCCTTTATAGATTATTCAAATTAGGTAAACTATTACATTATTCCTTTAGTAATGTTGTGTATTGTTTGATTTGTCATCTAATATTTCCTTGTTTAATTGTTTGATTAATTGGAATAAGTATTCATCTTTTCTTCATGAATATTGCTGTCTAAAAAGTTCAAAACAAACTTGTTTAAAAGTAGACAATCGCCATCTCATAAGTTGTGTACGTTTTCAGCATTTAAATTGTATCTTTAATTTATGCATATTTAACTTAGTGAAACAGAGTTACTTCCCTTGCAGTTCTAACCTTTTCACACAAGCGAGACAAATTTATAGATCTTTTGATTTGAGAAAAATAAAATGTGACAAGGATGTTCTTTCAAATCAGAAAACACATATTATTCCAGTTGTTTCATCTAGATAGACTTATTGGAATTATCTATTTGAGAGAGAAAAAAAAAAAAAAGTTCAGTAAAAGTCGGAATCAGAATGGTTTGCAGGTTATTCTTTTGATAAAAACTCAACTTGTACAGACCATACCTCACTCCTATATACTGCGGCATTTCTTCTATACAGGATTGGTTTAATGTTTTGTGGTATAATGAATGGACTCAAATGCCGAGATTCAGGAAATCTTGCATCGATTGAGCACTAACTCAATTAGAATGAAAAAAAGAGAACATTGGAAAAATTTCATTTTCTAAAATACCTACAAACTTTCAAATTAAAACTAAACAGAAATACTTAGAAATTTCTGGGTTGTAACAAACTTTGTTCTTGTCCAAACTTCCTCTTTATATAAAAATACAAAAAAATCTATGTGATGTACATACCCATGATGAAACAAAAATATCATATTCCAAAGATCATAAATTGACCAGATAGTTTAATTTTAAAATGATATAAAAAATGGAGAAGCAACTGTTTTTACCGGCATTTTGAAAAAAAAAAAAAAAAAAAAAAAAAAAAAATCAAAATTAAAGCGAGATAATTCAAACTTGTAAAATTAATATTGTAATGCCAACGAATTCCCATTTATCATTTAAAAAATGATTTTTTTTTTAATAAAAATAAAACTACTAGATCAATTAAATGATTTTTGGGATACAATATTTTTGTTTCATCATATAGATTTTTATTTTTTATATAGGGAGAATTCTGAATATGAATCAAACTTTGTGGCAGTAAAAGGATTCAACAAAAACATTGGAAGGGAAAAAAACGAAATCTGAATGGTTGAGGTTTGTTTGGTTTTAAAAATTGTATTCTCAAATACAAAATGAGAAAGAGACACACACACAATTGGTGAGCAAGATTAGTTTTCTTTGATTTATTATTGAAATACAACAATCAAAACTTTTTTGGCATTTCCTTTTAGACATTTGTCAGATCCTGCTTTAAAAGATTTGCTTCTTTTTTTTTTTTAAATAGTGATTCACTTGTATGGAAAGTTTCCCCCTTGAGTCTTTTCAATTTGTTGTCGTCGTAGTCAGATTAAAATTCAGCATCAGATTATAGCAACATTTAAATTTTTCCTATTCTACAACAAAGTTCTGTACTTGAATAAAAGACATCCTTTGGACTTTCCAAAACATGGCAGGTTATAAAAATCTCATTAAACAGTGTCCAACAATCGAGGAGGCCATTTTGTCCATAACTGCTAATTGTTTTTTACTACAAAAACTTCACGTTAATTATTATTATTATTACTCATCTCTTCTAGAGAGCATTAGAAATAATTTACATGTGATTCTGTTATTTCATTAAATATTTCTTAAAGTGCAAAAGGGTAAAAAAAAAAAAAAAAAAAAAAAAGAAAAAAGTTTTAAAAATTGCAACCATCAAAAGTGACGAAAAATCCAATATTTTCACTAGAAATCAAAATTCAGAATAAGAAAATGAAAGCCAGCATATTTTAATGAGTTTACTAAAAAGACAAAATTAAAAGAAAAGGCTAAATTAGCATATGTTAATGATAAGCATCATTTTGGGGCTTTTCTTTGCAACGTTAGATGGATTGGCAGTTTATAGACAGTCTTTGACTGAATAAATAAAAAAAGCAAGGAATCAATTTTTTTTTGTAAGTTCAAAATTCAGTACAAAGGACAAGAAATGTTTCAAAATGGTTCCATTTTTTTTTTCTCATTCAATTTTCTTCCTGCTCAGACATTTTAGTTCTCATTTGGGTTAATGCAAGAGTGAAACGTAACTGTTAAAGATAAAATAACAGAAAAACCTACGAATATACTTATTATTCAAAAGTGTGTGTACACTAAAAATTAGAAAAATATTGAATAGAGTTTGAGAAAATAAAAAATAAAAAAAAACGAACAAGTTTTTTCTGATGTCTGATTCTATGTTGAAGGAACAGTTTTGCATCTTCAAGACAGATTTTCTCCCTATTAATATGAAGACACCATGAAATTTTGTGGTTTAAAGTTGGATGATGCCAAATAGTTAATTTTATCTATTACTAGCAGGGCTAACTGGCATTGCCCATGACAAAAATGTAACATATTTCTATTAAAAATTCTATCTTTACCCCTTTTTATCTCTTTCCTCCTAGCCCCCCCCCCTCACTTCAACCCTTTTCTTTTTCTAACTCCCATAGCATCCCTCTCTAGCTGGATCCACACACACACAACTCCTTTATACAATAGATTTGTAAAATTAGTGCATTTTTATTTCTAAATTAGTACATAAAACTGAAACGAAACCCAGTCCAGTCAAGCCCCAGATAATAAATATTTTTTTTCTAAATTTTGGATATTATTCATCCTATGCAATGTTAGCCAAGGACATAACAACTTTGTGGGTCTTTGTTTTGCAGCTTTTGACTTTTAGCTGGACATATAAACATACATAGACAACTGACCTTTATATAATGGAATAAAATTCTACTCAATAGTTTTCCATAATTTTGAGTGTATATATACACTTTTTGACTGATGTATATTCATAAATTTTTCTGTTATTTTTAACAGCCACACTGCACTTGTGCATTAACCTGAATACAAATCGGTTCTTTTCTTTCTTTTCTTTTTTTTTTTTTTTTTAAAGATTTTTTTCATTAAAATGTTTTGCAGCTCATTTGCTGCTGGTTCCAAAAATCATTCTTCCAAAGTGTGTGTGTGTGTGTTCATGCATGAAAAAGTTTATTCGTCTCTGTTAGTGACAGATATACATACACTGCAGTAAATAAGGGTGGGGAAGGGGTGGGATAAATCAAAGTTGTGGGAAGAAGGAACAAGACTGTGGGTTGATTTACGTTCAACAACTAGGCAATGAAGCATGGTGAGTTTGTCAAACGAGATTAAGAAACGTGAACTGATTGCTCTTTAAGGAAGTTGTGTGACATGGAATATTTTCCCAGGCATCTCCATCCAGAAGAGGGGTGGCGATTAGCGTTGGAGAAGAGGTCTACTCAAGTCCGCTAGCTGGAGGTCCTCATAAGGCATCGTTGTGGTGGGACATCTGCTTATGATGATAGCACATGTTCCACCCACAATGATTCGCCTATAAGGATTCCATAGAAAGGGGAGCCATCCTTAATATAAGGTTTCCCAAGAAGAAGGGGTGGGAGTTAGCATTGGAGACGAGGTCTACTCAGATCCGCTAGCTGGAGGTCCTCATAAGCCATCATTATGGTGGGACATCTGCTTATGATAGCACATGTTCCACCCACTATGATTTGCCAATAAGGATTTCATGGACAGGGGAGCCATCTTTGATATAAGGTTCCCCAAGAGGAAATCCTCAAGAGACTATGTGGGAGATCCTCTGGAGGAAGCAATCATGTAAGGACTCTATATAGGACATCAGAAACTCTTGGCTCTTGCTAAAAGTGGTGACACCAGGAGAAAAAAAAAAAAAAAAAAAAAAAAAAAAGACGGAGATGTGCTTCATTGCCCTGATCTTTAGTAAACTGCCACAAATCCATGTCCAAAATGACAGTTTTGAAAAAAATGGAAGAGTCCAGAAGTGTGATGGTAATGCCACTGATAACTTTAATGAAATGTTCTTAATGGTGTGTGATCGTAGTTATGCACCAAACCTAACCTATGGGTGGCACATGTCTCCGATATGGTCGTTCATTTATAGTCAGCCAACATACTTTCTAACTTCCAGCGTGACTGCTACCAGAAATGGTGACAAGCCAGATAAGTTCCTTCGCCTTTTTTCTCATGCCGATATCTCCTCGATGCGTATACTCTTTTTTTGTTTTTGTTACATTCTTCTGAGCATTCTTTTTTTACTTAATAATCAATGAAAAGTTTTTTTGGTCTTATTTTAAGAATTATTGAAATTATTATTTTTTTTTTCAAGAATTATTGAAATTATTATTTTTTTTTTTTTCAAGAATTATTGAAAACACCCTGTAAAATCTTTTGGAGATATGTATTGGATACATCTTTTTTTTTTTTTTTAATGATGGTTGTAATTTTGTTATTTGGATTTTAATAATTTTATTTTTTATACTTTCATAAACATATTTATTATATAAATTCAAAAAAACTTATTTTTAAAAATTAAAAATTTTTTAATAATTTCATAAGCACATTTTTATAAAATTTTAAATAAAATGAACTTATTTTTTGTTAAGTGTTTATTAATTTTATTAAAAGTAATTTTGTTATTAGAAGTGCAAATAAAGACTAATTGTGTTATTTTTATCTGTTAATAATTTAAATTTTTATTGTATACTTTTCAATACTGTCCTTTTCTTGTATTTTATTTCAATTGCTTTATAATAGAAATACTGGAGAACAATTAAAGTGAAGGAACTGATTTGCCTTGTCATCGCTTTCAGTAGCAGCCACGTCGGAAGTTAGGAAGTATGTTAGCTGCCTGCTGTTTCAATCATTTTGCAGCTCAAGTCTGGCATGAGATATCTTTCGCCATCAGCTAAAATGAACTCATCGTTCAAATTATTTCTCTTCCTGTGCCTTTTGCAACTTTGCCTGATGTTTACTTCCGCTCATATGAGCTTCCAGCTGTTGCAAGGAATTCACTGAAATATTACAGTAGACACAAGTAAAGCTCTGTTTCGCTTCGGAAGATACGGGGAGTTTTAAATTATTTATAGCCGTAACAAAATTGACGTCCATCTGCTGGGATGGATCGAGCTGCTGTATCTTCGCCTGGTGCTTGCCGCCAATCTTGTGGGCCTCCAACTGCTGAAGCGAATTCACAGTCACGTGACAACACTCACAAGTGAAGACACCCTTTTTATCAAAGGGTAACGATAGGCCGGCCAAGTTGTTGTTTTCCATCGGTTTGTTCGGATCAATCTGTGACACCTTTGCTTGATGCTTGTTCCCATTCTTATGGGCTTCTAGTTGATGCAGGGAATTCACCGTGATCTTACAATATTCACATGTGAAGACGGCTTTTTTATCAAAAGTAGCGAGTGATAAATTATTCATGTCGCCTCCTCCAACCATGTGTTCATCCATTTCCATTGGCTTAGATGGGGGTTCACCTCCACCCCCTGCTTGCACCTTAGCCTGGTGTTTACTGCCACTCTTGTGGCCTTCCAACTGTTGAAGGGAATTGACGGTGACGTTGCAGTAGGTGCACGTATAGACGGTTTTCTTATCAAAAGCGTTTTGGGAGTTATCACCACCGACAGCGGAATCATCGTCCGTTTCCATCGGGTTGTTGGGATCCATCTGCGCCACCTTTGTCTGATGCTTGTTTCCACTCTTGTGGGCCTCCAACTGCTGCAACGAATTCACGGTGATCTTACAGCACTCGCAAGTAAACACCTGTTTCTTGCTGAGAGAATTCTTGTTCGAGCCGTCCAATTCGCCTTCTTTTCCGTCAAGTGATTTCGAGCCTGGTTCCATCATGCGCATCTTTTTCACATGACGGACGCTGCTAAAGTGCTGTGAAGCCTGCTGATCAGAGTTGAAGTTCACATTGCACACATTGCAAGAGAACGGTTGCGTCTGCGATTTGCGTTTGGTAGGTAATTTATTTAGAGCAAGATGATATGGAATTTGGGGATTGGAGTAGAGATCGTTGGCATTGTTGGTACCATGAAACGGAATGGCATAGCCTCCGGGTTCATCGGCCGGCATCTTTTGATCATGCATGTAATTGAAATGAGCATTGGTGGAAGATGGTCCATAAAAGGAGTAGTTACCAGACGTAGAGCCAGGGAATTCAGGGGGACCTACAAGTAACAAACAACGTATATAGAAAGGGTTCACATAGTTTTTAGAAGAAATTTCAAATATTTTTGGAAAGAAAAAAAAAAAATTCTGATTGCAAAACATCAGTATAATTGTATAGGGAAACAAAAAAAAAAAGATTACAGAACAAGTGTTTTACTG
Organism: Euprymna scolopes; assembly: GCF_053919585.1. Taxonomy (NCBI): domain Eukaryota; kingdom Metazoa; phylum Mollusca; class Cephalopoda; order Sepiida; family Sepiolidae; genus Euprymna; species Euprymna scolopes. Next base: position 79,017,366 of record NC_136492.1, read on the forward strand.
CCAAACCTTTTAGAAGTGTTATTAATAGTTTCATATTTGGATTATGTTCATCGTCATATTCAATTTAATGTTCATTTTACATAAAATTTGACTTCCAAACTAACTTATCTCTGCCAGGTCTTTATTTATCCCCCTTTTTCTTAAATTCATTCTCATCACTTCCATGTTTGCTTTAACCTTCTCCTCTCAACTAACCCTACTACCTCAACTGTTCTACAAGTTGCATTCTCATCCATTCTTTTAATGTGACCAAACCAACAAAATCTGTTCTGCACACATGTCCTTATACTTTCCAAATGTTATCTTACTCTGATGCCATCAGATGTAAGCCTGTTTTGAACACAATACACATCCATCATATTCTCCTCCATACAACACATATACTCACCACTCACTGGTCAGGTTTCATTTCCATATATGCTCAACAGTTGTAGCGCTCTGCTAGTTAGTAATGACAAATATTCCCTGAACTTCCTTCATCTACTCCTAACTCCTACAATTCCACCTTCTCTGTGCACCAATGGTATCACTAAGTTAAAACTTCTGAACAATCTCAATAGCTTTGACATACAAATATACTTTCTCTACATCCAAGTTCTTATCCATCTCCATTATTTCAAATTTCTTGCACACAAACTGGTTATCAACTCTCAATCAATCTGCAATACAACTGCACCATTTGTGTACACAATACTTACAAGTACTATAATAAAAAAAAAAAAAAAAAAAACCAGAGTGGTTTCTCTTTTCACAAACTGAGCAGCATATCTTTCATCTTTCTGTAAGCTTTTCAACACTATGACCAATGACTGTTACCAAAACTTTGGTCTTTGTAATATCCATTTTCAGACTTTTGCTTTTCATAGCATTCCTCCCAGTCTTTAACAAGTAGACCTTCCATGGTTTCAAAAGCAATTAATAAATCAACATACAGCATTAAAAAAAACTTGAGATGGATTTTAACAACAACAAAAAATGTGGGAGAAGCCAGTAATTTACAACAACACAGATTCAGTTTTGTGAAAATGAGAGATCAAGATGCGTAAAGCTTCAACCTAAAAAGTCTTTGAGTCATTGAACATGTGGATTTCTTATTTACATTTTCTCTTTTCAATTAGAAGACTTTTCCATATTCAATTTGAAATGCAAAAGGTCATCTTCAAATCCAATAAATACCAACATGCAACAGTTTCATAACTGATGAAAACAATCTTAATAAAGACAATCTGAAAAATAAAGATTTTTAACGAGAGAGAAAAAAAATTAAATAAAATTCACTTCTCTTAAATAAAACATAAGTTAAAATTAAAACTATTTTAACAACTTATTTGGGTCCTTATTTAGAATTGGACTTAATGAAAACAAAATACAGACAAGGCTTTAGAATGTACATATTTGTCACAGAAAGAAGATTCCATATTCCAAAAAAAAAAAAATCACATAAATTGATCAAGTAGTTTTTTTTATAAAGAAAATTATTTTTACAATTTTTAGTACTTTTGACAGTAAACTGTATCTATTAGAAAACTGATTTTGATGGTTTGAATTGAGTTGTCTCCCCTTTATTCATAAAGCATGACGGATCAATAAATAGTGTCTTGCTTCGTAATAAAATTTTGATTTTCTTAGTTGAATATAAAAAACTATTAAAAAAAAAACAAAAAAACAAAACAAAAAAAAAAACGATCAATTCACATGATTTTTTGAATACAGGGTGACCCCCCCCCCAAAAAAAAAACAAAAGCTAAATGGAGGCCATTTAGAACATATGCTGTAGAACGGAGAAAAAAAGGCCAAAGACCCTAGTGTTTTGATGTGATGTTTTGAACATAATAAACTAGTTATGACCAAAGTTTCATTTCATTCGGACAAAACACTAAGAAATGGGGCCTAATTAGAGTTGGGGCCCGTTTTTTGGGGGGTCACCCTGTATGACATCTTCATTCCGTGTGATGGGCATATATTCATTAAGGATGTTTTTTTTTTTTTTAAATAATTAAGTCGCGCATAAAAGTGTACATAGCAATTTCTGGTCAGGAAATAATGACAATTCTTGCATTATAATTTCATTTTTTTTTTTTTTCCTTTCTTGATAAGTGGTGGTCCGGAAGCCATTCAGGGATGAGGGTTGTTGTAAATACAGTACGTTAGTGCGGACATTTTAGAGTGTCTACTTATGGGGGTGGTTCATCAGGAATTTGTTTACGTTGGACTTGAGAACATCCAAGTTGTAGTCAGGAGGGAAGCAGGCAGATGGAACAGAGTTCCACAGGCGTGCAGTTCTAAGAAAGAAGCTTTGTTCATGGAATCTACGTTTTGATTTAGGCATAGATAAAGAGTGGGGAAAGTTTTTGACAGTGGATTCAGCTAGACGGGTGTTTTTTGTAAAAGATTGGCGAGGGGGGGACCAGAGATTGGAGTTCAGACGAGCACCTGCCATGGAAATAACAATAAAACAGAGATAGGCTTGCAACGTCTCTTCTGTGGGAGAGAGGTTGCAGGGAAGAGAAAAGGGCATCCTTCACTAAGCCACGAAGTCTATTTTGTACTCTGTCAAGGCAGGATAGACTGTTTTTAGCAGCTCCTGCCCAGATATGGCAGCAGTATTCCATCCTTGGACGTACTTGGCTTTTATATAGATAGAGAATTGCATCAGTAGTGAGATATCTTCTGGAGCGGTAGAAGGATCCCACCATCTTTCCAGCGACCTTGGCAACAGACTTGATGTACGTCTTCCATTTCAGATCAGGAGTGAAGGTCAAGCTTGTCAAAACATGGGGCTTCTCCTAGACAAGAGCCATTTCAATTGATGCCAGATGAGGATCAGAGCGTTGATGATGTAAAGATAGGAGTTTGGTTTTAGATGCATTAAAGGTAACCAACCACGTCTTCCCCCACTGAACCACTCGTTCGAGATCAGAGGAGAGAGAATCTTTGTCATTTACAGCCTTTGATGTGTTGCCGTAGATGGTCGTGTCATCAGTATAGATGTCAACGAATGATTTAAGTATGTGTTTAGGGAGATGTAGATCAGGAAGAGAGTTGGGCCCAGGATGGACCCTTGAGGGACACCAGCATTAATACTACAGGCCTCTGATTTTTGTCCATCAACCACTACTCTTATGAGCCTATCAGAGAGAAATGATTTAATGATAGAGAGAATATTTCCAGTTATACCATAGCTGGAGATCTTGTGAAGTAGGCCTCTTAACTTCCATTTTTCTAACTCTTTATTTTCCATACTTTTTATAAATTCTTTCTATAAAAATATCCAATGCGAGAATTAATATTTCGGTACTTGTACAATTTATTCACGACATTAAAAAATGAAAATATCGGAAAAAAATTTCACTTAATTTGATTGAGTAGTTTTTTTTTTGTTTTTTTTTACAGCGGAAAAACACGTTTTTATGAGAGCACGTTAAAGGCAGACATCTTGGATTTGTTTTTAAATTTTGTTTCAATGTTATAGACGCCATGGGGAGATAACTCAATTTAAAGCGCCGACATTACCTCCCCATCTATAATACTAGCCTTTCTTCCTAAAAATCAAACCTTTTGCTTGGTATCATAAATTTTTTTTTCGCTGTAAAATAAAAACTACTTGATGAAATAAGGTGAAATTTTTTTTCCGGAGAACTTCATTCCATAACGGATACGTACAATTTAAACTTTTTTTTCTCAATATTTTCATTTTTTAATGTCTTGATTAAACTGTACAAGTGCCAATATTTCATAACAATCAAGTGGATTTCTTCATTAAGAGAAGGTGTGGGTGGAGGTATATATATACATCACAATACAAAATTGTGAAATATGATTAACTTTGGGCAACCAATCTAAACGAATGATTACTCTCGAGATTTAGAAACAACATCAATAAAAAATTTTTATTGAAATATGAATAAATATTTACTTTTAATATTTTTCTAATTTTTAGTGATAGAATGATTCCAATATTTTTCAGATTCCATACTAAATTTCAGATTCAGATTCTTTAGAAATCTCTAAATATTTAGCTAAAATGTTTTTACTTTTTCCCAATCATTGTAAAAACGTGTTAAATGTGCAGATATTTCCTTAATCAAAGACACTTGTGTGTTGGGGAAAGGATCTATAGATTTTAGTTTTACTGATAGTATAAAATCAATAAATATTTATTATTCTATTATTACTACCAGCAGTGGGTGATTTTGTTTTAAACAAAATCAAATAAAAAAAAAAATATAATTAAAGGGAATCGTTTTTGGCATCAGACAATAGGCACATTTTTTTTTCTTCCAATTCCAATTAATCGTCCCAACACTACTGATTTTGTCCTGACAATGAAAAAAAAATCCACCAAAAACATTTTGAAACAAAAAAAATTTATAGCAGGGAAATTCTTTTCAGCTTCAACATAAAAATGATTTTCTTATAAATTCACTCAATTTTGGAGTGTGTGTTTGGAGTTTTTTTCCAACAAAAATAACTAGTTTCAAGTGTTTTTAAAACTTACCGTAGTTTCTGTAGGAGTCATAATCATGAGGCAAGAGGCCACTTCGGTCATAGTCGTGGCTAGAAAAAAAATGCATAAATTCATAAATTCAACATTGATATAAAAAATTATCTATTATAATAGTAAAACTGAGTTAATTGTTTTCCTAAAGTGTTTTGTCCTATATATATTTTAATCATACACAATGTTAAAATATTCCTTAGTTTTAAGGATTGAGTTATATTTTATAAAAAAAAGTTTTAATTCTTCGAAATATCTGTAATTTATGACTTTTTTTTTTTTACTCGGGAGTCATCACTTATCAAGGCCCGAAGGTTACTCGAGGATAAGTATTAATGAATGTAAAGTGATAGTGTCGTAATTGCTAATGGTGTAAATTGGGTAGAATTTGATTATGGGACGGCTCAACAAGAACTTGTTTACATTGGATTTGAAGGCTACTATGATGCATTCAACCAGGAAGCAGGCTAGTGAAAAAGTGTTACACAGGCGGACAGTTCTGAAAAAGAAACTTTGTTCATGGAATCTGCGTTTAGATTTAGGCACAGAGAGAATGGGGGGGGGGGGAAACGTATAATTGTATATAATAATTGTAGTTAGTCGAGTGTTTTTTTTTTGTATGAAAATTTGGCAAATTGGAGTTCAGTCGAGTACAAACCATGAAAATAACAATAAAAAATTTAATTTACTAAGCAAGTCATCTATTTCTCAGCTTCAGTCTATTGCTCGCATTTTTTCTCACTTTATCTGGTTTGAATTTTATGATCTTATTTTATACTGTACCTCTGCCATTATTTATTCACAGTTAAATGTAATAAAGAAATGAAAGAATAAAAAGATTGGGATTGTTCATTCAGCATCATATCTTATGCTAATACTGGATCCATTGTTGGACATCATTAAATTGTCCATCATAGAAAAATCTATTATATAAATGGAACTTTGCGCATGTCAGAGTTGGACTCCTAAATAACTGGGCTGATTTTTTAAAAAATCTCACAAATGTTCTTTATGTACCTGGCAGTGTTCTAAGATGGTTTTGTATCGGGATTTCTTTGATAAGTATCGATAATAAAAAAAATTTTTTTAAATCGATGAAAAGGAATAGGCGATTTTGATTCTAGTTAACATCTTATACAGCCTAACATCACAAGTGCATTTCAGAAGTTTTATTACCGCACAAGCAAAGGCCCACCATATAAAATCAATAAGTTCTTTGATATGACAGGGTGCAATCGAAATGAATATTTTTTTTAGAGCACAATTGAACCATGATAACTGATATTTGCATTTTAAACTTTAATTCAAAACATAATTTTATAGAATCAACAGTAGGTTCTCTACAGTGCAATGCAGACGGCAATGTATTGTGGACTAAGTAACTGTGAGGAGGATTGAAAAACATGTGCGATTTTACCAATTTCGATGACAATAAAATATGAGAGGGTGAAACATTCGTTGATACTCATTAGACAGATGAGAAAATATTACTTTACGAGAATCGTAATAAAAAAAAAATCTGTTTATTTCATGTCTTTGCATCCATAAACTTAAAATGTGCAAATTCTCTTAAACTGGTGGTTTTTGGATGCATTTCTAGTGAAGGCCATATCATGCCAACCATCTTCGAAAAGGGTTCAATTCAGATGACTATAAGGAGTTGTTAAGTGCCAGGTGGAGAGGGTGACAGCAGAATTCAGCTCTTTCATGGCTTTAGGAAAGAGCTCAGAAATAACTGCCTGAGAACTTCCACGACTTCACTGGACCCAACATCTAGCCAATCTCAATTCACTCGATCACAACTTCATAAACTTATGTATAAAGTGCAGTTGACACCAACTGTACTGCCTGCAGCCACAAAGACAAGTCGATTGTTAAGATCAAATTGGCCTTTATGCATCTTCCAAAGAATATCGCAACAGACTAATGCTCCAGATTCAGGTGTTCTCTAGCAGATCATGGCAACTTCTTTAAGTGATCCAGCAAATGATCATCTAAGAGATTCAGTTCAAAATTTGAAAATACATTAATTATTAAAGATGTTTACATTTCCTTTCAAAAAAGTGCTAAACTTGTCTCTAAACACCCTGTATAGTGAAATTCCCCTCAATTTCAACTTGCAATATTTTTTTTATTTTATTTGGGGGGGGGGGGGGGGTGATAAAATTTGGACACAAACAAAATTTTAACTTTTCTCTTTATAACAATATAATTCATTCTCATGCGTTATTAATAGATTTTTTTTCTTCTGGGCTACTTCAAATGATTACTTTCAGTTCCAAGAGATTTATTTTAGGATAAAAAATAATTCAAATTTGGTACGATATTGTATGTCTATGCATAAAAAGTCATTTGTCAATACGGTGGGCCTAATATAAGGCTTTAAGTTGTTTCACACAAAAAAATCAATATATATATAGTAAGTTAGCAATGAGACAATTTCAATATTTTCCCCAGATTTTGATACAGATTCCAATTATTTAGAAATCTCTAAATTTTTAACTCTAAAGTTGTTATTTTTCCTGATTACAGTGAAAACACATGTTAACTGTGTATATATTTTCTCAAATGTAAAAATACACTCGTGGGAGGTGATCCACAGATTTAACTTTACTAGTAGTTTAAAATCAATAAGTATTATTAGTAGTAATAATGTACCTTCAGTGGAAGATTTTGTTTTAAACATAATTAAATAAAAAATAATTAAAGAAATTGTTTTTGCCATCAGAAAATAGGGACAAATTTTTCGGATTCCGATTAATCATCCTAACACTTATATATCACACACAGATTTACACCTTTTATCCTGTAGAGAATCATCAAACTAAAATGTATGGAATTCGTGTTACTGGGTAATTTTTTATATATATATATATATATATATATGTGTGTGATGTCTAGTTTAGTTAGCTAACCAATCAGATTCATGGGTTAATGTTTCCATCGGCCAATGGCAAGATTTCTTTCAAACCAATGTTCAGCTGATTTACTTCATCTTTTGTTTCGCATACAGGTGATGCTCTCCTACCCCATCTTGTGAACAGGTCAAATTATAGGTGACCTTACTTCAAGTACGTTTTTCTATTTAGGTGACAGATTAGTTTTATTATTTATTTTATTTATTATCCCAAAGTTTATTCTATGTATACTATTTCGCTCCTACAGTTTAATAGTTTTGTGGAGGGGGGGGGGCTTTTCAAATTACTCAGCCAAACATAATCTACATGAGTCATCTAAATTTCTACATTTACTGGCCTGTCATACTATTTTTCCCACAATTATTGACAAACGTCCATTTTGAGCTCCCAGTAATGTTTTTATTCTGCGTTTTTTTGTTATTGAACGTGCTTTTTATGGTTGCAATATCTGGTTTTAAAAATATAGGTAGGTCATACCCATGTAGTACTTGTTATCTAAGTAACTAGAAGAATACTCAGCCCAACACAAGTAAAATTAATTCCCCTAACAGAAAATCTTTGCATCATTTTTGTGTTCCCTAATTTAGATTGAAATCAATGATTTTAAACCTTATGTATAGAATTATTGTTCTAATTTTTATCAAAATCGATTAGATGATTTTGATTTAAAAGAAAAAAAAAAAAATGCCCAAGGCTTTAGCTATCTTAATAGGAAATTGAAATTCAGAGAATTTTGCTTAATTAGTGTCTAATGAATATGGATCAAATTGTAGACAAATCAGAAAAAAAATTGAATTTTCAAATAGGTCATGACTTTATTATGCCCTCTAAAAACCCTTTAAAATACTTATATAAAAAAAAGGGGGAATATTAATTAATTAATGTCTAATATCTATTCTTAAAATTTACTTACGCCTAGCAGTCATGTCCCAAAAATTTATAATTAGTTGACATCGAAATATAGACAAAAATATACACATACTTACTTCTATATGCATCCTCTAAATGTTAAAATTTGCAAAACAATGTGCCTATGTTACTATGTTGCTTAGAATATATATATATATATTATATGATTATTAAAATGCACATACAAAAAGGTGGCATCACCTAGAGTTTTTTTTTTTTTTTTTTTCATTTTTCATATTCAGAATATAAAATAAATAACCTTAGTTGGGATAACAGAAGAAAAAAAAACATTGCAAATTTGTAAAAAACCGTTTGGATTACAAAAAGGACTTAAAAAAAGTATGGAGGAAGTGAAGATACTAACTTATCGTTTCTATAATTTCTCATTTCACGAGGTGGAGATGGAGCAAAATCTCTATTCCTTAAAGGCCCTCTATCGGGTACACCCATCGACATACGGTCTGGTCTGCCTGCAAAACAATTAACATAAAAAACATTAAAAAAGAAAATGAAAACCTTTTTAAGATAACTTTTTTTAACTTAAAATCTATTTAATAAAATTTATACTCCAAAAATTGTTTTATAAAATTTACACTGTCAAAATGAGAAATCGAGAAAAGTAAAAATAAATAAATAAATAAAAAGCTTTACCAAAATTTAATCTTCCAGGAAGTGGGTCCAAGTTTCCAGGTGGCCCCAGCATTGGAGGAGCACCTGCAAGGGGAAGGTCTCTGGGTCCTCTTGATGGTATAGGTAATCCCTGAGAATTTATATGAAGCGGTGGACAATAATTATTGATTGGACCACCACGGTATGAACTGAAAAACAAGAGTTTTATTCCAATTAAGAGAAATGCCAACAAAAATCCATTTTTTTTTTTTACACAATCCCATATGCAAGGAAAGATTATACTAAAGCTGAATTAAATATATGTTTAATGACACAAAATATATATTAAAAACATACCTTAGTTGCAATGGGGTTATGTTTAAAAAAGAAATACCATTTGAATTTTCCTAATTAGCTGTAATTTGTAATTAACTGAACATACCACCCATCTCTCATTCAACTATTTTCTTTGCACTCTGTCTCACTGTATATTTATTTAACCATTCGCTAATAGTTTTTAATGTCTTTGTGAGCATTTAGAGAAAGAGTGTCTCTGCCGTTTCAGCTTATTTGCATAGTGTTTGAACTAGTGTTGGGACTATTAATTGAAATCCGACATTGAAAAAGATTGAGGTTACAGTCAGCTAACGTACTTCCTAATTTCCAACGTAGCACTACCGGAAACAGTGACAAGGCAGATCAGTTCCTTCATTTTTATTGTTCTTCAGTATTTCTATTGTGGAGCAATTTATTGAAATAAAATACAAGAAAACCTCTATAAGGTCACCATTCGCCTATGTATGGAGTACTGTTGTCACATTTGGGCTGATGCATCTGCTACTAGTCTCACTCCTGGACAGGGTTCAAAAGAGAGTTGCCAACCTGATAGGTCCTGAACTGTCATCTAAGCTTCAGCCCCCTGTTCCATCGACGAAATGTTGCATCCCTCTGCCTGTTCTACAAATATTTTAATGGGGACGAACTACAAGCACTTGTACTCCCCCCTCGACGTAAATACCCCCAACAAACCCAACAAGCAGCCAAATCCACCCCTACACAGTAGAGATCCCTAGGTGTAAGGAAGCCTTCTACTCCAATACTTTCTTCCCCAGAACTGCTAGACTTTGGAACTTCCTTCTAGGATTCTGCTTTCCCAACTACTGACATGCAGAAGTTCAAGTGTAATGTGAACGGACATATTGCTGCTCATCTCCCTTCATAATATTCCTGCAACTTATGTCCCCGATAGTAGCCTCCTACTTCAAAGTGGCACTGTGCCTTGTTTGGGGTGAAAAAAAAAAAAAAAAGAAAAAAAAAAGAGGACATTATTGAAAAGTATGCAATAAAAATTAAAATTATACAGACAAAATTTAACAAAATTAAAATAAGTTTTTATTTTATTTAAAATTTTATAAGAAATATGTTTATGAAATTATAAAAATAAAATTGTATTTTTGAAATTTTAAAAATAAGTTTTTTTCTTTGAATTTATATAATAATTACATGTTTATGAAAGTACAAAAATAAAATTATTAAAATCAAAATAAATAATTTATACGTGTGAGAGAAAACAGTGAAGGAATTGGTTTGTGTTGTCACTATTTCTGGTAGCATTATGTCAGAAATTAGAAAGTACATTAGCTGACTATAACCAAAATTGGAACTTATTGGGATATTAGAATTTGGAAAATTTAAACCTTATTTTCAATTCCAAAAATCATTCTTTTAACTTTTTTTTTATTCAATTTTCTATTGTTGATATTAATCATAAATATTTGTTTTTAAACTATTAAGTTGGTGCCAAAACAATATCGTTTGCTCACATGTTACTTTTATATATGATTTCTGAATTAATTCATTGATATATATAGCCATGTTATATATCATTTTGAAGCGCGTTTTTCGCTCTATCAAGTCGTGTTATTTGTTACTGTTCTCAATCTCTTCATTCATTTTTTTTGCAGACTTTTCGACAGCATGGACAAAATTCAAATCCGCATGATTTTCTTGTTCCAGTTTAAACTAGGCCGAAAAGCTGCCAAGACAGCTCGTGAGATCAATGATGCGTTTGCCCAGGAACCGCTAATGAACGTGTGACCCAACGGTGGTTCAAGAAATTTCGCAATGGTGACGAGAGCCTCAAAGATGAAGACAGTCACAACCAGCCGACTGCAGTTGATAAACATTTGAAAGCCTTAATTGGAACCAATCCTTGCAAAACTGCATGAGAAATTGCTGTTGAAATCAAGGTTGACCACTAAACAGTCATTTGCCATTTAAAGCAAATAGGGAAGTCAAAAAAGTTGGATAAATGAGTGCCGCATGAATTGAATGATAATAAAAAAATCGTTGTTTTGAGAAGTCTTCTACGTTCCTTCTGCACAAGAAAAACGACCCATTTCTCACGCAGATTGTGATGTGTGATGAGAAGTGGATTCTTTGACAACTAGTGACATTCGGCACAATGGTTGGATGCCAGAGAAGCTCCACAACACTTCCCAAAACCCAAAATTGCACACACAAAAAAAAAAAAAAAAAAAAAAAAAAGTTATGGTGACTATTTGGTAGTCTGCAATCGGTTACATCCATCAGTTTCTCGAATCTGTGCTAAACGATTACAGCAGAGAAGTACTGCCGACAAATTGACAAAATGCACCAGAAGCTCCAACATATGTGCCAGAGATTGGTCAATATGAAGAGACCAATTCTCCTCCATGACAACGCTCACTTGCATGTTGCTCAACTGACCCTGCAGAAGCTTAACGAATTGGGCAAAGAGACTGCCTCATTCATCATATTCACCAGACTTCTCGCCCATCGATTATCACTTTTTTAAAAACATCTTGACACCTTCCTGCGTGAAAAATGCTTCGAAAACTGAGATGATGCTGAACTGGCCTTCAATGACGTCATCATTTCTAGAACTCCGGATTTCTATGCTAATGGGATAAAGAAACATGTTTCACATTTCGATTAATAAAGTTTATTATGAAAGGAGTTATGATCTTTTGAAGTGGAACGTTAAAAAAAAAAAAAAAAAAATCCGACATTTTTGCAATAAATACCATCCACAGGTAAAAAACAATCAGGTAAATAAAAGAAATATTATTGAATTATTTATTATTTGATTATCTGCTCACAACAATGGTACACTTCTGCATAGTAAGCCTTCAAAAACACCTTTAAAAAATTTTTGGGGGGCATTTTGAAATGCTTAATCTCAAATTGAATTTGGTATAATAAATGGATTTAATGAGTTTTAATTTAATGACTTGTGCAAGAACACACTTGACATCATCAGTTCTCAGATTTTGATTTCCCAGGTTTGGTTGTAAAACAAAATTGCTCAATATATATGTAAAAGGTGAGTAGAGATGGATATAGAAGACAAAATCAAAAACTAATATTTGTCATTAATATTATTGAAACGTTTAGTAGTTTTGTTGTTACATTTCTCTTCCACTGAAAAGATAAATTTTAATTTTAGAAAATTTTCATCTAAGTGTATCTTAATAATCATAAAACTGTGGACCATCCGGCCGAATTTACTTGCTTGCTTGAATCTTGTATTATAATAAAGTTGCATTCTTGTCTGTTCACAATTTAATTACTATGTACAAAAAGGTACATGGTTTCATGAATTAATTTTTATACGGATTTATATAAACTTTTATTCCAGCATGAGTTCTATATATACTATGTATTCAAAAGAAATCTACATGCAATGAATACTCTCATTTGCATATTACATTAAAGAAAATCTATTTTAATAGCTTGATTTCATGGTTTGTTATAATAGAATTGTTTTAATTGTTCTATTTAGAAATACTATTTGAAGTCAATTTATTTCAAATTTATATTTAATTTATTTTCAATTAATAACCGACAACAGCTGCATTTAAAACCGAAAGTAAACTTATTTAAGCTATGAGAATTATTTCCCGTTTAAGCTTTGAAAGTTACTTCGCATTTGATTTTCATAAACCAATATAGATGCGTTTTCTATACTTCCTTAAATCCAACATGTGGTCACTTTTTGTAACAAGTTAGGATATTCTGTGCATCTTAAATTGTATGCGACTAATTCCTCTGCCGGCAATATGTTTTAACTGGGCAAGCTAGTAAGATATCAAAAACGTGTTTTATGAAAAATAAATAAATAAAATAAAAAATAATCCCTACCATGTTCTTTATTAATTTTTGTTTCATCTTGAATTTATATTTGCATATATCTTTGTAGAAATTCAATAGATTCTTTTTACTATAACTTATAAGTATTATTATTATTATTATTTGCAGTACTGTAGATTAACTCCCTCAGCTAAATCATTCTTCCAAACAGGAATGAGATTCTACGCTTTTTAGGTGATTACATGTGAACACCGAAAAATTTAAAAGGGAATAAAAGAGAAAATAAATCAAGAATGTAGAGTGGGAAACAGTTTCACATATAATTTGAACGTAAAATAAGTTCCCAAAAAATTATTTTCGCCTGAGAAATAAACTCTGTGCATTTATTTTGATTTTGTTTTTGAGGGTGAGGAGCTCTACCTTTTTAAGCGATTACACATAGTTCTATACCTTTTCAGTCTGACTTAGGGTTTGTGGTAAACAAACAAAAAAATGGTGAACATTCCTAAAAATTTAGAATGGCCCAGAAATGATGCGTTAAATTTATATATGAAACTGATCTCGCACTCCAAATACTAAAAGAGCTTTTATTTTTAATTTCTTTCCACTAAGTTTTTCAAAGTCTTCACACATTATCACATAAATGTACAATCATTTTTTTTTTAAGGGTTATTTAGGTGAGGGTTTAATCTACAAATCTGCCATTAGTAGAAGTAGTAGTGGTATTAGTATTATTATCATTTTTTTTTTTTTTTTTTTTTTTTTTTTACAATAAAACAACTTAATCTATTACATGTTATATTGACAGTAACAATAACCAAACAAATCGTTATAGTTAAGGTAAAAATATGAACATTTTCTGGATAGAGGAAAAGTACAGAATAATTAAAGTTCCCCACCCCACCCTTCTCATGTTCAAAACAGTTTTCTAAATAGCAACATTTTAACTCATTCTTAACATGAGGAGGCTTTGTTAACTATTCTGTTCTTACATCTTATTTTGCATACCAATTGTTAACTATTTTCAATTGTTTATGAAAAAATTCAAATAGCAACTAACAAACTAATGCAAATCAGCCTTGTTTAAAAATAGAAACAAATCTTCAGTTTCTTCACTCCTCGCAGTTCAGCCCAGCTTTGCTCGGGCCCATGTACTGTTTATAACTTGCCCTACATGTGAATACACTTTATGTAAGATTTCAAATGCTTAGACCAAAATTTGTCTGAGTAATTTTGTAGAGACCGCAGAGGTCAATTTTTTTTTTTTTTATACACTTTGACCCCCAGTTTTGACCCCCTAACATTTATTATTTTGGTCTCAAATCAAAATACAAAGTTTTACCGATGTCCAAGTTTCCTACATCTAAAATTTCAAGTCTTTAGACCCAAAATTGGCGGAGGAATTTGGTAAATTCTGCAACGGTCAACTCTTTCAACTTTGACCTTTTAACAACCAAATTTTTGCCCAAAAACCGATTAAAATGCTTGCCACATGTCTGAATACGTGTTATTTATAAATTTCAATATTTAGACGCAAAATTGGCTGAGTATTTAGCTAGGTAAAATCTTTTGAACTTTGACCCCTTGATAGCTCAAATTTTCGACCCAAATTGATTAAAAAGCTTGCCCTATATCTGAATACCTTTTATGTAAAATTTAAAATGTTTAAACCAGAAATTGGTTGAGTAATTTGGTAGAGACCGCAGAGGTCAAATTGTTTTTGTTTTTTTTTAAACTTTGACCCCAATTTTGACCCCTTAACATTTATTTTTTGGGGCTCAAATCAAATTATAAAGTTTGATCCATCTCCAAGTAACCTATGTCTAAAATTTCAAGTGTTTAGACCCAAAATTGGCGGAGGAGTTTGGTAGAGCTTTCAAAGGTCAAATCGTTGAATTTTGACCCCTTGACCACCAAATTTCTGGCCGAAAACGGATTTAAAAGATTTTCCCAAATCTCAATACCCCTTATGTCAAATTTCGAGTCTCTAGATGGAAAATTGACAGAGTTATTTGGTAGGGAAATGTACAGACACACACACATATCTTCACTTTTATAGATATATAGATTTTCAATCAATTACAAGGAAAACATTTGAGAAAAATATATTTAGAAAGATCTACTCATCTAATATATACTCCTCATCCCAAGTGTACTTTTTACCTTTGCAAAAATATAGACATTATATGGGGTTTTTATAGTAATTTGAAAAAAATGAAAGCAACAGAATCTAAATATTTAGAAATTTAAAAGAACCAAAATTGGTAAAAGTTTTTCAATCATCCCAGCACTAGTTTGTATACATCTAAAATTAGATAGAAAAATAATTACTTCTGTATAACTTAACAGATATGTAGATATTAAGAGACTTATTTTTTTAGTTATGAAAGAAGAATTACTTAACATATCGCAGTTTATAAATTTTTGAATGAAATCAAAATAGAAGAAATAGTGGTAGTGATTGTGACCCAATGGGTATATCTAGTATATACATTATATATATATATATATATATATATTACTTGTACTTTTTTGTAGAAAAAGAAATCCCATACAGTGCTCTATTATTAGGGAAAAAACCTTTCTCGAAATAAGAGCAATATATTTTTTGCATAATATATACAGGAATTTACATTTATATCGGTAGTCGGTACCGACGACGGTTTCAAGCCCGGTAGTTGAGGACTGCTCTTAATGTCCGCCTCAGGCTCTCTTCAGCCGACTCTCATCAAAAAAAAAAATATAAATATAAATATATATATATATATATAGGCATTGTTTCCTGTCATCCTGAATTTCTACTTGCTACAGGAATAAAACAGGAGGTGCGGTTGGAGATTATGTAACTCTTGCATTATCAGCGATGTCCATGATATTTATCGACAACGCTGGCCGAAGAGTTTTTAGTTACAATATATATATATATATATACACACACACACAAACCTGGATGGTTAAGTCATGTATAGAAATGATCAATATTTATCCTTTTATAGTAGTGACAAATTACAATGGCTCATTTTGAATAACCAAATTAAATGAAAATGAGGGTTAGTTTTGATGGACAAAGAATATAAACAAATCCCCACCCCCACTTAATAGAGCAAAGAAAAGCCTGAATTAAAAACAGAAAAGAAAAAAAAATCAGATTATGGGAGGGGGTCACATTTTGATTAGAAGTCAGAAAAGGGGCTTGTGAAACAGCAGTTACAGTTTCCTAGCATGTGCACTTATTTCAAGGGCTTTGTTTTTTTTTGCCCTATAAAAATTAAACCATAACTAAAAAACTTGTTCACACCCATGTGAAAAATGTCTATCAACTGAACTTTCACTATTATTAAAAAAAAAAAAAAAAAATTTTTTTTATTTGTTTGCAAGAGATTTTCTAACACTTTTTGAAAGTGACCAAATGATCAAGCTTCATTCAAAACAGTGAATATTCAATTCTTCAAATGATTGTCAAATGAAAGATTGCCAAGAGAAATGAAGAAAAAAAAAAAAAAAATTTTTTTTTTTTTAAATTCATCACAACTGAAATTACTTTGTAGTAAAAGAGAATGGTCTTAAGTTGTCTGAATTTCTTAGATGAAGAATTTCCATTCATTTTGACAATTTCTTTTACTTTTCATGGTACCTTTGTTGCTGGTTATCACAATGGTCGGTTTAGTTTCAGTTTAGCAGAACAAAAATGAAGAATCAGTTTCAGTTTATTTGATCTTTCTGGTAGTAATTTGGAGAAACAACATGTAATGCGACTTATTGAAAGTTTTGTATTTGCATTCTTCGGACTACTGTTCTCATCTTGTGTAATTTTCACGTTTTGGTCGATGTAACCTCCAACCTTCTTTAGGTGTATCTTGTCAAACTCAGGAATCTTTCTGTCAAATAGAACTATTAATCCCATGAGTGTAGCATGCTCTCCTTAGCTATGATTGGGTAGAAGTCAAAAATAATTTGCAATTGTATTTTGAGTGTCATCCGCACTGAGGATTGAACCATGAACCTTCAGAAGAGTTTAACTTGCAGACTCGTGATGTAGTAGATAAAATACTTGGTAAAATTTAGTTGCAAGTCATACTATTCTGGATGTTGAAAGTTCACTCTTCAGTGCGGGGCGATACTCAAAATACAATTTGCGAATTACCTAGAATTTCTGTTCAGTCATGGTTGAGGGAATAAGAGAACCCTACCCTCATGGATTAACTAAAGGGTTCCAGCTGAAATTCTGTGCAACCCTCCCCCCTCCATGTTCGACAAGATACACCTACAGAAAATCAGAGGTTACATCGACTGAAACATGAAAATAACACTCAAGATGAGAACAGTAGTCTGAATAATCCAAATAATATGAATTATCAATCCTCATCTCAAAAGTTGCGAAACATAAGATCAAAAGTTTGTTGTAAAGCAAGCAGAATATTGATCTGACAAGCAACAAAAGTAGAAATAAAAAGCTGATAATTTCATAGGAAAAAATCTTCAATTTTAAGAAAAACAGACATTTAGTGCTGTGTGATTGACTTCAAAATAAAATCAATAATTAGATACACACTTTCTTGGCAACAAGGAAGATTTGCCACGAGCTCCTCTGTTTGCTGGTGGGCCACGAGGATTCAAATCCATACTTGGAGGAGGAGGAGAAGGACAAGGAGGAGAAAGCTTTATTTGCCGTGGATTGCAAAACCCTTTAGTCCCTATTTAAAAAAAAAAAAAAGGGAAGATATTGCAAAGGATGTAACAAAATTAAAACAGTTCAAAAAGATAATTTTTCTTTTAATTCTTATCTTAGAGAGATTAAAATGAAATGAAGGGAGGGAGAAAAAGTATTGGTGAATTCTAAGAAGGGAGGGGGGGGGTCTCACCATTATTTTTTTTTAAATGTGTGGTCATAATTTATACAAAACTTGACTTATTACCTTATTAACACAATTATAAGTTATGTTTATCAAAATATTCAATAATAATAATAAAAAAAAAAAATTTACTTTATTTTAATATGACAATCTATTTTCTTCCCACATTAACTTTTATTTCCATTAAGGCTTGTTAGATAATATAATATTGGCCAATTTGGCATAATGATTAGTGTGTTTGCTAATGGGCCAGGAAACCAGGGCTCAATCCTCAAAGAAACTGTACCTGATGCTGCCTTACTGAACATTCAACATTATAAGAAGACGTTCAAGGGTAAATAAAGTAATTCTGGGAAAGGAGAGGTATCCTTTCCTACACCTTGGTGTAGTAGCTAATGAAAAGGAGCTTTTAGGTTGCCTTCAACTATAGTTGACCACTTCTGAAATAGCTAGAAAGTTATGTTTATGCAAATATAATCTTGCATGATAAATTTTGGAATTATCCTAAAGAAAAAGAACTTTTGTCACAACAAATAAAACAGAAGTTTTCAGAATAAGTTCTTTACTTATCAAAATTTTTTAGAATGCCGTCAAATATTTATAAAAAATTATAAATTTATCATTCTGTCCACTTCAACCTGAATTTTGCATGATAGAAATTCGGAAACATTTGTTAACATTTAGCTGCACAATTTTATATAGAATGCAATGCTTAAATATCATGCTGTACTGCAGTTGAACAGACCAAACTTGCGATGACACACATTCACATTATACCCTCTGCATAATCACACTAGTGTTTTCTCAGATGTACTGGCGATCTTTCGCATTGTGTTCTGCAGTCCTAAATGTGCTGCCTTAGAATTGTGGCAATGAATATGTAACACTGTCACATTTTCGGAATTCTGTATTGGCTAATTATCATATATTCCTAAGTTTTATGCATTCCCTAATTAGCTTAGTAGCCTCTAGCTATTGGTAATGGTTTAATGACCATAGCTTTAAAAAAATAAACTCCTAAAATTAATAAGTTCTTTTTAATGGGTATAGGTTTCAATAAAACTGTTAAAAACCATTTAAAAACAGAAAAGTTTTGATCAAAAAATAACCCATGCCGCCACTCACAAACCCACCTCTCCAGTTCTGTTGTTTTATGAATAGTAAAAATAAAAGAATTATTACTTAGAAATTTTAGTAATAAGAAAATACTAGACTACCCGTAACCTGTTGGATCAGCATGTCATATTATAGGTAAATGTGCACTGAACAGATACCATAATACTTATTGCAATTAAATTCAAATTTTGATATATCTACTTTTTTTTTTTTTAATTTTTTTATTTTTACATCGTTCATTTCTGTATTACGTTTAAGTTATTTTAAACCCCACTCTTCCCATGTTAAATAATAATTTCGAAATAATAATGTTAATATTTCAGTGCGCAGGTCATGCGCATATGCGCAACCGGATGTCGTAAACCGGAAAGTGGGTAACATACATCATTACAAGGTCATTTGAGTTTTATAATTATATAGATATGGCATAATTCAAGTGGTCAGGTTCCATCAAGTTCAATAAGAAGAAATGTTTATATATTCATCAGAAAAACTAAATTTGTAAGTATTTTATTCATTTGATCATCTCAATAACTTTCACTACTATTCTCATCTTTGTTGTATTCACATTTTGGCCGATATAATCTCTAATCATCAAGTGTACCTTTTTGAACTTGGGAACCTTCTAACTGACCTCAGGAATATATATATGAAATTTCAGAGGTTGCAAAGTTTGGAAAGTTACACCTAAAGAAGCTTGGGAGGGGGGTATATCTGTTTAATATGCATTTTAAGCATGTAGAATTGTTTATCTGAAAGTGAAAATAGAAAAATGCCAGAATTTTTTTTAATATCGTAATATCATAATGCTGCTGTTCAGGTTATAATCTTCCTAACCAGAAAATATCTTCTTAAGGAATTAAATCAAATTATATTTACTGTTCTGAAGAATATGGCAACACAATCTACATGAACAGACTATTTAGAATGAAATATTGATTTTATACGACAGAAATTATCAATGTCAAAAGTTTAGAAATAGAGACTTTACTTCTTTTTTTTTTTTAGAAAAAATTTGTAACAAAACTAAAACCTTTTTATGTTTATAATATCAAGACAATATTGTGTTATGAAAAATTATAATTCATGTGAAAATTGAAATAAAAAAACTATTTTATTTCATTTTAATTATATATATATATATAAATAAAGCAGACATGTTTCTTGAATCTTTATACCATATTCTCCTTGACCATTTGGCAAGGAGCAAAGTGTAGTACCTGTTTGGATACTGCATTCCATCTTTTCCGTTCTTGGTCAGTGAAAGAGAAATCCTTCTAGACTGACTGAGGCAATTTAAATTTTTGTTCCAATCCAGAGTGCCCTTTTTTTTTGTGGAACTGGACCCCCTTCCCGAAAAAACAACTGTATCTCACTTTGTTCTTGTGGAGAGGTGCTCCAAAAAGTAATGGCACCTATTTTTTAATCAGTCTGAATGGATTAAAGGGGATTGCAAATTGCATTGTTATGATGACTGAACTTATGCATTCATGACTTGAAAGTTTCATTTCTCCGATGCAGATTATGAACTGTGAAACTATAAAAAAGCAACTCCTATCATGGAGATGCACCAGAAGCAGAGATGTGTCATTAAATTCCTCCTTGCAGAAAAAAATTAAACTGATCAACATTCACCACGACTTAAACATTTATAAAGCCGATACAGTTGATGTCTGCACAGTTAGAAGGTGGGTTTATCGACTATAGAGTAGTGACTGAGATGTGAGTGAAAAAGCAGTCTGGACCTTTATGACCAAGGCATCAAAAGAGGCTGGCAAAAGTGCATTGCTAATGGTGGTGACTATGTAGAAAAAAAGCTCTCGTATTTTAATATTTTGTCATTAGTTGAACAAAAGTTAGTTGAGTAAATTTTTTTTTTTTTTTTTTTTTTTTTTTTTTTTTTTTTTTTTTTTTTTTTTAGAAAATTTACAGTAATCTAGAAACATTAAAACCATTGAATAAAAAGTGATTATGCAATCTAAACCGTGGAATAAAAAGTGATTATGCAATCTAAACCGTGGAATAAAAAGCGATTGTGCAATCTAAACCGTGGAATAAAAAGCGATTGTGCAATCTAAACGTGGAATAAAAAGCGATTATGCAATCTAAACCGTGGAATAAAAAGCGATTATGCAATCTAAACCGTGGAATAAAAAGCGATTATGCAATCTAAACCGTGGAATAAAAAGTGATTATGCAATCTAAACCGTGGAATAAAAAGCGATTGTGCAATCTAAATGTGGAATAAAAAGTGATTATGCAATCTAAACGTGGAATAAAAAGCGATTATGCAATCTAAACCATTGAATAAACAGTGATTATGTAATTTAAATTTCAGCACTTCCTTCTGAAGTTTTGGGATGAAGATTGGTTATTCATATTATTTGGATTCATTGGACTACTGTTCTCATCTTGAGTGTGATTTTTACAATGTTTTGGTCGATATAACCTCCGACCTTCTTCCGATGTATCTTGTCAAACTTGGGAATTTGGACAGAATTTCCAAACGGAACATTTTATTTACTTCACAGGGGTAGCATACTCTTGTTCCATCAGCCATGACTGGACAGAGGTCCTAAATAATTTGCAACTGTATTTTTCAGTCGCCCATCTTCAGGTTCAGGAACAAGAGCATGCTACCCCCATGAAATAAATAAAAGGTTGCATTTGAAATTCCATCCAAATTCCAGAGTTCGACAAGGTACATCTGAAGAAGGTCAAAGGTTACATGGACTGAAACATTGTAAAAATCACATTCAAGAAGAGAACAGTAGTCCGATGAATTTAGATAATACGTTCCATCTAGTTCATTACAAAACCAATGTGCATTTGTGTATGTTACAAACTGATTTGTAAAAATAAAAATAATTTAAACACGTATTTAAAAAGTAGAGTAAAAAGAAAAAACTAGATGCACATCTAAGAATTAGCTCCATATTTACTGGCAGGACACATGTCTTAGCATTGCCCAATTGAGAAACCCAAGAAACTCCTTCTCCCATACTGTAACCTCATGTTACTATTTTTATTATTTCACTTTCATAACTATAAACTATGGTTTCATTTACAATTGCATTTATTTGTTACAATGGAGCATCATTTTTTATAGTCCTTGCCTATAGACACACGGTTGCTTTTTTTTAATGTAGGGAAATACATCTCTCCAAAAAGGAGCACTCTAGATTAGGACATAAATAAAAATTTAGAAGGAATCGCGCTCATCGATCAAGGACTGAAAAGATGAAGTATAGTATCAGAACAGACACTATACTTTGCTCCTCTCCCATCCCTACTGTATGAAATCTTAGCTTTTACGGCAAAATTAACTTTTCAGTTTTCATAAACTGTCATAAAACAGAGAAACAATGTTAGAAAGATCTTTATCATTCAATTATAAGAGAAACTGGACTCATGAAAAACAATTTTCAAAACTATCTGGCAAATATACCCAGTGAACCAAGTTCAGAAGAGATACAAACAATTGCACGTAAAGGAACGGTTAACATTTTAAAAAGATCTCACAGTTTAAATGTATGAGATAGCAGGTGAAGGCTGGCATTCAAACTAGAACAAAGAAAAGGAATAGGAGAAAAACAGGAAAAAAAGATAAGGTGAGAGGAAAGAGACAAAAAAGAAAAGAAAATCCAACCAAATAAAAAAAAAAAAAAAAAAGGAATAAAGCGTTTACAATATGGAAGAGAAAAAACAAAATAAATTTTGACCAAGCAATGATTTAAGTAGGAATGCACTTTTTCTGGGTAAAAAAAAAAAAAAAAGTGAAATTCCGCTAAAGAGTAGAGAACTCATATTTTTGCTTGACATAAGATATTTCTAAAATGTTACAATAATAATGTAGCAATTGCAGAAAGATCAAATGATGCGACAGTTGCAAAGGCAATCTCGAATAATGTAATAGTTGTACATTCATTCTTTTGCAGACTTATTCTCATTTTCGTAGTTGTTTTAACACATTTCAGCCAATTCATCCTTTGGTCTTCTTCAGGTAATTAACCAGGAGATAGGAATACCGAGTCTTGTAACTTATCCTCAATAATTACTGCCTTACAAAATTTAGCATTCCTATACCATCGCAAATAATCATGTGAAGAAGGCCAGAGGACAAGTTGGCCAAAACGTGGTGAAACAACAACTATGGAGATGAAAAGAATGAATGCACAAATTATGAAGCCTCATCTCAAAGGATTCAAAACATAATAAAAAAGCATTAGTTGTTTGTCGAATAATATGACTAACTGCATAATCATAAAGGAATAGTGCTCCTTTAAAACATGGTGGTACATACAATTAGACGTTGGCTTCTTGATATCAACACTCAATTTGTTTTTTGTGTAGAATTCTAATCAATCTAAATAAAAAAGATGTATGTATGGGCATGCGAAAATATTTAACCAATAAACTCTTAAGGTACTGGTCACATAACACTGAAATTAACAGAAAATAGTAATTATACACCAAGGATGGTTTATAGTGAGTAAAATCTTTGTTTGGATGGATGAATAACACGTGTAGAAATATGTCATCAAGTTGAAATGTAAAATGTTCATTTCAATTTGCTGACATATTTTAATTACTTTTGCGCATATGCAAATTCATTCATAGCTGGAAGTGGTTCAATTTTAAATTTTCCTTATATGTCGAATGATAGGTAATGCAGATAGAGCGCTAAATGTTTTGGTTTCGATTCTAGCTGATGAAACCTGTCATTTTTTTTTCCAAACTTTTGAAATCAGTACTATATATATTCTATATAATATTCCAAGAATCGACTTTGTAACAATACACAATCTGCATAAATTAAAATATAATTATGCATATTTTACGACCAAGCAAGGCTGCCCCCATCCCCACTAGTTACACAATAAACTAATTCAAACACTTATCACAATCATGAGTTGTGGATGAATAAATCCAAATGTAATTCAAAAGATGATAAGTACAAAGGAGTTGCTTTAAAAATTAAGAAACAGTGGAAATTGAGAGGTCAAGAGAGTTTAAATTTTTCTAATTCCATAGAACATGGAGAATGCATCTTCTACATACTATTCTTGTTGGTTGAACCCAAAAATGCCTCACAGACAACTCTGAACGGAAAACAGAAAATTGTATCCTATATCTTCTCTTGGATAAGATTAAAGAGTTTGCTGTACATGAAAATATTAATCCACAGGTTCTCTTGCACAAATTCATAGATTGGTTGAAGAAAAAATTGGATGCAAGAGTCAACTGAACGAAGAAAGTAAATTGATGTTCCATGTACAATAATGTAGAACATCAATTCATCTGCACAGCAGTACCAGAAAACATTAAAACAGAGGTTTCCAATCTGGCATGCTTGCACCTCTTAGAGATTTTTTTTTTTTTTTTTTTTTTTTTTTTTACATAGGCATGACCACATTATCAAGGCCAAGAGGCCACTCAAGGATAAGGGTTAAAGAGTGTACAGTAGAAATTGGACATTATAGTAATCATAAGTAATGAAAATTTGGTAAAGTTGATAACTTATATGGAACGGCTCATCAAGAACTTATTTACGTTAAACTTGAACACAACCATATTGTAGTCAGCAGGAAAGCAGAAAAACGGAAGACAATTCCACAGGCGTGCAGTTCTAAGAAAGAAGCTTTGTTCATGGAATCTACGTTTAGGTTTAGGCACAGATAAAGAGTGGGGAAAATTATTGATAGTGTTTACAGCTAGACGAGTGTTTCTTGTGAAAGTTTGGCGAGGGGGGACCATAGATTGAAGCTCAGTCGAACACTTTCCATGAAAATAACGATACATCAGAGACAAACTCGCAACATCTCGTCTGTGAGATAAAGGTTGCAAGGAAGAGAAAAGGACATCTCCTACGAGGCTACGAAGTCTATTTTGAACTCTATCAAGGCAGGCCAAGTCCTTTCTAGCAGCTCCTGCCCAGATGTGGCAACAGTATTCCATCCTTGGACGTACCTGGCTCTTATATAGATAGAGAATAGCATCAGCAGTGAGATATCTACTGGATCGATAGAAAGATCCCACCATTTTTCCAGCGGCCTTGGCAACAGATCTGATGTACGTGTTCCATTTAAGATCAGGAGTAATGGTCAAGCCAAGAAGTTTGTCAAAATGCACGCCAATATTCAGGGAGAGGGGAGGGGGTAGATAAAAAATAGAATATTGGTTATATGTTACTCTTTTGCAACGTACTAACTTTTTGCTGTCATTTTAGGGTTATGTACTGTTATTAAGTGGCCATTAAATACATGGCTGAATAGTTTTAATCCAACCATGTATTTAAAAAGTTCAGAAATTTTAAGGGATGCAAGGTTTTAGGAAAATTTCTTAAGTGGTGCGGACCAAAAAAAAGATTGGGAACCTATCTACTAATACCATTACATTAATCTTTCAATAAGAAATTTAGATTCATAAAAGCCATTGCAATATATGCATAACAGTCTGGTGAAACTTTAATAAGCATATTTGTGTCAAAAAATGTAGTCTACAAGATAGTTTTTCCAGCATTTGATGTTTTCATAAGAACACTAGTACGTATTTGACTGTAGTGTCAAAGAGAAAAATGTCAAAATGTCAAAGCGTGATAATCATGGTCATACTTTTTGTGTCCATTTAGTGTGGCAATAGTATTAGTGTGGCAATAGTATAAAAGTCTTTTCTTGACATATGTTACAGGTGAATTAATATTCAAGGATGCGTTTCATTCATCATCTATTCTACATGATGTATTGGATAGCTTTTAGAAATTGACTCTTTAACTAAATTATCTCTGGCCAGGTTTTTAATTATCCCTCTTTCTCTCAAATCCTTCCTTATGTTTTCCTTCACCTCCTCATGCAAACTGATCCTACTGCCAATGACATTTACAAACCAAAGAACTCATCCATTCTTTTGATGTAACCAAACCAACAATCAATGTGATCAAACCTCATTATTTCTCTCCATGCAACCTTTAGCCCTCACTGGCCAGGTTTCACTTAGATATATTACACTGTGCATACATGTCTGATATTCTTCAACGCTCTGCTAGTTAGTAATGACAGAAGTTTCCTGAACTTACTCCATCCACTCTTAACTCTTGCTTTCACATCAGCACCTAGTTGTGTTCAATGAGATCACCAAGGTAACAAAGTTTTGAACAACCTCAATAATAATCTAGTCATCCAAATTCATGTTTTTCACATCTGAGTCCATTGTTTTACATTTGTTGCACACCAACTTGTTTCTCAACCTACCTGTAATTCCAACATATTTTTTGTATACTCAATGCTTACAAGGACAAAAATTGAATTGCTCGCAACTCCAAATTGAGCAAAAGTTTTTTCTGCAGCAAATCCAGCCCTACAATGACTGATCGTCACTTTGGTCTTCACTCTTAAACTTTTACTTTCCACAGCTTTCCGCAAAGTCATTAACAAATAGGTCTTGCTTCATTTAACATAAAAACACCACATCATAAGCATATATCTTTTTCAGACAAACGCTAGAAACTCTTTGGGCAACGTTCCTACGACACAAATGTTTTTGCCATATCATTTAACTTCGTCAGGTTAAGTCAGCATCTTCCCTGACTTGCACTCCTGTGTCCCTGGGAAAGGTTTCACAAAATAATCAAGCAATTGTGATTCCACTGTTGAAGGTGGATGTTCCATGGATCTGACAGCTCAGCTAAAACCAAGTTACCCATCAATATGTTTGCACTACATAGGCAGAGATGTAAGGAGAATTACATTACAAATTAATTTAATAGGTTGAGGCATTGTTAGAGAGCAGCAGTTGGAAGACCGATGAAAAGCAATAGACTGAATACAGATCTGATGTACTGCCACTTTAACACTAAAACCGCCAGTAAAAAATGTGCTATTAATTCTAACATGACTGCGCATTTCTGTACATCGCTTGAACAACCTTCAACTATTCACTGGCTCCTAATTTATGCAAAGCCCATCATGAAAATGTTTTTATATGCATGAAATAAAGATAATAATCAACAATTTATAGATGTCTAGATGAAGTTATATCTGTAAATATTTTGAATATATGTATTGGTATTTTTCCTTGAAATTTGGCTATTTTATAGGCATTGATAGTTGAATCTCAGCAGAAATTTTCAAACCGTTTGTCAAATTTTGGCAAATGTTGGTCTAATGCCCTAAAATTACTAGATATGTAACTTCTTTTTCTTCATCCGGTTTTGGTATTTTTGATTTTGGTGCTGCGGATATCCAGAACTTCATGATTGACATCAGTCAAGTGGCATGCAGTCATATCATTTCTAAAGTATTTGTGCTCGATCTTCCATGATCTATAATACGGAGATATGTAGAGGCATTATGGAATTGATGCAAGTGTTCTGCTGCATATAGCCGAACCACCCATGATGTTGAGCATATAAGGCATCCATAATCCCATCAATACCAAGTTTTTGAAAGAGCACAGATGGATCTTTTCTAGGTCATCCCATGAGTTCTGTCTGGATTTAAATTCTTGAAATTTTATAGTAACAGAGAATGTCTAATGGAATAAAATATTTATACATAATTTTGCTTGTAAAATACAATCTTAATTAAATGTTTGTTGAAAGCCTTTAAAACACAATAGCATTCAAAAAGCATTTGAGACATAATGCTTCAAGTTTAAAGCAGGTAATTTTGCAGTTATAATGAAACAAAATTTGGATTCAGCTAATGGAGAAAGCAGCTTAAATAAATGAATACGAAAATTACAAAATTGACTCTTCAAAATGAAGACCAATCAAAACATCCAGTACAGTTTTGTGGCATCAGCTAAAGAAACCCCTACTGCGTCATTTGAAGAAATATTGATGAAGCTTTCCTTAAACCATACAACTGTTCATCGTCAACAATATTAAAAGTTTCTTACACTTAGAAAATTGGTGCCTTATGCAGACATCATCTCACAATTTATGGTTGCCTTTAAATAATTTCGCTTTAACATTATCAAACATTCAGCATTCAAGGTATGCACTGATGGTGGAGAGAAAGAGAGTAAAGTTTGGATGTTTCCCTCCTGATGAGAAATTTAATAACTCTTTTGCAGAGAATTTTTTTTTTTTTTTTATAAAGTTCAGCAGATAAGTATTATGGTATCCATTTAGTGCACAATATAGGAATTAGTCACCACAATACCACATTCACTTTAGAATTTTTCTCAGAAACTACTGGACTGATCTGGCTAAAATTTTGAATTGACTTTTCTTCGAGTCAGGTGCAACAAACTAAATATTACGGTATCTGTTCAATGCACAGTTAGTGATTAATAGGGATTAGCATTTAATAAAAAAAATTGAACCATTAATTTGTCATGAAGCATTCATTCTAAGTCAACAGGCTATAATTTTCCCTAGTCTAGTAAAACAAACAAAAAAAAAAAGTTTAATATATATATATATACATACATACACCATTTCTTCTAATAGCTCAATAGTGCAAGACTAGAGCATACCTTTTTTTCATTATGTAAACCACTTTGAATACAAGGAACAAAACTCATCAATTCATCATCCTTTGTTAGCATAAACAATTGTTTCAGCTCGTAATGTTCACCATATATGTACTTATTTTTCTTAGGCCGTCATCAATGTTTGTTACACACATATAGTAATACATAAGTAAGACCTGCTGAACCATCCGCATGAACACAATTGAATATTCCAATCCTGTAGACATGGCCTTCTTATATAAAAATGTGGCCATCACCATATGTATGAAAAATTACAAAGTGCTCAATTAAGTTAATAAGAGCATCATATATTTTCAATACTTATGCAATTATGTACCGATAGATACTGGTAGAAATCCATCCAATAAATTTCACCAATCATGCAAAAATGTAATGTATTAACAGCATTTTCTTTATTTTTCAATTTTTGAGCAATTATTGAGGATCCAAATGGCTGTAACAAAACAACCATTTATTTTTTATGCTTAAACTTGACACTAATTTTTGTTACAAAGTAAATAAATGCATTAAACAAAAAACTTACCCAGATAGGTAGAAGAGTAACTTATTTTGCCATATATTTATTTTTTTTCACACTTTTTTTTGGCTATTATGCCTGAAGTTTAATAAAAAGAATTTTTAGCTTGATTAAATAATTTGAAATAAGAAAAATGTTTTTTGTTTTAATTATTTTTATTATGCAATAATTTATCAGTTTAAAATAGATTAAACTTAAAAAAAAAAAAATAGATAGTGATGTCAGATGGGCAGATAAGTCTACAATAATTCAAATGATTCACATGAACTTTCCGCACCTTCCTTTACAAATTTTTTCTTTTTCATCTTTTTTCAACTATTTCTGAGGATTATTAGGGATTGGACACTACGCTATCAGATTATATATAAAAAAAATTCAATAATTAAAGATTTGGGAGGGGGGGATCTATTTCACATACAATATTCTAGTAAATCGATCCCCCATTTCTTGAACTAATTTACGATAGCCTCGTTTTGACGTTGGGTCTTTCAGCCCCCACCCCCATCATTATCATTTTGCAATTTTTTTACTTTGGGAAAGTTCTACCCCCCCCCCTCCCTCACCGCCATTATTATTATTATTATTATTATTATAGTATTATTAAAAAAACTTTTTCAAGGATTCAGCTACACAATATTGTCAAACCAAAGATTTTTTGTTCAGGTGGGCATCCTATGTCCATGCAGGCTTATTCAAAAGCCAAATTAGATAAAGTTTGCCGGAGATGTAAGTGTATAAAACAACTTTCAATAAGGAGTACGACCTTCTTTGAAGGGTCACACCTTAGTTTATAAGTGTTAGCATTAATTTTTAATTTTGTCTGTCAACTACCTGTGACATGTTCAGCAATTCTGAATGGAATTTCATGTGCATTTGTAATTCAATGGTATGAATATTGCAGAGATATATGTATTAGCAAAATGGCTAAAGACAGAAATATGATGGGTGGCCCTGGAGATATAGTACAAATTGATGAAGGTCTATTATTTAAAAGAAAAAAAAACCACATTGGTAGAGTCCTCAGTGTTATTTATATACTCCAATGCTCCAAAATTTATGAGGTTCTCTAGGTACCTCTAATGCATGCCACAGTTTTAATCCCCATTGTATGTAACACAATGTAACTAATTTAATATTATCATAACTTTTTTACCATTTAAAATAAGAAGCTTCTGTAAGAAAATTTTCAGTCAGAATACAGGCCCTAACTGCCATTGTATCGATTGATTTGATTGGTTAAATCTAACCAGACAAGTTACGTGCCTTTGACGCCACTTTCTATTTCTTTTTCAGTTCATTCCAGACCAGCAAAGAAGGACTTATTTTTATTAGGTCTTCTAAGAAGAAAAAGAAGACTTGGGTGCTAACATTATTGTCTATGTTTCAGATCTCAACAGTGGATGAAGTATAGAACATGTTTGTAAAAGCCTACAAATTAGGCTTACTTATAAGACAGAATGTCTACAACCGCTTTACGGACTTTTCTTATTGTGAACTTTCCACCTTCGGTATGTAGCCTGTTTGTGTAGCTACCAATTCTTTAGGACCATGAGATCTAATGGAACACGGCTAATTTCATCCTTCCCTACAACAGACTACGACAACATTGCAGAATGCAAAAGGACTCAAACTACTGCTTCATTGAAGCAAACTACTAGCTCCAAGATGGGCGCACTATTTTGCAATAATATCCTGTGTACCATTAAAGTTTGTCTTGAATTTTACATGTAGGATTTGTTGTTTTGTGATGATCTCATTTCTTGCCTTCAACAGAGAGTATCAAACATGTTAGATAAAATTCCCATCTTGGCATAAAATAATTCTTATCAGTTCAAATAAACTGCTAATATTTAAAAATAATTTTTTGCACCATACAAAAATAATGAAAATGCAAGACAAAAATCGTGTTTACATTATCGACGCTTTAAAATGTTCCTACGTAGTGACGTTTTTGAAGCCGTAAACATACCCATGTTTTAAAAATCTAGCAAAAATCAATGGTCATATTTTCCTGAAATTTTCGATATTTATTCATTATTATATAAACTTACATAAAAAGAGTAGGTTTCATTAAATATATTAGAGGAAATATTTTTTTTAGGTGGTCACCCCCCCTCCCGCCCATATTTCATGTTACAAAAACTAAACAAATTAAATGTAGGTCGATAAAAATTTCAACATTTTTTTTTAAAGCTAAAATTCCGTTATTTATTTCACTTACCTTCATGTTGGAAATAAAATTGGACATAAAATCAATATTATATTAAAAAAAAAAATAAAAATAAAAACTTTCTTGATAATTTTTTTTTTTTTTTTTTTGGTAATATAATTATTTGAATTGCGAAAAAAAAAAAATTCTAAAAAATAATTATTTTAAAACCTTTAAATTGTAATAATTTCAAATATTACATGCTATGAAGTTTAAGCAAAGATTTTTTTATAAGAGGTTTCCAATATTTAAAAAAAAAAAAAATTCATATAATAGAATATATGATTAAGATAATAAAAATTGCATATACAAAATCGACCTAAAAAAATATTCGTTTTGATTTCATTATTTAAAATAATAGGTGATCTTTATTTTCTGGCGCTTTTTTTCCAAAAAAGTACGGAGGCCTTTAAGCAACATTATCTTTAGATAAGTGTCAACAGAAGACGTTAAAATTAATTTTATTAACTTTCGTCTGTAGTTCGTTGAAAAAAAAAAACCTATTTGTTTTATAGAGACTGCCAAAAGTCACCACAGAATTACCTCACCCTATATGTAAAACGATGTAACTTTATTATAAATTAATATTATCAATATAACTTTTGTACCATTTAAAAGAAAGGCAAAATAAACTAGTGATAATTTTTTTAATTTTTTTTCATCGAACGAAAATAATGAAATTTAGAGACGAAAACCGTGTTTACATAATTGGCGTTTTAAAATAACGGTCCCATGTAGTAGGCATTTCAAACGTGAAAACATACACCCATTTAATAAATCTAGCAAAAATCAACTAATGGTCGGATTTTCGTGAAATTTTCGATACTTATCTATTTTAGAATGAAATTACATATAAAATGCAGTTTTCTTAAAATATAGGAGGGGAAATATTTTTTAGTGTGTGCCCCACATAGTTATTTTTTCGAAATTCGAACAAAATATATTTAAATCTATCGAAATTTCTATTTATTATGAAACAAGTTCAAATAAGTAAAAAATATTTATTTTTAAAAAATTTAAATGCACATATTGAACAAAAATTTACCTTGAAGTTGCAATTAAAAAATTGATATAAACTGAATGTTTTTTTTAAATAGCGGTTTTTCGAATTAATATATACTATAATCAGTTGAATTGCCAAGAAAAAGAAACTTCGTAAACATTAATTTTTAAAAGATTAAAACGATTAAAATTCCATTATTTGAAAATGTTCCGTTACAACATAGATTTTTAATTGTGTTTAAATTTTTTAAATATTAAGTTTTAATCTAAACATGACTCTTGTCAGCTATTTTATCGCCAGATTAAAACCAATTTGAAAATATTATTGCACAATATTAAGCATTTTGTAGTCCCTCCCCGCCCTCATATTTTGTGTCTCTTTTTACGGAACAAAATATGGAAGCCCGTAGGTAACCAAAAGAACATTCAGTAAAACTGTATTTCATATTTAATATACAAAGGTTTATAATATTATTAATCATTAAACTGTGTAAATCTTAAAACCTGACAAAATTATAACAAAGATTAATTATTAATTGCAGTTTGAACATAAACAAAGGTTTTAAAAAATCATTAAGTCGTTTCTGCTTTTCCATAGTTCGTATAGTATAGACAAATCTGACGTCACGGAAACATGCGGTCCAATCTTCACAATCGTTTGGCAGTCCCTATTGTTTTACAATGTAAATATGAAAATCCAATAGCAAAAAAGTTACTTCCATTAACACTTATAGCCATAATGCTCATTCATAGAAATTTACTCAGAAAATAGGGTACTCATGCACTTATTGGTCCGTGCTGAAATAATAACGTTATTATTTAAAAAGCCATTCTTAACATGGCGAGGGTGTTTTGTATTCTGTACTTTAACCTTTACAGTTGAATAAAAAAAAAAACAACATAAAACTTTAAACTTGGAAATACGATTTAAAAAATAGCGCGGTAAGTAAGTGCATTAGCATCGAAAATAGTAAACACGAAATGATAACGTTGCTGTTACTGTGTAAAACGCCGACGTTTTACATACAGCCTTGGTGGATGCACTGATGCGTGATGCATGCTTAATGTTCTCTCGTTTGGAATCTAGATAACCTTGCAAAAAGTCGTAATTAAATTTTAAAAAAAAAAAATCACAAAATAATAATGGGGGGGGGGTCAAAACGAGGCTATCATAAATTAGTTCAAGAAATGGGGGATCGTTTTACTAGAACGTTATATGTGAAATTGAACCCCACTTCCAAATCTTTAAATATTGATTTTTTTTTTTTTAATCTGGTAGCTTAGTGTCCAAACGATCATAATCCGCAGAAATAGTTGAAAAAGAGACGAAAAGGAACAAAATTTGCAGGGGGGAGAGGAGTTCACGTGAACCAGACTTATTAGATCAGCCTTGTCCCTTGTAATGCTACCGATTTCAAATTAATCGCTTAAAAATGATTTTCTTAAAACTATTTGATCAATTTACGTAAATTTTGGAATATGACATTTCCGTAGTTTATTTCTTTTCAAGTAGGTTGAATTCTAAATAACCGAAAAATCTATTTCTGGTATGAAAGAAATGAATTGACGATTTTAAAAGATCTAATGTTAATTTCCTAAATAAGGAAGAAAGATTTCGCATTTTTCCTCCAAATTGATGAAGGGAAATTAATAAAATAAAAGGTACTCATGCAGAGAGTGATCCGTGCTGAAATAATAACGTTATTATTTAAAAAGCCATTCTTAACATGGGGAGGGAAAGGTGTTTTGTACCTATTCTGTACTTTAACTTTACAATTGAATAATAAAAAAAAAAAAAAAAACTTTAATTAAACTTGGAAATACGATTTAAAAAATAGCGCAGATCATTCTCTGCATTAGCACCAAATAAAAATTTGGATTATAATGTTTTGGATAAGAAAAAATGCATTTTACTTTTTTGAAAAATAAACTTTTATTTAATCTTTTAAATTAAATGTAATGTTAAAAAAAATAAAATAAAAGGGCATGCACACTAAAAAAAGATTTTTTTTCTTTAGAGGGTTAGTATGTAAAAAAAAACAAAAAAAAAAAACGTTTTTTTAACAAAAAAAAAAAAAAACAGGTTAAAAAAATTAAAAAATTTTTAATTGTGGAAAAAAGCAAAAACGAAAAAAAAAAGAAGCGGACTGAATTCGGATTATTTCAACAAGAAATCAAGAGTATTTGAATACGATTTTCATGTTTTCTATTTAAAAAATATATTAAGCTAAGTAAAAATTGCACGAGATTTAAGTTAATATTATTAATTAAATAACAGAAAACTCTTATTTTATCAATTTTATTTCTTTCTTTTAAAACTCCCGCTTGAAGAGAAGAAATAAACGTTTCTTGTTCGGCTTTTTTTTTTCTTTTTTTTTTTTACGGAAATGTGACGGGCATTTTGGGACTTGCCTTCTTTCTAGGTCCACCATTTATGCATAGATTAATTAAACGACATGTTCCTCCTGTAAATACCGATAACGAAATTACTGAAAAGTCGGGATAAGACGGCATAATTTCCATATTGTCAAAAGAAAAATAATACAAAATGATTTAAGGTCACTTTGTCGAATTAGAGCGGTGCGAGAAATTTAAAAAAAAAAAGGGGGGGGGTATAAAAAGAGGCACATTGAATATTTAGTCAAGAAAACATGTAAATGGTTACTGAATAAAGAAACTTTACGCAAATCTATTAACATTTCGAGTGATAATAACTAATAAGGTATCATGAAAACCGGGGGTAAAAAACGATACTCACTTAGCAGAAACCGGTTATTAGACAATGTGCCAAAGAGATGCGGTTGGCTTCCAGGGAATTCAATAATCACTGTATAAAATGGCGGCTTCACGCCGACGACGGCGACGACAACGTCAAATTGAATCGGGTAGATTTTTTAAATTATTTTTAAATTAACCAAGAGTCATTTAAGTAAGAGTTCTAGAAATGAAACAAATGTCAGAAAAAAATTAATTTATTTTAAAGTTACAAAAAGGCTTCTTTTATTTATTTATTTTAAATCGATTACAAAAGATGATACGAAACTGTGTAGAAAAGCATCACAGATTTCCGGTATTTTTTTTTTTTTTTTTGCGAACATCAAAATGAAATTTCTAATCATTAATCTGTGATTTAAAGCATACTTTTTTCAGTTTCCAAAGCTCAAAAATGGGATTTGCATCAATAAATTATTTTAAGAACGTCATTTGTATATTAAAACGATTTCAAGTAGCGTTATTTTTTTTCTGAAATAAACCTGACCTAATCGGCTGTTGTTGATGATGACGATAATTTAGCCACCCTCCAAAAAAATAAATATTTATGTCAGTGAAATCTTCATAAATACAAAAGTATAGTGCGAACGTTGCCCACAAAGAAAATATTAAAATATATCTCATTTATATGCATAATAGTAATTTGATAACATATAAAGAAAGATCTTTTTTCTCATATAAAAATAAAATATTTTAGATTAAATCTGTCAATTTCCATTTAGGTATGAGCTTATGGAAACTATTCTTTATTTTTTAAATTATATAACAATCTATTTGTTTTTATTTGTTTGCACATAGAAGATGGCCATTCAAATGAAGTAGACACACGACTCAAACGCTTATGCACAGATTGACCAATGAAATGTGTGCATGTCAAGAAACGATCGAACTTTTTAAGAAATGGTCTGAAAACCCACCAGTTTGAAGAAAGAAAGAAATCCAGCCAAGATGTCTACAATGCCACAAATTTACAAGATATATATATATATATATATATATATATATATATATATATATATATATATATATATATATATATATATATAGAGAGAGAGAGAGAGAGAGAGAGAGAGAGAGAGATCAAGTGTAAGCCCCAGGAAAGGGGTCTCTTGATTTCTGAAAACTGTGGCTCAAGTAACAAAGTAAAATGAAAGAAAATTGGTTTCCAGCACTGACCCTTGGAAGAAGCTAAAAAGAATTTGCTGGAGTCTACTGAAGACGTTTATGACAAGAGCAGACCTCATCATGCCACCAAGAGATTTGGTGGTGGACTGAAGCAGTAAACTCATTGATCATGGCAAAGCATCTTGCATTCAAGGCGTGAAAGAAAGGCACTGGTTCCCATACAACATATGACTCTGTAAAGAAAGCTGCTAGAAGGGCAGTCCATCATTTTGAAGCACACAAAGTTGTGTCCAAAGACATAGCCCCAAGCTCAGTAAATGCACATGTATTTTGTCTTGTCAATAAAACTAGTCTCGGTGTGTGTTGAGCAAAAAGAAAAAAAAAAAGTGGTAGTAGGCAGGCAGGCTCAAACCTGTACCGCAGAGGAGCAAAAGACCATGAAAAAAAAAAACGTGATATTTTTGCTGTTGTATCCATCACCAAACCAGAAGTGGCAAAGGTTTAAATTAAGGTTAGTCAATCGAAAAGAGGGGATGACTTTCAAAAATATTGGCGAAAAAAGCGACCCTCGCTATAGAAAAGTGCCCAGTAAAGGAATTAATGTTTTTAGCCAATTTTTCGATATTTATCGTCTGAGGTTCGAGCTTCAAAATAATACTGATGTCATGAAAATCCATTACCTGTGTTGAAAGTTTTAGGCATACATACATACATTTAAACAGACAGGTGAGATTTATATTATACATGCAATGTGTCAACTTGGATGTTGTTTGTGAGTAACCAATCAGAAATGGAATTTTCTCTAAGTAATGAAATGCAGCCGAAAGCATGGGTAGAGCAGTATGAGTGACTCTTAAATGTGAAATATGAATGGGAATCATTATGCCTTTTTGTTGTCTCACCACACGAGGATCATCCTGTCAATGTGAGCACAGAAATGGTCAGGGCTGCCATTTCTAAAATTTAAAAAATAAAAATGGACAAAGCTGCAGGTTCATAAGGTGTTGTTGTTGAGCATCATTTATGATGATTTCTATTTATTTATTTGCGGACTGTTAGCTTCATCTTTATAGTTGTTTCACAACGTTTCTACCAACATTTCTTCTCCCCTTCGTCAGGTAGTTAACCGCGATGGAATAGGAATGCTGAGTCTCTCAGCTGTATCCTCAGTAATTCCTCCCTTCGATAGTTGTTTTTGTCTCAACACGTTTTGACCAACTAATCCTCTGGTCGACTCTGGGTAAGATTGAAACTGCTATCTTTAGACAATGCTTATCTGCAACCGTAGTGAGACGCCAACAACTATGGAAAGCAGTAATTACTGAGGATACAGTTAAGAGACTCAGCATTTCTATCTCATCGCCGTTAACCACCTGATAAAGGCCAGATGAACAGTTGGCCAAAACGTTGTGAAACAACAATTATGAAGATAAGGATAACAGTTCGCAAATAAATAAATAAATATACAAATTATTCATCTCAAAGAATTCCAATAATAAAATAATGATTTATTTCCTCAATATCTTTCTTTTAATAATTCTTTCTAGAAGGATATCGGGTACTTACAAGAGGAACCACGTGAAGGTTGCCAATATCCCCAAGTGAAAGTGTTTCTGTGGAGCGAACTGGATTTGAACTTGGCACACCCAGGGTGTTAGTCTGTGCCATTAACCACAAAGCCACTGTCAACTCTCGGCTGCTAGGGAACCTGGTATAGTATTGATCTGCAATCTTGTTGCTTCAGTTATTGATGGCAAGAGGATGCCAAAGGACTGGGATGAAAGCTTTATTGTCTGCTTTTACAAAGAAAAAGAAGTGTGTCTTGGACTGTGGTAATTACAATAGTCTGAAGGTGACAGATTGAGTGATGAAGATTTTAGCAAGGTTGATGGGTCAAGTCATGAGAGAGAAGATACACATTAGTGAGTGCACCAAAGAGGCCAATTTTGTGGTACGGCAGTTACAAGATAAATATTGGTATCTAACAAGAACCTCTACATGGCTTTTGTGGATATAGAGAAGACTTTTGATCATGTACCTCGTAGAGTCATCTGGTGGACAGTGTGCAGGGCTGGTATAGAAAAATGGATTCTCAAGATAGTACATGGTATGTGTGTATGTGTGTGTGTTAGAAATGGGCTCAGCAAGAAATTTGAAGTGAAAATTAATGTCCATCAGGCGTCTCTCTTAGATTTGTATAAGTTGAAACTTAGAAATTCTAAATAAATATCTATTTATTAAAAAAAATAAATAATAATATTAATAATGCATGTGTTTGATCTTTTAACCATCATGTTTTCAATTTTATTTTCATCATGCTTCTACACAATGGATTTTCACTAATCTTAAGATCTTCAGTTTTACATTCTACCAACTGAGCTATTTGGATTTTCTTATCAATAGAGCTCAAAATATCACTTTTAAAATAATTGTAGCTTTGGTATGACGTCATAGATTTATGATTTGTCATGTTTCAAAACATGAATTTAAACATAAGCAATAATTTAATATATAAAAGGCTATATGTCTGTCTGTCTCCCTATTTTCAAACTCTACCTCCTTCGAAACTAAAAGTTGCAGAGCAGTGCTAGGGGCC
The DNA here is from genome assembly GCF_053919585.1 of Euprymna scolopes. Taxonomy (NCBI): domain Eukaryota; kingdom Metazoa; phylum Mollusca; class Cephalopoda; order Sepiida; family Sepiolidae; genus Euprymna; species Euprymna scolopes. The sequence goes on from NC_136492.1 coordinate 79,056,119, forward strand.
TTAAATGATTGGATTTTTTACGAACCATTCTTTTATGGGTCTTGAACTGGTTAAAATAGTTTTTGAGGGATCAAAAAAGGGTAAAAATTGAAAAAAATCGTTATACATTTTGTACACTCATCTTAATTTATTTTAAATTTTTAATAAGTTTATATGCGCGTCACGTTGGTACAGTGGTAACGTCACCAGCTTTGAATGCTACAATTTCGGTTTCAATTCTAAATGATAGCATCCAAATACTTTGTTTTTACTTTAGAAACCACGACTATAATATAAACAAAATCTGAACAAATTAAAATATCGTATTCATGTGTATTTTAGCCCCCCCCCCGTAAATCTATATATCTATAAAAGTGAAATTGTGTGTGTGTGTACATTTCCCTACCAAACTACCCTGTCAATTTTCAGTGTACAGACTCGAAATTTGACATGGGGGTATTGAGATTTGGGAAAATCTTTTTAACCGGTTTTCGGCCAGAAATTTAGCTGTCAAGGGGTCAAAATTCAACGATTTGACCTTTGAAAGCTCTACCAAACTCCTCCGCCAATTTTGGGTCTAAACACTTGAAATTTTAGATGTAGGTTATTTTGATATGGATCAAATTTTTTAATTTGATTTGAGCCCAAAATAAATGTTAAGCAGTCAAAATTGGGGTCAAAGTTTTTTAAAATTTAACCTCTGTGAACATGGATCAAACTTCTTGATTTGAGCCCAAAACAAATGTTATTGGGTCAAAATTGGGGTCAAAGGTAAAAAAAATTGACCTCTTTGGTCTCTACCAAATAACTCAGCCAATATTTGTTCTAAACATTTGAAATTTTACATAAAGTGTATTCAGACATAGGGCAAGCTTTTTAATCGGTTTTTGACTGAAAATTTGGCTGCCAAGGAGTCAAAGTTCAAAAGTTTTGACCTTTGCGGTCTCTAACTATTCAGCCAATTTGGGTCTAAACATTTGAAATTTTACATACAGGGTATTCAGACATGCAGCAAGCTTTTTAATCAATTTTTGAGTACAAATTTGGCTGTCAAGAGGTCTAAGTTGAAAGAGTTGACCTTTTCAAACTCTACCAAACTCCTTCACCAATTTTGGATCTTAACACTTGAAATTTTAGATGTATGTTACCTAGACATGAGTCAAACTTTTTAATATATATATATATATATATATGCATATAAAGTTATGAACAGTACATAGGGCCTGAGCAAAGCCGGGCTGAACTGCTAGTAAAAAATAAATAAATGAATGTGCAATAGCGTTAGAAATTATTTAATAGTCCCAAATAATTTATTTTGTTTTACTTACATGTTTGCTGTTAAAAACAATTTAATACTTGATATATACTAGAATTCTGACCTGTATAAGTTTAGTTGTTATTTTGGGTGTGTGAGTCGCAGAAAAGGTTTCCACCCACACGCTAGAACTGGAATAAGATAATTTGTCTATCAAGACATCATTGTTGTTCAGCGGAAGTCAGCTCATCTCATCATCTGCTCGATCCAGTCCAAATCTCTGCCTCAATCTTCTCTAAGCCGAACTCTGACTGCTAAGTATATTTAGTTTTGACCTGAAATCCTAAGTGTCCAGTTTTTATCTCAGTCACCTCTCCCCCAGATGATCTACGGAAATGACTACTTCCACTTGCTTCCTCAGCTGCCCATCCGGAAACTATCAAACAACCTGTCAGGTGCAACCATTTTGAAGAGGTTCAATAGATTTCAGCAGCTACCCCATCACCTGTTCACCTACCTTTTTTTTAAAAAAAAAAAAAAAAAAAAAAAACTTAGTAGTCACCACTTATCAAGGTCTGGAAGCCACTTGGGGATAAGGGTTATTGCGTGTACAGTAATCAATGGTATAATATCGTAGTAATCGTTAGCAATGGAGATTTGAAAAAGAGTCTTACTTAAGGGGGCGGTTTATCAGGAATTTGTTTATGTTGAACTTGAAGACATCCAAGTTGTAGTCAGGTGGGAAACAGACAAATGGAAGAGAGTTCCACAGGTGTGCACTTCTAAGAAAGAAGCTTTGTTCATGGAATCTACGTTTTGATTGAGGCACAGATAAAGAATGGGTAAAATTATTGACAGTGGTTTCAGTTAGACGGGAGTTTTTCATGAAAGATTGGCGAGGGGGGACCAGAGATTGGAGCTCAGACGAGCACTTGCCATGGAAATAGCAATAAAACAAAGACAGGCTCACAACGTCTCTTCTGTGGGAGACATGTTGCAGGGAAGAGAAAAGAGCATTCCCCATTAAGCTACGAGTATTTTGTACTCTGTCAAGGCAGGATAGGCTGTTCTTCTGGAGCGGTAGAAGGATCTCACCATTTTCCCAGCGACCTTGGCAACCGACTTGCTGTACGTGTTCCATTTCAGATCAGGAGTAAAGGTCAATCCCAGAAGCTTGTCAAAACATAGAGCCTCTCCAAGACGAGAGCCATCCATTTCAATTGATGCCAGATGGGGATCAGAGCGTTGATGATGTAAAGATAGGAGCTTGGTTTCCTTCCTGTGTCAATATTCTTGGCTGTGTGTGCATAGGATCTTGGCTTGACGTGTCCGTATGGGAGGGAGTCCATAGTCCCACAAAAAATCATCAGTATTCATTCATAAAAAGATTTTGTACCTCCTATATTCGGGCATAAATTTTTTTTTTTTTTTTTTTTTTTATTTTTTTAAATATATATTGTTCGCTTCCTGGTTGTTTCCTTTAATATATGTTCTCTTATGTACTCCCAGCGTGAAAGTTGATGATACTACTTTTATTAATACTATTAAATATCCTTGACCGGAACAATTTCATTTCAGCTATTTTGCATAGTTTTCTCTTTCTGCTATTAAGTCAATTTAAGGCTATATTCCTAACTTCCGGTGTAGTGCTACCCGAAACGGTGACAAGGCAAATCAGTTCCTTTACTTTTTTTCTCACGCCTCTATATCTCCCCGGTGTATGTACTTTTTTTTTTTTTCAAATGTTTTTCCGATCTTTATTTTTTATTATTAATAATCATTGAAATGTTTTTTTTTAGGTCTTATTTTAATTAAGAATTATTGAAAACACTTTAAAATATTTTTAAACTATTTTAGGAATATGTATTGGATATGGTTTTTTTTTTTTTCATTAAAGTTTATTTTTATTTGAATAATTTTATTTTTAAACTTTCATCAATATGTATTATATAAATTCAAATAAAAACAAAATTATTTTTAAAATTAAAAAAAAGACAACTATTTTTATAACTTCATAAACATATTCCTTATAAAATGTCAAATAAAACAAAAACTTTTTTAAATTTTATTGTTAAAAGTGAAAATAAAGACTAATTATGTTATTTTTATCTGTATAATTTTGTTACAATAGAACCCCGGGATACAGTGGCCCAAGGTATGTTTTTTTTCAGGTTATGATGTGGAATACAATGTTTTTCTGGCTCCTGGTTATAGTATTTGTCCCGCCTTACAGTGTTATTTATAATGCTATTTGATTATATGTGTATTATATACTGTACTGTATTTTGTTACTAATTTTTAATGCCATATCCCAGGGTTCTACTATATTGTATACTTTTTTAGAAATGTCCTTTTCTTCTATTTAATTTCCATAAATCGTTTCACATTAGAGATACTGAAGAACAAGGAGTAATGTGTTAGCATCAAAAATATCCGTGGCCTTAGAAGTTATCTAGATGATTTAAAGTCTTACCTCTCAGTAAACTCTCCAGATATCTTAGCATTAAGTAAAACAAACTTCTCAATCCCTTTTCACTACTTTAACATGACAGGATACCTCCCTCTCTGCAGTAAGGACTCAGATATATGCATGGTCTTGGAGTCTATATTTATAGCACTTTCCTTTTAACTAGACAGTAACGTCTTGAATCGTATGACTAGGCTTTTATGTGCTTTCATCACTGTGTTAGATACTTATATTTTCTCTAATATTCTCCCTCAAGTCAGGACTGTACCCTAATCGATCATGTCTGACAGTATAGATGCAGCACTCTCCTTAGTAACACCAAAATACACGTGTTTAGTGACTAATGTCCACCATAAAAATTGGTTTGGTTTCTCAGGTTGCACAGATGCAGCTGGACGTGCTACATAGCTCTATAGCCCATACCCTCACACAGATAGTAATGTTCCCAACTCGCCTCCAAGATCGTGAACACCAGCAGGCTTCATTTCAGATCTATTCCTCACCACAGTACCTGGGGATTGTGTGACTAATGCTCATAGTCCACTTGTAAGCAGACCACCTAGTGGTATCAGTTGACATCACACTTATATCGCAACCCCAAGATGAGAAGCCATTGCTCAAAACGACAAGGTACTACAAAAGGGCTGACTGAGAAGTCATCAGAGATGCCCCATAAATCAATATCTTTTCTGTCCCTGCTGAACAGTGTGCCAATGAGACAACTGAATGATGCAAAGCAGGCATCGAAGCACATGCTCTCACGCGGAAGTATTATAGCAAGTTCCACTCACCCCCATAGTTCACTAAAGATTGTGCCGCTGCCATTGCACAGACAGCATGCATTCCGCCGGTTTGTACATCATAAGTCAAATACCAATAGGCAAAAATTCATAGATGCAATAATGAAATTATTGTAAAAGAGAAATAGCAACAGCCAAAAGAAAGCATGCTGAAATAAGCTGAGAACGCATAGAATCGCAAAAGATAGGAACTCGTGATTTCTGGAAAATCTATAATAGTGTAGTGAATAAAAGGGCAATCAGTAATTCTTCCACTATTCAACAACTAGAAGGTTACATGCACGGCAACGGAGAAGATGGAACTGCTTGCCCAGCGATTCGCCTTCACCTTAAAGTCAACAAACAACTCCCTCCCAAGTTTCCCTATGTGGATTGAATACACACTAGATGAGAAATCACCCCATCTCATTTCTGCGATATCATAAAAATCTTAGACACCTCCAGGGCATGTGGGCCCGATCTCATCCTTGCTATACTAATTAAGAAATGCTCAGCTGAGCCCCCATACTTTCCAAGTTCTACAATAAATGCCTTGCTGAATCTTGCTTTGCTAATAGCTGGAAGATGGCCTCTGTGGTACCAGTGGACAAGAAAGCACTGACCCTATTAATTATCGCCCTCACCTTTGAAATCTTTGAAACCTTTTTTAATCAAGTACTAGTCATCACCTCGCAAAAGCAATTCTTCTATAACAAACAATATGGACTTAGGCAATACCATTCTACTTAATGCATATACTATGCACTGGATAAGATGGGTGAAGCCAGGGCTGTAGCCCTTGATATATCCAAGGCTTTTGACAAAGTCTGGCATGAAGGGCTGCTAATGAAAATTAAATCGTACAGTATAACTGGACATATACTAAATATAATTTGATCCTTCTTAGACAATAGGATCATTCAGGTTGTCATACAAGTAGCATAACATTAATGGACCACTTATTTTTGATATTCAAAAACAACCTCCCTGATAATATTGTGTCAGAGATGGGTATATTTGCTAATGATACAATGCTCTATAAGATACACAAAGGAAGAACGAATGTACATAAATCCAAGACAATGGATAAATCATTGGAAAATGACCTCCAGTGGAATGGGGCCCACAAATAGATGGTAACATTTAATGCTAGTAAGACTAAACTGCTCTTCTTTAACAAGACACCTCTCCAACCACCAATATCCATGACAAATAACCTTACCTGACAATTTTTCCTTCAAACTCTTCGGTTTAACATTCACAGGCAATATGAACTGGAACAAATACACTGAGGACATTGCAAAGGCTTCTTCCTGCAAAGAAGGTGAGTTCCCTCTATCGAGCTAGAAGACTACTCACACCTGAGAATATCTTGTACCTCTACAAAGCCACCATCTGCCCATGCATGGAGCAATGTTGCCACATCTACCACTAGTCTCTCTCTCTTGGATAGGGTCCAAAACAGAGTTTTCAATCTAATAGGCCCCACTTTGTCAACAAAGCTCCAACTTCTGTCCCATCACCACAATGCTGCATCTGTGTTTGTTTTACAAATATTTTAATGGAATGTGCTCTGATGAACTTGTTGCACTTGTGCCCCCTTGACATACAGATCTCAGACAAACCTGCTTAGCAACAAAATCACACCCCTTCACCGTTGAGGTCTCTAAGTGCCAGAAATTTTTCTATTCTAATAGTTTCTTCCCTTGAACAGCTAGACTTTGTAATTCACTTTCTGCTACCTGCTTCCCTGATATGCAGAAGTTTAAATGTAATGTAAACCAACATCTTGTTAATCTTTCTTAGGCAGGGTCCCAAATAGTAGACCCTTACGTCCAAGTGGCGATATACCTTGTTAGGGGGTGAACAGGAATATATAAAAAAAGAAAAATAAAATAAAAAAGATTAAAAGAAAAAGTGTAGGAACTGATTAGTCTTTGCTTTGTCACTAGTTTCAATAGCACTCCGCAGAAAATAAGGAAGTATGTTAACTGACTATAATCCAGGAGTTTGAAAAAATGCGCACGAAGATCAAAAGTTATATCAACTGAAATGTGAGAATAACACTGACAATGAGAACAATAGCCTGAATAACCAAATTATCAATCCTCATCTCAAAAATTCAGTATTTCTAGTGAAAATCAGAAAAAAGAAGAAAAAAAAAGTCAAATAAGCACAGTTCACACATAAAAGCGTTAATTTATGCTCTTATACTTAATGTTTGTGTTTTTAAAAATAGTATTGGAAGCAACATTTTCCTACTAAAAAAAATTTTTTTTTCCCTCATTTTTCATATCAAATCCTCCACATTTTGGAACAATTAAAATTGAAACATTTTATCATAATTTCTTTTATAACAAACATACAAGGAGCCTTCAATAAGTTTCTAGACTTTTTCGCATGTGCACTTTTATTGATAGTAACTACATGAAACTAGTTCTCTTCAGAAGTAATCTCTTCCCGCTGCAATGCACTTGCGCCATTCCAACAACTTCTGGAAGGTCCCATGGAAGTCCTTTTGTGTAAGCATGTCAATAACCCTTGTCCACCTCTCTCATCTCAAAGTGTTTCATAACGACAGCCTTCAAGATTTTATTTGAGCTTAGGGAATAACCAAAAATCACAGGGAGCAAGGTCTGGACTATAGGGAGGGTGAGGAATTGTTTTGTCTTGTTCAAATAGTCTATGACAAGGATGGAGATGTGGACTGGTGCATTTGTGCAAATCTTCCACATCCTCATGAATAATTGTGTGTTCAGTTCCCACACAGACATCAAACTGTGCACTTATTGTCTCTACAAACACATGATCTTTATCCATGAAATTCTTTATTTTGGCCAATCAACTTTGGTGTTCTAACTTCCTTACTCCTCCCACGCCTCTTATCATCCCTCAGATTCCATGCCTTTCTTAATTCTGTTATACTAGATTCATGAAAGATGGTCCAAAAGCAATCAGACACATTCCATACATCTGTGGCATTTTTGCTAAGTTTAAAGCAATTTTATTGCATATCATTCTTTTAAAGGATCTTCACATTCAGATTGCAGTTTTTAAATTCACCAGTTGTGACAATCAGGCTTTAGTAGGGTATCTTCCAATGCCTGCTGTAGCTGTTCATTTGAACCTGAAATAAAAATTGGTTAGTACTCTAAGATGTATAGTAATAACATACTGAATTTTCAAGAGTCTATGACAATTTTAAATGCCTGTACAAAAAGTCTGGAAAATTATTGTAGATACCTTGTAATTCTCCCGTTTTAATGATAGATAATGAAATAATGTCTGAAAATTTTAATTTCAGTGATTCACTATTATTTGACCAGATATTTTATTTTACATGTAAAAAAGAAAAAAAAAAGAAGCAGTCATAAACATGTTAATATCGTCTTCTTGGTATACTATCAATCATTTTCTTTAAAAAATTGATAAATTATCAGACAGGCAGAACCTTTGCAGCTTGAAACGAGAAAATGCAAGAAATCTTTGAAAAATTCTTATGAAAAAAATCGTTAATTTTTGCTCTTATGTCATGAATTCACTTTTTAAATGGTATTTTTTTTTTTTTCAAAAAAAGTTACTCAACTTTTGAAAATATGGAACTTTCTAATTATTATCAAAGTTTTTATCGGACAAACATTTTATTCACAATCATTTGTCAACTCTTCCAAACAAAAACAATGAAATGCTTCTTTCCAAGATTTACAAAAATATCTCGGATGACAAATTTTGTCAGACTGCATTCAATTTCAGAAATTTTTCAAAGAAAATAAAGTAATGTTGCGGTAAAAAAAAAAACAACAAAAAAAAACAATTTATGACCAGTGGCCATTCCAATGGTTTTAGGTTTCAAGTCAAGTTAACAAAATGCAACTTATCGCAATTCCTAAATATTACCTCAAAAATCACTTAAATCATAACAATTTTTCCTGGACTTGTTACTTTTATGCATCAATGGTGTTTTTTCTTGCTTTAAATCTGTTCCATAAAACTAGTTCATACAATTTAAACAAATTGTTTTCAGTCTTTCTGTGAACTGTTATTTCAAACAAAATAACAGATTAAAATAACTAAACAATCTCAAATCATTTAAAAATTGCTTTCACTAAGACTGCAATAACTACCTGAAATGAGTTTATTTAAATCATAACACAATACAATAAATATTATACAATATATAAATTATTTATGTTTAATCTGAAAGGCCAATAAAATATGTAATGAAAAAAAAACAAGACAATTATTTGAGAAAATCAATTTTATTTCTGTACTAACAGAACATGTGTCCCGGCATTGCCCAAGGGAAATACCGATTTTAATTAAAAGATAAATAATATAGTATGAAAAGAAACCATTTCACTGTTGGTAATTTAGACGATTAAAATAGGATTTAACACAGACCTGATAGGTCCATCCTTTATGAGGATAAAAGTTATTTGTACCAAGCTCTTGTATACACAAGGTTTGGTGTTTTATTTTCTGATGCCAATGTTATAAAAAAAGTATGCAATTCCATGTTTTCTCGCATAGAACATCTTATCTTGTGTGCGTTTATGCATATATTAAGGTCCCCTAATAAATGTCAGTTGGGCCACATTTTCAATACTGCCATCAATACTTACTGAGTCGCTTAAGTGAATGTAACCAGCAACTTTGAGGAGTAAATGTAAATAAGCCTCTCATGCTCTATTTTACCATATATTGTTAGAATTGCTTCTTATATTTAATAAACATGCTGAAACTCCTGCCACGAAGCATAATTCTATTCTCATAGAAATTGTTACTTAATATCATTTTTCCTACTGTTGTTTGTTTTCTACTCAGTGAAATGAAAACCTTCTTGCCTTGTCCAATGATGGAGTACTTTAAAGCGTTATATATTCAATTTGTTTCAGAGATGCGATGAAGTTGATCATTTCCGAGATACAAAACTCCTGACCACTATTGCAACCGCAACCTTGTGCGCCTTGGGAACATTAAAACCGTTTTCATGTTCTCATTTCAGTTTTATCACGTATAACCATTTTAAAGTTATCACATTCGGCATGATCCATAGCCATCTTAAAAGTTTTTGAATATTTATTTGGTTATAGTCAGCTAACATATTTCCTAACTTCCAGCATGGCTGCTAACAGAAACTGGTAACAAGGCAAACCAGGTCCTTGCTTTATTCTAGTTACTACACTGGATATTCAATGTTTTGTAGATTTTCCACTGGAGATATTTTCACACTCCATTGTGTTACATTGTATAATGGCCATCCCCTAACAGAACTTTACAACTGAATGCCAGGTGGCTAAGACACTCTTGTGTGGTACAACCTGCACTTGTTACAAAAACCATTCATCTTTTTAAAAGCATTGGTCATAAAGTTTTGATCTTGGGCAGCCACAATCATTCTCTCCTGATGATAGAAGTAATCCTTTTTTCAGCCAGTCTATAAAACCTTCCTTATCTATATATTCCTGTGATAGTTCATCCAGAAAATACTTGGTACACTGTTGGTTGACCCACTTTTCCATAATGGAAGGTCTTTGTGCATTTTTGCCGACTCTTCTAGGCTATTTTCGTTACAGGCTTGTTTTCTGTTTCCGTCTCATTTGTGAGACAGAATTTACTAAACGTTTCTTTGTGTGCATACCAAAGTCATGTGGGATGAGACATTGCACATGTAGCAAACATGACGGCACAAATATCTCAAATTACCTGCTGACTCACGTATAAATGCTAGATAATGATAATCATGCCCTTCATGAGAATGAGAAATTTTATTGAGGAACAGTTGTACCTGATGTAAGTACTTATATGACTTCAAATCCAGCATATCTTGTTCTACCATGTTTTACAGGTGTTTCTCTCAGTATGTCATGCATGTTCCACCTCATACATCGTTGTGGCAGGATAATCATATTGGTGTGATGCTAAATATTGAGTTTTATTTTTGTTGAAGGAAGCACCCAAATGGTCTTCCTGAGACTGTTCATTACTTTCGGATTGTAAGCTTTTGAGATGTAACTGCTCTTGCAATACAAGTAATGGCATTCTTTTTCAAGGAGGTATATTTCATATGTTTGGTCCTTGTACAGAATAGAATCTGAAAAGAAGGCTGAAAATGAAATAAAATGAAAAATTAAGATTGCTACGTACAAAACTAATAAACTTATGTATGTTGTGTGAAGGGAAGAAAATTAAAATTATGGAAAAAATAAATAGAAAAAATGATTTGGGTATGATAATAGTTGCATTATGTAGCTATTATTATGGTTATAACATTTGAAAAGACTAAAATATTTTTTAAAAATTAAAAATATAGATTAAAAAAAAAAAAAAATTTATAATGGGGGATCAGTCAAATTTAATTTTGTAAAAGAAAGAGAAATAAGTAAAACATCCCGTTCCCCAATTTAAATGTAGATGCACACATAACTTTTTTGCACAAATGCGAATGTATTTGGGCAACCCAGAATATCAGGCTGAAATGCCATAGTAGACAGGGACTGAATCTGACAAGATACTGATATTAAATTTCATGCATAATATAACTTCCTATGAATTCCAGTTTTCTAAATTTATTAGTTAAATTGTTAGACGAAAGTAAAGAATATAAAACAAAGCCCTCTGCCTCTTCATGTTAAGAATATCTTTCTAAATAATGTTATTTCAACAGAGGCAGTGAACTGCAGATTATTATTTAAAAAGCTATTCTTAATACTGAGAGGGACTTTAACTTTTCTGTAATTTCACTTAATAATCAAATAAATTAATAAAAATTAGTACAAAATGCAAAAGTAAGCAGCCCAAATTAGGAAGTCTTTACTATCAAGAACCAAATCTGACAAGACAATGTTTACTACAGATTTGGAGTCAGATGTTCTTTTGGTTTGCCTATATTTACATGCAGTAAATAGAAAAAAAAAATTCCCTCAACGCTGATTGATGTGATGGTACTGTGATATTGGATTTAAAATCAAAATGATATTACTTCTGAAATGCAAATAATAGTTTGTAAATGAGTAAATATGTATGATTGTTAAAATATTGACAAAGATATCTAAATGTAATTCCTGTTTTCAACAAAGTATTATAAAAAAGTTATATGTAATCCGAAAAACAATTAAGAATTAAAAATAATCACCACATGCTCATAGTTATGACTACTTTAGTCTGCATGGTTTTTAACACTTTTAAAGAAAAAGAATAAATGCCAAAGTATACCGAAAAGTACATGAAAAGGTATAAAAGCATCAATTATTGTAATTGAATAAAAGCTGATGAATTACAGTAAGAAGTCATTTTATTGATCATTTTTTCCAATCAATTTGTATGCTAAGTGAAAAGTAAGTGCCTTTTGTAATTGTATATCATGTGAAAGTTCCGAATAGTGAAACTGGATTCAGTTGTTTCCATTCATAGTAAACTTCTTACGCCATGCATACTAATCTTTAGATTCAAGTGAAATTCAATTTGTATGATATCTTGTTTATTAAATTGTTAGAATAAAAGTTAACATGTTAAGAATGGGTTTTTAAATATTATTTCAGCACTTTCTGTAATCTGCTGAATAATTTGATTTTAACTCAAGTACTACTGTAGGATAAATTTTGTTATTGAATTATGATGGCATATCGTTTAAGGGAGATAACTCAGCATGACGTTATTTGCAGTTGTCATCTGCCTCTTTCATTTTGTGTTTAGGTTTTCAGTTTTGTTTGGAGCTTCGTTCTGTACGCTCGAAAATAAAGTCTCTTTGTTCCTTCAAACGGTTTCGTGTGATATACCTTTATTTATTGACGTTGATGATTTTTCTTTTTGTGTTGTTTTTGAATAGATACATTTTTTTTCAAGAATGTAAAATGTTTGTAGATATATGGATGAATTTTGGTTGCATGGGATGGTATTGCAATTTTTTTTTTTTTTTTTTTTTTTTTAAACAAAATTACTATTGTTACTTCTGCAGCATATGAAACATGTTAAAATAAAAACATTTCAAAAAAAGAAGAAACGACAAAATCTAGAAAAAAGGAAGTTATTTACCTGCATTTTTGTGAAAAAGCCATACCAAAATTTAGATAATTCTCGAGATGTGGCAGAATCCAGCAGGCTTTTATAATGTGCAAATGTGGCAGCAACCCTGCAGTAAATATGAGAGCACAAGTTGTGAAAGCACATCCAGTCACGAATTATGCTTCATGTCAAACACAAATTTGGTACTGGAATATTTGTGATGGGGGGAGGGGGACTCAATTATCGAAATCCTACTTTAGTCATGTAAATTATTGACACTAAATTTGTTATTGAGAAATATCAAGGTAATATTTAATATTTTAAATGTGAATCCTTGTGTTATGAAATAGGTAGAACAGAATAAGTTATGTATCTATCGATCTCGATCTATCTTACTAACTGGAGAGGTAGACAAGAGATGGATATGACAATGTTTTCATAAAACCTGTCAAAATATAACAAAGCTAGATCATAGACAAATTTACCTGAAGCATCTTATTAGCTGATCGGATCTGTGTGTGAGTCACATGGATCAGGTTAGCTGGAGATGACTTGGAGTTGGAACTTGGACACGGTGAACAACAGTTGGGTTAATGATCAAACAAACACGAAATGTATACACCTGTTTAGATGGGTGCTGTTCATGTTAGCATAGTGTAATACTTGAAGTGTATCAGCTTTGTTCAAAGACTGGAATTGGAAGTGTTGTGATACTACTCCTGTTCTGTGCCAATTTCAGAAGGGAGACATCATTGCAAACTAAGGCAAGTATTAAATTGGTATTTTGTCATAGACACCAAATCACCAAGAAATCAGTATTAGATATGGTTTCAAGTTTAATTTAAGAGCATTAATTGTTTTTGTGGTGGTAGTGTGTGTAGAGGGGGGGGATCATTGGAACCCTGTTTTAATATCATAAATTGACGTTTCATTACCAAGAAGTGTTATGATAAACTGGCAAAAAAATCAGTACGGTTTATATTTTATAAAAAAAAAAAATCTAATTCATGTAATGTAAAGTTCTTTTCATTTTTTAATTTTCTATTATGTTAATAGGAAAATAATATCATAAAAATTTATTACATAAAGGGCAAATGTCTGTATGTATGTCCCCTAAAAACTTGTCATCCACATTGTGCAGGTGCGAACACAGCAGTCTGAAAGAGCAATTTCTGACAGAAAAAAAAAAAAAAAAGATTATTTTGTGTAGAAATGTCATTTTGTCTGATGGTGAGGGGGGGGAGGGAGATTAAAATCCTTGCTTGCGATGCCGTATGTAAACCACGCATACGCTAACCATCATTATGTTCTGTTTTAAATAGCTAAATCTGCGATGTTATAACAGGCCCATCAATAAGGCGTTTGCTTTCTTAACTTGAGTT
>NC_136492.1:79074984-79412484 GCF_053919585.1 Euprymna scolopes
ATCCCTAACCACGGGTCCAAGGATACAAACAGGTGACCTTTCACGTAAGCAAAAATCTATTTACTTTTAACCAAATTCCACAACTACTCTGAAAAGTCCTAAATCGATGTTATTTATTCTAAACTTTATTTTAAATTCCTGACTAAATATTCCAAACTGTAAATCTACATTTTCCGAAATCTAATTGTTTTATTTTTTCTAATAACAGATCAACCAGGTTACTTAGCGTTTCCCTGGCATGCTAATACTACAGCTGGTTCTTTTACAGCATATCAATCCTTTTTAGTTATTTAATGTTGAATTTTTTTATTTCTCAAATTAAGTTATGCAAGTTAGATATTTTGACTCCTAATAAAGTCAGTTTTTTTTTCTTATTCGTTAGATAATGTCAGATTTGAAAAAAAAAAAAAAAAACCCAAAAACTAAGTTATGAAAACTCTGAATGCAGCAACTGTAGGTAGTGTACATACTAAGAGTTTCTAGTGCTGTATAGTTATTGTTTATCATTGCTATCATTCAAAGAGTGAATTTTTTTTTTTTTTTTTTTTTACAAGAGTGTGATCATTTATCAAAGCCCAAAAGCCACTTGAGGATGAGACAACAGTGTAGTGGTTCTTAGTGGAGGAAGTTGGATAAAGATTGACTATTTACGGGGGTTAGCCCGACAAGAATTTATTTATATTGGACTTTAGGATGACCACATTATAGTCAGATAGAAAGTAGTTCCAGGTGGGAAGTTCTAAGAAAAAAAAAAAAAAGTTTTGTTCATTGAATTTGTGTTTAGATTTAAGCACAGATAGAGAAAGAGGGAAATTGTTGATAGAGATTGTAGATAGATTAAAATGCCTCTAAAATTTAGAGATGGAAGATTAGTTAATTCATATCAAACTTACTTTCTACGCAATGGGTCATGTAATATAGGAAAAAAGAAAGTGATGTTAAGTAAAAAAGCTATTGAAGGCAGAATAGACAATAGGACAATAGAAAAAAAATCATGTAATGATGTTAAGTTAAAAGTGAGCATTCAAACCATGAGAAATAAGCAAAGTTGATAGCAACATGGAAAAAAACTAGAGGAATGAAATATACTTGTAAAATTACATAAAAAATTTAGTCAGGCTTTTAAAAGATATTAAATATTTTAAAGATTGTAGATAATCTTGACTATAAAACTGAAGGTTTTCTGTGCAATATTTCTAGGTAATGTGCTAATTGCTACAAATGGAGGTATCCTAAAATAAATAACTAGTTGCAATCCAGTAATACACAACATATCAACTGAGTCATTTCTCTTTCCAATCAGAAATATTCTGCGAGACTATAAGTAAGACACACATGTGTATGGTATATTGTATTTGCATACAATCAACTTGTTTAATAGATTGAGAATGATCACGATAATCTGTAAAGTTGGCATGTTTCACAGCTCTACATGATTTAGAAAAATAAACTTTCATTCTCTCAAATATTTAATGACATAAAAAATGCAATAGCAAAAAATTAAAATTTCATTACAAAATTAAATCCATCAGAATGTTTTTTTTTTATAAACAAGTAAACCATTTTAATCTATTCTTAATATAAATGAAAAAAAAAAAAAACTTATTACTTTGAGAAACTTTGAAGTTTGAAAGGAATTTGGAAGCATTTAAACTGTAGAATGGAAAGTCACTTCAGACTTTAAAATGAAATCCTTGTGGGTTGGAAACGTTCAATAATTTTGTAAAAAAGTTATTAAACAGCGACAGAATTAGTATCTATATAATTATAAAACTGGATCATCCGACCGCTCTTGTTTGCATCTTGTCTATCAAAAACACTTGTCATGAAACCAGCTTGTATTTAATAAAATTTACATAATTTAATCATATTGACTACAAGTAAACTCCAGTCTTTGCTTAACTTGTAGACATAGTATACAATCATGAAACTGGGTTTTGTTAAATTTTTAGTTTGGTTTCAATACTAGCTGATGGAACTCAAATCTTTTACTTCCGAAATCATGACTATATATTGGGTATAATATAGTATGAAATAATTGACTCTAATAAATACGAACCATCCGTAAATGAAAATATATTTATGCGTATTTTACGATGGAAACCCATGATGCCGGTGATAGTAGTTTTATAAATATTTGGTTTGATTAGTAAATTATCGATCAAATGATAATGTAATTAAATTTTACTTTAAAAAAATCCAAACATACAATTTGATTGGTTTTCTGGGTACAATCATGATAAAAATGAATTCATAACTACATCTATTAGGGCCTATCAAATGAAATATCACATTTTGATATATTCAAAGAGACCAAGAGTAATACACATGTAAGTTTTTGTTCGTTATAATAATTATTAAGCATTAAAAGAAAAGATGCTAAAAACAATTTTGGTTACTGTTCAAGTTTGCAAGGCAAGAAATCATTTGTTAGATGATGAGAACTACGTCTTTATATGATGCTATCATTGTAGACAGTAAAAGAATTGATAAATATGACAACTTACCTGTAGAATAGGCAGTCATTCAACAATGGAAATTGAAGTTGCATTTTTTATTGAGCAAAGTCTATTCAAAATAAACACCATTTGACATCTATAGCATTTACTTTTTGTTGTTTTCACAGAAGGGAAATTTTGTCTAGGAAATCTCCACGCATTGCTGGACATTTTTCAAGCCAAGAAAACCATCTGTATTTCAGCATCTCTTCAGTAAGCTAGAACACAAAGGATTTTCAACTCTTCCATCTGATGTGATAACACATACACAGTGCTGCTCATCCGTGGGCAAACCTTTTCAAAACTCAGCACATGTCTTAACAGGCCATGCCAGTCAGATCATTGTTTATCAAAA
Source organism: Euprymna scolopes (assembly GCF_053919585.1). Taxonomy (NCBI): domain Eukaryota; kingdom Metazoa; phylum Mollusca; class Cephalopoda; order Sepiida; family Sepiolidae; genus Euprymna; species Euprymna scolopes. The sequence goes on from NC_136492.1 coordinate 79,077,838, forward strand.
GTAGTCACCATCATCCTGCAGCCGCCACACTAAACTCGTTCTCCTGACGGTTTAATACATTTCTTTTGAATCCCAACAGAGAATTAGCTTTTCCTTTTGTGGATATTTCAACTGCATTCACTGAAAAGCAGATAGGGAAACAAATTAACAAAAAAAAGAAAAAGAAAGAAAAAATTATGAAAAAGAAAATCTCCCAATCATATACCTAACTTATGAAAATAGAAATTACTTTGAGAAAAGCATTTAAGATTTTTATGAGCTTCTCAATTCTAAACACAAGAACTAATTTTCAATCCAGCCATGAAACGTGAACCCATAGTTTCATATTCCTTTATGATGACAACTGTGTATGCATAGTTTAAAATGCCAGGTTTTAGAGATTTTCTTAGTCAATGAAATGAGGTGAACTATAATGCTTTATATGCCCGGAGGTTGATTGAGATGAAGGGCATCAATTTACTGAAGACATTTCCAGATATTGAAATTTTTGTGCATTTGAAATAGTGCAACATTTTCATATGAAATTGTAATGAGAATCCTTCAGCGAGAAGACGAGGAAATTGGCAGATTTTGAATTGGAAGTCTTTTTTAAGCAGAAAATCAAGTGTGAAATTCAGTTAAGACAGTTTTAGACATGTCAATCATTTACTTTCAAGCAAACATGAGGTTTGTCAGATTAGATTCTATACTTACCAAGAAAATCCATTTTTTACATTTCCAATTTGATGCAATTCAAGCAACTATAAAAAATTCTGCTATATTCATTGAAACCTTCACAATGGAATTTCATTTCATAGTCAACCGAAACAAGATTAATTCACAATGTATTTGCCAATGCACATAATCATCATATTGACACATGGTGAAATTCAGTGGTGGTTGTAGGTGTTAATTCTATTTCCTTTGTTGTAGATCCGACAATCCCTTAAGGGGACAACAGGATGATTTCAAACAGAACGCAAAAACATTACACACTGACACAAACAGGAGTCACCTCTTTGACTAATCAGATGAGTAAGAATCCAAGAATTAATAAAAAATAACTAATAAAGAAAACGTTTCAATTCAGCCATTAAAAAAATAATTGTGAGGCAGATTTTTATAACAATCTTGAATTTAATACTTATGAAAAAGAATATTTGTTTTCCAACCAAAATGTTGGTATCAACTGGATTCCACTCCTCTAATACGGCCATATTGTAGAGGTCACAACTATGTTTTCAGGTGCGGATCAAATAGATAAGGATGGAAGTACCTACCAGTGAATCAGTTTCAATTTACTTTATCCAGAAGAATTCCAGTTTCAAGATATGTCCTGTTTTCAAATACCTACCCATTGGATCGCTGATCAAGAGATTTCCAGGATTTTTCATTCCATCAAATACATGCTTGTTTCAGATGAAGATTCCAATTAATTTCAAGAAAATTCTTTCAAAAATTTTTTTGACTTTTGTTTTGCCTTTTCTTTGCAATAAAATAAAACAAAAATTAAAATTTTTTAACGGAAATAATTCCACATGAAAATGAATTCAAGTTGAATTGAAACAGGTTTTTTGATTTTGTTGAAACCATTTGCATTTAGGATCTTTTCAAATGAAGAGGATTCTCTGCAATCTTATATATCTTTGCTGTTTAATTGATTTAATATTTAATACAGCCATGTTATATACATCAGAGTAAAATACATTTTGATGGCAATCTCAATTGATAACAAAATTTCCATCTGGTTTTATATCTTTTTTTGGTTGAAATATATTTTGGTCACATGTGGAACAAATTCGTTTTAATGGCAGAACATGAAAAGAAAGCCAGAGACATTTTTCCCAAGCAAAATAGACAATTATTCAATTCAGTTGTGGATAAGAAACAGAAGAAAAGGGCAGTGATAGTAATTAATGTAAAGTTTGATTGGTGAAAATAAAAATAAAACCCAACCAACAAAATGAAATATTTTCAAGATTGAAAATGATAGAAAATATTTTAATCAATTCTAAATGTCAACTCATTTTGAGAATTATTAAATTAATTCCAAGAGCAAACTGGTTGGAGTTGAGCAACAGCTGCATTAAAATATCAAAAATGATGAATAAAGAAATTATTTCATTCAAAGCAAAAAAATATGTCTACTTTGTGTTTTCATACTATTTAAATGGACAGAAAAGAATTTTTGGTCATTTTTTTTACTTGGGAAAAATAAAATGTGACAATGGCTTTCTTTCAAATTACAAAGCACACATTATTCCAACTGTTTTAATCTCCATAAGATTAGATTTTTATTATTATTAGAATTATCTATTTGGAAAAAAGTCATTGCTGGAAAATTCCTGTAAAAGTTGAAATCAAAATGGTTTTCTTATATAAAAACCTGACTTGCACAGCATATAATTCATTTGTATATTTCACAATATATTCTGGCATCTCTTTGTCAGATTTTTTTTTTTTTTTTTTGCTTGTTGAACAGGAGATCTCTAATTCTCCAGAAGAGCATATTAAAAAGGGATGTGCTCAACAGCAGAGATTCACAAAATTTCCTCGCCATTTTTGATGGACAAAATGTCAAACAATAATTGAGCATTGTTGACATGAGTCTACCTCATTCAGTTCAAATGAAAGCAAAGATTTGGGAAAATGCTTAATTTTCCACAATTTAGAAATATCAATTAATCTTTAAATAATTAAAACTTTGAAAAAATGAGAAGATTTCCTTTTCACTGTGAAACATTTCTTGGTTGTGGTAGTAAAATGACAAGGAGAAAATAAGTCTGCAATGTGAATGGTTGACTTTTGTCTGATTTGAAGAATTGGATTCTCAAGTACAAAAAGAAAGCGAGAGGATGATTAGTTTTCTTTGATTTATTATTGAAATACATCAATCACAACTTTTTAGCATTTCCTTTTAAACATTTGTCAGATCCTGTTTTAAAAGATTCGCTTTTTTAATAGTGATTCACTTGTATGGAAAGTTTCCCTTTTGAGGCTTTTTCAATTTATTTGTTTTTATTCAGCATCAGATTATAGTAGCAACATTAAAATACTTCCTATTCTATTACAAAGTTCTTTAATTGAGAAAAGACATCCAAACATGGCAAACTAAAACTTCATTAAAGCAGTGTTGTCCATATCTTCAAGTTGTTTTTGTTTCATGTTTATTATTACTCATCTGAGTAGAAATAATTTATAGGTGATTTGCTTATTAAATATTTCTTTTAAAAAAAAAAATTTCAAAGGTAAAATGAATTACAACCATCAAAGATGACTAAAATTCCAACATATGAAAGTTAAAATATCAATAGGAATGAAAAAAAATAAAAATAAAGAGCTAATGTATTAAAAAAATAAAAATCAAACTACTAAATTAGGATATGTTAATGACAGACATCAGATTGAAGGTTTTCTTTGCAATGTCAGATGGATTGGCAGTTTATAGAAAGTCTCTGACTGAATAAATAAAGCAAACAGTTTTTCTAAGTTGTTTAAAATTCAGTACAATTTTTAAATTTTTTTTTTTACTTCTTGTTCAGATTTTATTTGTTTTTAAAAATTGTCATTCATATTAATTTGTAGCTACTACTAATGATTATAATTCCTTTAAAAAGTTGTATCTCCATGTTTGAAAGTCTTTCATCTGTTGGTGACAGATACACATGTTGCAGTAAACAGAAGGTGGGATGGTGTTAATTCAAAATGAAAAGTTCATGAGGACGAGAAAAAAGCAGGACTGCAAGTTGAAGCAATGAAAAAAATGACTTTTGTTCAATTATGAAGAAAATTCCAACAAATGCTGATTCTTCTCTTAGGAAATTTTCTGATATGGAATATAGCTACGATGTTTCAAGGGGGATCGACAGATGATAATTTTAACGGCGGAAAGGAGGAGGTCCACTCCGAGAAGGCCCATCAGGTCCACGAGGGCGTTTTGTTGGAGGTCCACGTGCATCATGTGGAGCAGGACGTCTGCTTCCTGTAGAATACATTTCACGGCTATATTCGCCACCACGAGGTTCACTACCCATGGAGCCTCTTCTTGACAGAAGAGGACCTCGAGATGAAATAGGTGGTCCTCTTGAAGATATTGGAGGCCCTCTGGAGGATACTGGTGGGCCGCCTCCACGTGAACTGCTAGATATGTAGGTACGGGATGTGCTGGTAGTCGGTCCATATGAAGAATAGCTGCGAGACGGTGGTCCTCTGTTTGGGCCCGGGGAGTCACGAGGACCTAAAATTCACAAGATATACTAGAACGTTGTTGACTTGTATATAAAAAAAAAGTGTTAGCTTTCACATAACAGCCATTTTCAAAGATATGAACAATTTGTTGAAAGAAAATCAATTCCATTAGTGATTGAAAACATTTACAAAATTAATTTTTTGTCTAACAATTCTTAATATTTATCCAGCTTGAGTAGGTGACAATTCAAAACATTTACTAAAAGTATATTAACCTAATCAAGTAGGGTTGTCAATACTAGAATTTTAACTTTGATGCAAATATGAAAAAATAAATGTTTAAATTCTAGAAATTCTAGACTATTTTCAATATCATGAACAAGAAATTTCTCTTATACTACATTAGTAAATGTTAAATGCCATTAGACTTCATTTGGTTAGTTTGATTGTACTCGATTTCACTAGCTAAATAAAAAATCTAATAACAAAGAGAGATACGGTTTCAAAAAGACAGAGACCTAAGGTTGACAGTGTGTGAGAAAGAGTGTGATAAAGAGACAGAAAACATTTACTGAGAGTATTGTAATATAGTGGAGATAGAGAAAGGCACATATGCAAAAAAGTAAAAGATTCTAAAAAAAATGATTTCTAAGGCCATGTTAAAAATTTGTTAGGAAAGAGAGGAGGGGAGGTGAAATAAAAAATAAAACTGAAAGACATGTATTTGAATTGATCTGAAATAATGTCCTCATCTTGAGTGTAATTTCCAGAACTTTTCAGTCAATGTAACCTTTGACCTTCAGGTACCCAAGTCTCCATGTTTATCAAATATGGGGACTTTGTGCAAATAACACTCAGTCCAATTAATCCAAATATAATTGAACAAAAATATTTTTTAGTATCATAATTTTATGTCTTTGACTGAATGTATATATAACTTGTATTATTTTAAAGGCATCATTTAAAAAAATATATATAGTTTTGACAACCCTACAATTAATGTATAAAAAAAACAATTTATCAATAAAAAATGCAGCCTCCTAACATATGAGAAATGTTTTAAACCTGAGTACTAGTCACTTCAGATGGTATTTCACTCAGACACAAATACTAAATCCATCTAAATTCTCAACTGTTGGCATTTAATTCATCATTTTGAATTCCGTGTCCAACGTTTGTTTCTTTTTTTTTAGAAAATGTATTAACATTTCATTTCCATATTCCAATTTCAAGCATAAAAGTTGAATTTTTTAATCCAATAAAGATTGATCAACAAACATTTTCTTTTGTAGATTACGTAATAACAAGAATGTTAGTAAAAATAAAAAGCCTGAAAATAAATTTTTCAACATTAAAACAAAAAACAAATTTAATTTGTTCATTACTCATAATCATTGTCTGCTTTAATATCCTTATAGACATTTTTATCACCTCTTTCAAAGCATTTCTTCAGAGCGTCAGTTCATTTGAGGGTACAGGTTTTTGTTCCAGTTTCAGATAATCCAAGTTTTCTGTGGGTACCTTCCTTTATCATTTATTAAAACGTTTATCATCTTGGTATATCGATTCACTCAAACCAATTCAGTTAAGGAGATTAAAAACAGTGTTGGTACTTTTACTTTTGGTAGAGTGATCATGAAAATTGTCTGATATTTTTATAATAGAACATTTTCTATTTCTATCCAGTTGCAAGTTCTCCCCGATCTTGGGCAGATCGGTTCAGCATAGTTATTTAGCACTCTCTTGTTTCAAGTGATAAAAGCCATCCGGTCATGATTGGTATAAATTCTAGAACTGATTTCTACACAGATCTGTATCAGGCAACAGAAGAGCAAGAATAGCTCCAATTAGATTACAGCCATGTAAAAAAAAGTAGTCAGCAGCAGTATTTGGATTGCTAACACAGGCAGATGATTACTCTTTCACAAGTTTAAACCAAAACCATTTTTAACTTATTTTAAACTGAAATATTTTGTGCTGAAAAATAAAGTCTCACAAGTGTTAATTTTTTAAAAATAAATTCTAGTCAGAAAAACAAAATATCAAATGGAAGAATAACCGTTCAATTTGGTTTAATAAAGAATGGATATGCAGACATTTTGAAAAACAGGCTAAGAAGAGTTTCCATTACAAAACAGACAATTTATATTGGGATTTATCAACAAAATGGGAAAATTTTTCAATTGGATGAATTACAAGTATTTTGTGAAAAGCATTAAAAATTTTCCAAATATTTACACTACAAATTTTAATTTGAAAATAATTTCAAATTGTACTTGTTTAGAAAATATCTTTAACGTTTTTATAGAATTAACATTACTCAAATTCCAAAACTAGCAAATAGAGGGTGTCTTTAAAAAAAAATAAAATAAAGTACTGTAACAACCTATTTCATGACTTTGTGAATCCGTTTGTGTACGCTAGCATTGTCTGGACAATAAGTTATCAATTTGAGCATTTGCGAACATTATTCTCTAATTACATTTGTCTTCTGTGTTCTAAGCTATTTTATTTAATTATGTTCATAAATGAAGGTTTTATTGTCATTCGGGGAGTAAGTACAATTTTTTGAGACATCCTTTTGATGGCGCCACTAAAATTTAGAAAATCTTAAGATTTTTACACATTTTTTTTACTGTGAGCAAACGCAACACTCACTTTGAACACAGTGTTATCATTAACCTTTAAATAGCAAGTGGCAAAAACTTTAAGCCTCATCAGATTACAACTTCATAAATTATATTATCACAACTGCTCCAAATTTTCAAAACAATAAAAAGAATTTTGTTGTTTAATAAAGCATTGCTTTATGATGGGAAAAAAAACAGTTCAAACAAAACAATGACTTTGTAAATATTATTTGAACTCTGTCATAAACAATGGTTAAGTGGTATACTAAGTTTAATGCTATCATACATATACAAATGATACTGAATGCTCAAATTGACTAAATCCAGCAGTTGTTCTGGACAACATAAAAGCCTAGAAACTTATTTTGGTAGATCGTAAACTGAAGTTGTGAGATAGCAGAAGATTTGAAGATATAAGGTAGTGCATTTATCATTTTACATATTTGTCAGTGATAACTCAGTCTTCAAAGTCAGTGTCACGTTTACAACAAAAAAATAAATAACACAACGATTCAGAACATTTAGTTCTTCCATACATGACAAAGGCTAAAATACGGATCCGCCTCTACAGAATTAAATTGGCAGTTAGCATGGAAATCAGCAAGTAAAATTTGTTCAAAGTAATTAAAGATGCAAAAATCAATAGGTAAGATTTTGGCCTCAGAGTTTTTGGAGGCATAAGGTATTCTTTCATCTTGATTATTCGAGAAAGGAAGCAAATATTATATAGCATTATTGCTGCAACTGAAGGAAGAAATCATTTAAAAAAAAAAAAAAAAAAAAAAGACCACAAACTAAGAAAATTATTTTTGGCATAATATGACATGTAACAAAATCAAAACAATAACAGAACTAATATGAATTGCATTTCAAATTTCTTCTGCAGTCAATGTATCTTCCAGATCCAGCCCCAGTAACCAACTATTTGCAAACCTCAAAAGAATGCTCCAGTAAAAAATATTTAACTACAAAGGATTTATATTGAAAATTGAGGCATATTTTCAAGTCAAAGAAATCATTATAAAAAAGGCATCAAATTGTGAGAGAAGCATTGGAACCAATGTATTACCCAAGGAAAAGACTGATGGTGAATGAAGTTTAATTTGGCCTGAAAGTTGTTTTATTAATTAGGCTCAGAACTTACTGAGTGAGACGTTACATTAGAAAAAAAAAAAAAATCGTTTGTGAGGTTTTTATAAAATTTTTTACTTACCATAACTTCTGTAAGAATCGTACTCACGAGGTGAGAGACCACCTCTCTCATACTCATGGCTAACAAAACTGCGACCAGCATCCCTAAGATAAAAAAAACAAACAAAAAACTTCATTACCAACAAGTGAAAAACGTTTGTATAAGTCGTCAGTTCAGATCAAAACTGAAAGATTGCTTCAATATTCAATTTTATTATTATTATCTATAGAAAAGGCAAAATGTGTGTGATCATTTTATGTAGGTCTCGCAAAGGCTTTTTTTGCCGACGCTCCCAGGAGGGGGGGGGGGGGGGGTACTATCGCTTAGAACTGTTTATATACCCCCCCCCTCCGATAAAAATATCTAGGATTTGGGAATGCGGGTCGCCTCTAGATTTATTTACGTTAACTTTCATGAGATTTGCGCTATTTCGCTCTGTCCCCTGTTTGTCCTGCTTTTTAGTATAAATACAGCGAAACTAAATTCAACCAGGTCGTGTTCTCCAGATAGCAATCAGCTTTTGATCAATGTGGAGTTTCTCCTTATATCAAACAATTGCTATTCGATTTGGACAATGGAGAGCTGCTTTCCCCCCTTCTCACCATCATCTGGGGGGGAGCGAAAACTAAAAATACTGACATGTCATCGTAACGATCCCGCGATGACCTTATTTAGCATCTTCCTGTCAATCAAACCTCTTCCACTCGCTTTATAAGCCTTTACGTAACACGCTAGTCAATTACTCTCACTCGTGGTCGAGACGGTTAAGTAGTTGGCTTTTGTTTCCACCTCCACGGCAAGGCTTCCGGGTTTGTAAAATGTTTTTCACTCCTGATGGGAGTATGAGACGAATGGATTCGCCAATCTTTTTATAACCAACGGCTGTGCTAAACAACCAATGAAAACGTTTAAAATTATAAAAATTGTTGAATTTTGGATTCAATCAGTTCGCCGTTAACTACGCCATGGACCGCATTTGATTCTTGGCCGTCATCTTGGTTACTGATCTGAACTACGCCGCCATCTTTGTTCAACACAATGTCTCAAAACTTAACAGGTTATGGGCCCAGCCACCGTCTTTTCTTTGACGGATCAGAATCTAAATTCAAATTGTGGCAGGTAAAATTTCTGGGATATCTAAGGATTCGAAAGCTACACAAAGTCATACAATCTCCAACAGAGAATCCAAACGATCCCAAATTTCTCGAAAAGAATGCAACTGTTTTTGCAGAACTGATTCAATGTTTAGACGATAGAAGTCTGTCTCTGATTATAAGAGACACATCGGATGATGGAAGGAAAGCATTGAATATATTAAGAGAACATTATTTATCAAACGGAAAATATTATCCCTATATACAGAACTAACGTCTCTGAAACGTAACGAGGATGAAACAATTACTGACTACGTTATAAGGACAGAAACAAATGCGAATGCTTTAAAACTCTCAGGTGAAATAATAAGCGATAGCTTGCTGATATCAATGACCCTCAAGGGACTTCCAGCCGATTTTAAACCATTTACAACTGTTATAACTCAGAAAGACAAACTCATAATTTTCAGCGAATTTAAAGTGGCATTGCGCAGTTATGAAGAGACTAATCGTATGCTCGTGGACAATAATAACTCCAGCAATATTATGAAGTTCAAAAATGCTTCTCAAAAGTAAACACCACCAAATTACGCACCTCACCGCAACGTCTCCAAAAGTAATTTCCCCCCCCCAAAAAAGAAAATTATCTGCTATAATTGTGGACGACCCAACCACAAAAGTTTCCAATGTCGATATAAACGCTCAAAAATGGACTCTGTAAAAAACGTTGAGAACTTTGAGGAAGAACATACATTTCTATTCACAAGTAACTTTGACAATACCACAAACGGTAAAAATCTCCTTGTAGACTGGTGCTACAGCGCACGTTATCACCAAGGAATCTGATTTTATTAATTTTGTTTCAAACTTTAATCCTCAAAGTCATTTTGTCGAACTTGCCGACAGTAGTCAAATAAATGATATAGTCTTGAAAAGAGGCAATGCTAAAATATCCCTAAAAAATAATAAAGGCAAAATCTGTAACTGTATTCTAAAAAATGCTCTGTTCATACCTACATACCTACATTTAAGCAAGACATATTTTTCGTGCAGGCTGCAATTAAACAAGGCGCGAATATACAATTTGGCTAAAATACACCAAAATTGATATACCCCAATGGAACTGTATTTAACATTAAAGAAAATGGCCAACTATATCATTTAAAAAATATGGTTCCCTCAAAAACTGCCTGTCACGACTTAGAAACCTGTATGATTCAGTAAAATGTATTCGCTCAGACAATGGGACTGAATTTACTAGTAAAGACTTTGAACTTCTATTAATTAATCACCGTATTAAACACGAGAAACCGGCGCCGTATTCCCCCTTCCAAAATGGCACCGCTGAAAGGGCATGGCGAACCCTTTTTGAGATGACAAGATGCCTACTTATTGAATCAAAATTACCGCATAGTTTATGGACATATGCTTTAATGGCAGCAGCATATATCAGAAATAGATCGTTCAATAAGAGGCTAGGAAAAACGCTGTATGAAGTGTACTTTCACAGGTTAGCGTCTTCCTGTCAATCAAACCTCTTTCACTTGCTTTATAAGCTTTAATTTAACACGCTAATCAATTACTCTCACTCGTAGTTGAGACGGTTAAGTAGTTGGCTTTTGTTTCCACCTCTGCGGCAAGGCTTCCAAGTTCAATCCCTCCTCCCGACTTAAAACATTTTTTTTTCTTTTACACCTTTAATTTGGTTTTTCCGATTTTTTTAACATCCTCTTTTTTATAATATTTAAGCAGGGTTATTACTTAACCCGCCTCCATACACACACATACAAACAACCGGGCAACGCCGGGTACTCCCCGCTAGTATAATTTGAAAGGAAGAATTTCAGCAGTTTCTGTCGAGAATGCTAATCCTCCAAACAATATATGAATTATTCAGGAATTAATATTTGGAATTCCGGAAAATAAATTAATTGGTGTAGAGCCAAAGATGGAGACTGATTAGAGCACATATCTTCCAATTACAGATTATCTGTCAAAACGTTATTTTAAAATATCGACAGCAAAATACATCAACTTACCTGCTGGTTCCATAAGATCGGTTTCCCCTGCTTGACGGAGCATGATCTCGAGACATGAATTCTCGACTGGAATATTCTCGGTCCAGGTCATCATATCGTGAAGAGATATAATCACGACTTGATCGTGAACTTCCAAGGTCTCTGTCAGATAAATAATCCCTGCAAACAAATGACATTCAAAAAAAACTTCAATAATTTTCATAAAGATTGAAAGAAAATTTGTTTACTCAACTATGCAAATTGATTTTCATTAAAAAAAATTCATTTAAATGGACAAATATGCAAACAGATTGAAGAGAAAGTCAACATTTTACCTAGAAGATATTTTTTCACGGAATGAAGGACGATCAAATTCTCGAGGACTGTATTCTCGAAATTCTCTAAAAACAGAAAAACTTCAATAGAAAAAACTTCAAAATGATACATCTCATAACAAATAAAATATTCTTTTGATATAAACATTTTCAAATTTAAATGATTGTAAATAAAAAATATTACATAGCACAATCTTATAAAATTTTAATTTTCTATCATTAAACAGGAGATGAGTGAAGTTTAAAGGAAAGAGAAATTAAAAAAATTTTTTTTGTTAATGTCTAACCATTTCTTATGAAACAAAAATATATTTAGGATGACAAGGAAGATTGTAGATACTGACCTCTCATTTCTATAATCTCTTCTTATTTCACGAGGTGGAGATGGTGCAAAATCTCTGCTTCTTAAAGGCACTCTTTCAGGTACACCCATTGACAGTCGGTCTCCCCTACCTGCAAGATAGCAGTAAACTTTTAGAGAAATTTCACAATATCAAATTCACTCCAATTCTAATTTTGTGAATTAAATGTTTTATATCTAATACCTTACCTGACTTTCATTTGATGAGGATTCAACAAGTCATACTTGAAAATTCAATGTCTAAAGATTTTCATTTTCAATTTTGATAAGTTGCTCATAGAATTTAATTAACAGCAAAATTATTAAGATTAAAGTTCAAAGGATATGATGGAAGCTTGCAGGAATGAATAAGGAGGTGAAGGAGAGAAAAATCTGGTTATGCCAAGCGGAAAAAAAAAGGATAAAAACAAGGGAGATAACCAGTGCCACAGGCTTTAAGAAATTAAAAAGTAGCAAATACACGTGGTAAACGTGTATGAGCAACAGATATTAGTTTTGCAAATAAATATGTTGTCAACTATTTGTAAGCCTGGAGCTTACTTATATTGGACCAGCTGATATGTAAAGAATTAAATATAAAAATGGTAAGATAATCACAATACTAAAGTTTTTTTAAAGAGTCTGAACCCAGCATTATATCACTAGCTGACCACACACATCACCAGACCTTTATTCATGAATGAAAATGAAACAAATCTACAAGTTCAAAATTTTATTTTCAACTATTAGGTAAAATGAAAATGAATCTTTTGGAAAAAGTATTAGATTTATTTGATGCCAAGAGTATGACACTAATTTTGAATATCCCAGTTACAATCATGATCTGTCTAGTGTATACATCAAAAAATCAGTTCATTAAAGAATAACTAATGAAATACTACAAGGATATGTAATGGCTAAGACATAGTCACTAAAACTCAACTAGAATATAAGCCACGTGGATATGTTTGAAACGGCCATGTAAGATCTAATCTAATTCTCAGACATAACAGCACTCAGAGTGTCAATATACAAAAACTATTTCAGAATCGAGAGCAAACAATTGTTTCTGCAACTCGTGTCATTTATCATTTTGCTAGAATATGATCCTACCAAAAAAACATTTAAGTCTTTCAAACATCCTCACAAATAAGTCAAACAACTTTTAATATTTTTAAAAGCATAAAAAGCGTGAAAAGGCAGGTGATCCAAACACCAACAGCAAATGAAAAGAATAACAAATAAAATTTGTATTTTCTTAAAATGCAGATTTTAAATTTTCAAAAACAAGATATGTGCAAGATTTTTAAAAAAGCAGAAATAAAAATGAATTAAAGTGAGCAAATAAAACTAAATATTTACAGATAAAAAAACAAAAAACAAAATATAAAATGAAATTACATTTGATGTTCATAAAAATTCTATAGAGGAAATGAGGATGGACAAATCTAGTTTAACATACCATACATTATTAAAAAAAAAAAAAAAAAAAAACTTAATCAGGTAATATGCAAACTAGTTCAAGGAGGATGGGGGTGGGGTGAATTTTCATATAGTGTACAATAAAATAATTTTTCTTCTCCCTTTCAAAATGACCCCTTGTTCTTTTTACCTGACTTTTTCCAATAATGTGATGGAGAATTGTACAATTCATCATCTGGAAAGAGAGGAAAATTGGGAAATACCTCAAGTAGAATTCTAAAATTAAAAATAGCAGCAGCAGCCACCGAAACTTGAATACATTAAAATCGATATGTGAACCCGACTGGGGCTAACGTGAAATAACAGAAATGGTACAAATTTGGCTGTGGATTATCCGATACAGACTTGATATTTTTGCCACATCAGAAAGAAAGAAAATTTAAATCATTACAAAATCGAAAACAGTTTCAATCAATCCGATCATGAAGAAGGGGAAAAACAAATGGCAGATTTTATAGAAAAAATTAAGAATTTTAAATTATTTTTTTTACTTATTTTACGACAGCTTTATCAATTTTAAGTTTATTACCAGAACCTTTTGAAATAGTTATTCAAAACAATTCATTTTTCTTTTTAAAATTTAATGGAAGAAAAGTTTCGTTTTATGAAAAAGCAAAAAAAAAAAAAAAAAAAAACCCATTTCCAATTTCAGTATTTCTACTTCCACTGATTAATCACACTTTAACTATTTCATGTCTTTAAAGTTTAAAATGTATATCAACAAGTGAAATGCTTCGTTCAATGTCTATGGTTATTTATCTTTATATTGTTGTCTCCAAGATTAAATAATCAATTTATACAGCATTGTCCAAGTTATCTTACATGAGATCGATACCTCTGTTCAGTCCCAACAGACAATGGACATCCCTGTAAGGTTAGCTTGCACATATAATTGTGAGGCAAGAGTTGCGCAATCTCCAACCACACATCTCCTGAATCGGCACTGCTTGGATCCAATGGCAAGGAGAGGTTCAAGACTGCTTCTCTGCATTGTTTCCAGTCAGAGAGCACATACAGCAACTGGAATGGTCATACATTTTAGTATTAACCAGGTTTAATGTTGCTTAACTTCGGTGATCTAATGGGAACCGGTATCTCAACATGATATATACATGAGAAAAAAATAATTTTACGAATTTTACTTAACTAAGAGTTAAGTAAAATTCGTAAAATTATTTGTCTAAGTCGATTTGAAGTCAAATAAATGAACATTACCTGAAATGAAAAAGAGTTTCAACTTACCAAAACTGGATCTTCTGGGTGGAGATTCCAGGATTCGGGGTGGGCCTCGTCTTGGCGGAGGAGAAAGATCTCTTGGTCCTCTTGATGACATTGGTGGACCTCGAGAGGAGTCTCTGAAAATACTTCGAGAAGTCATGTGACGAGGTGGAGATGGTGGTCCTCGATTTCCAAGTGGAGGAGAAAAGTGTCCAGGTGGTCCACCACCTCGACCTGTAGGTCGCAATCGACCTGGAGGTCCACCCCTGAATGAACTGAAAATAATACAATACAGATAAAAAGGAGAATACAACTAGAAAATAAAGCAAATCAAAGCGAAAACATTCAATCATGTTTATAAACAGACTTAGTTCTTGTGAATTTATTACTAAGCAACAAGAATGCAAAATTCAGAAATTTTGAATTTTCCATTTGTTTTAAAAATTCAATCAAACAGTTTTTATATTGGAATTTTCTTTTGAAATATGCTTTTCTCAGTTAATTATCAATAGAACAGTTTTTAAATGGAATGAAAAATTGACAGAATTTAACTTTTAAATCTTTTGTATTTTTAATTCCTAAGATGATCAGTGTTATTATTATACTAGCAATTCAGCCTGACTTTGCTCAGGCCCCATGTGCTTTCATAACTTTATGTGCATATATATATATATATATATATATATATATATATATATATATACATATATATATATATATTAAAAAGTTTGACTTGTGTCCGGGTAACCTACATCTAAAATTTCAAGTGGTTAGACCCAACATTCGTGGAGGAGTTTGGAAGAGTCTGCAAAGGTCAACTCTTTCAACTTTGACCTCCTGGCAGCCAAATTTTTGTCCAAAAACTGATTAAAAAGCTTGCTGCATGTCTGAATATCCTTTATATAAAATTTCAAATGTTTAGACTCAAAACTGGCTAAATAGTTTGTTAGAGGCCGCAAAGGTAAAATCTTTTGAACTTTGACCCCTTGGTAGTCAAATTTTAGGCCAGAAACTGATTAAAAAGCTAACCCTGTGTCTGAATACCCTTTATGTAAAATTTCAAATGTTAACAAAAATTGGCTGAGTAATTTGGTAGACACCACAGAGGTCAATGTTTTTTACCTTTGACCCAATAACATTTGTTTTGGGTTCAAATCAAAAAGTTTGACCCATGTCCAAGTAACCCACATCTAAAATTTCAAGTGTTTAGACCAAAAATTGGCAGAGGAGTTTGGTAGAGTTTTCAAAGGTCAAATCGTTGAACTTTGACCTCTTGAAAGCCAAAGTTCTGGCCGAAAACCGATTAAAAAGATTTTCCCAAATCTCAATAGACTGAAAATTGATAGAGTAGTTTTGTAGGAAAATGTACAGACACAGACAATTTCACTTTTATAAATGTATAGATTACTTAATGTGTATCGATGTTGCATGCCCGGGTAACCAATTCACCCTGCTTATGGGCTAAGGATTAGGATAAGAAATTCATTCTTTTCTCTAAAATCTGGAATATGTTTTTATTGCTGATATGGTGGACAGATAACAGATCTCTCAACAAAGTGAAGTTGACATTGGCGAAGAGAAGTCTGCTTTCTTTTTTTTTTTACATGAAGGTCACCACTTATCAAGGCCCTGAAGCCACTAGGGGATAAGGGTTATCGCGTGTACAGTAATCAATGGGATAGTATCGTAGTAATCATTAGTATTGGAGATTTGATAGAGTGTCTTAAGGGGGCGGTTTGTCAGGAATTTGTTTATGTTGGACTTGAAGACATCCAAGTTGTAGTCAGGTGGGAAACAGGCCAATGGAAGAAAGTTCCACAATCGTGCACTTCTAAGAAAGAAGCTCTGCTCATGGAATCTACGTTTGAATTTAGGCACAGATAAAGAGTGGGGAAAATTAATGACAGTAGTTTCAGCTAGACGGGTGTTTTTTGTGAAAGATTGGCAAGGGGGGACGAGAGATTGGAGCTCAGACGAGCACTTGCCATGGAAATAACAATAAAACAAAGACAGGCTTGCAACGTCTCTTCTGTGGGAGAGAGGCTGCAGGGAAGAAAAAAGAGCATCCCCCACTAAACCACGAAGTCTATTTTGTACTCTGTCAAGGCAGGATAGGCTGCTTTTAGCAGCTCCTATCCAGATGTGGCAGCAGTACTCCATCCTTGGACGTACTTGGCTTTTATACAGATAGAGAATTGCATCAGTAGTGAGATATCTTCTAGAGCGGTAGAAGGATCCCACCATTTTCTCAGTGTCCTTGGCAACAGACCTGATGTGTGTGTTCCATTTCAGATCAGGAGTGAAGGTCAAACCCAGAAGCTTGTCAAAACATGCAGCCTCCCCAAGACGAGAGCTATCCATTTCAATTGCTGCCAGATGGGGATCAGGGCATTGATGATGTAAAGATAGAAGCTTGGTTTTAGATGCATTAAAGGTAACCAGCCACCTCTTCCCCCACTGTACCACATGCTCAAGATCAGAGGAGAGAGAATCAGAGAGAACTTTGTCATTTATGGCCTTTGATGTGTTGCCATAGATGGTCGTGTCATCAGCATAGATGTCAACAAATGATTTAAGTATGTGTTTTGGGAGATCATTGATGTAGATCAGGAAGAGAGTTGGGCCCAGGATGGACCCCTGAGGAACTCCAGCATTAATACTGTGGGCCTCTAATTTCTGCCCATCAACCACTACTCTTATGAACCTATCGGAGAGAAATGATTTAATAATTGAGAAGACATTTCCATTGATACCGTAGCTGGAAATCTTGTGAAGTAGGCCCTTATGCCATACCTTATCGAAGGCCTTTGATATGTCAAGAGCAATTGCCCTGAAAAGGAAGCCTTTGTCAAGAGATTCACTAATCCTATGAGATATAACCGTTAGTAGATCTAAGATATTGTCATTGGGTCACATGTTTTATTTTAAGTTTCGGTGATGGGAATTTAATTGAAATATGGTAAGGCATGGCTGATAAGAGTTTCTTTAAGATAAAAATGTGTTGGAGAGAAAGAGAAAGAGAAAGGAAAAAGAGAATTAAAGAGAAATACTGGTGTAAGATAAAGAAAAGAGATTCAGAAGAAAAGAGAAAAAATGATAGAGAAGGAAAATGGTAACGCCCAAATGACAGAAGAGGAAATGCTCATCTTCAAAGAGATGGTGGTCGAAATTAGGGCTCAAAAAAAAAAAAAAAAAAAAAAAAAAAAAAAAAAAAAAATTGTTTTGGAAATTGAGGTGATTTTGCTAGTTGACATCGAAGAGTACGCATCGCCTTGAGTTCTTGCTAAGGGGCCAGAAACCTCTCCAGAAGAGCTAAGTTGAAAAGCTCTTGCTCCTGATTAAATAGCTGCCTAAACAAACCCAATCTGAGTTATTAAATTGCTTTGATTTGAAAACCCAGCTAATTACAGTGTCAACAACCAAACTGGACTTTACTGAGAAAAGCGATGTACCAGCGACACCAGAGCATCTACCAAGAGGAATTCAACACATCAAACCAATAAACCAACTGGAGTGCAAAAGGTATTGCCACACGGACTTAGGGTCATGTGCGTTTTGTGTACCCTGAGCATCACAATAGTATTTTCCAGTGACCAGTGAGAGTCTGGTCACCTTTGAGGGCTCACCACTAGACAGATAAAAGTGTAGTTACTAGGACTTAGGGTTTGTGCACATTTTCTTGCCCATGGATACGACGAGGACTGGCCTGAACCAGGATTGCAACAAATACACCCCAAGGTGCATTTACAAATGTATATCAACCCTTTTAATAAGCTGCTGCTTCACAGGATTCCCCTAATATATTTTAAAATATGGCAAAGCAGATAACTTAATCACCAAAATAACAAAATATGATTACCATTTTATATTGTACTCAATTAAAAAAAATGTAATACCTTTTAAAAGAAAAGAGACAAAATTACTTACGTTTGCAAAGGTCTTCCACGAATTGGCTTCAAAGCAAATCCTCCACGTCTTGCTCGGGACAATTTTTCTCTTGCTGCTCTGAGTAATAAAGAAGATCGACCACGACCTCCTCGTGATGGTGGGGGACCACGACTCCTCATTTCCATAGCTTGAGGGAGGATAGCTTGTTCACAATGGATCTCACGACCCTTAAGCTCCTTTTAAATAAACGAGTGAAAAATTTTTTTTTAGAAATTTGCATGAATATAAAAAAAAGAGGGAAAAGGGATGATTTTTTTTATTAGATTATTATACGTTGCTCCAAGAAACTGAATATTTTTTTTAGAAAAATAAATTTATTCCAATTTTACTAATATAAAATGATTGATTTCCATATTTAAATTTTGGCGAGAATCAAAACGTATCTAATCTGATACTACACTTCTTTTGTAGTGTCCTTGGTCAATGAATAAATTCTTCCAGACTGAGGGAATTTAAATTATTTTGTCTAAATCCAAAGTCCCCAGTTTTAGGGAGGTGGATTTTCTTTACATCCAAAACTGACCGTGTCTAACTGCCCCCTTTATTTACAGTTGTTATGTGGGCATACATTTAAACTTATTTATGGATGAGGTTAGGTAAGTGACAAGACAAGTTTTCAGAACTACCCTTTGACTAAGAACAGAAAATCATCAATAAAAAAATATATATATGTATTAGGTTGGAAAGAAAGTTCTAGTGGAATTTTTAAATTTAGATTTCAAATGATGTATTTTCCAATAAGTTTTCATTATAATACCTTTACTTTATATTTTATTTTAAAGAGCACTTTTCACTACATTACAATTGTTTTAAAACAATTTTTAGAACGTTGGATACAAGATGAAAAAAACAAAACAAAAAAAAAAACAAGCAAATTCGCACAATTTATTTCAATTCAAGCTAAGCCGAAAAGCTGCTGAAACAGCTCGCGATATCAATGAAGCCTTTGGCCCAGGAACCACTATTGAATGCACAGCAAATTAGTGCTTTTAGAAATTTTGTGGCGGCAACAAGAATCTTGAAGATGATGATTGTAGTGGTCGCCCATCGGATGTTGACAATGATCAATTAAGAGCCTTCGTCAAAGCCAATCAACACACAACTGTTTGAAAACATGCTTTTGAATTAGACATAATGTATACGATTTCCAACCACTTGATAGCTTGGAAAGACAAAAAACGCCATTGCCAAGTGTTACATTCCCTTCTTTTATGCAACAAGGAGCCGTTTCTCGACCAGGTTGTGACTTATGATGAAAAGTGGGTTCTTTACAACCGGCTCAGCTCAGCTCAATGGTTAGACGCCGACAAAGCTCCATGGCACTTCCCACCAGCATTAGTCAACAAAAAAAAAAAAAAAAAACAACTCTCCTCCATGACACTGCTTGACCACATGTTGCTAAACTGACCCTGCTGAAGTTGAATGAATTGGGTCACAAAACTGCCTCATCCGCCATACTCTCCAGACCTTTCACCTACCGACTACCACCTTTTCATGCATTTCAACTTTCTGCATGAGAAATGCTTCAAAAACCTAACTGACTGGCTGACCGACCAAGTAAATAAATGTGTATATATATATATATATATACATATATATATATATCTGACGAATCCTCAGGAGGATAAAACTCAAAAATTGTGTGCAGCTTAATTGGTACATATATTTTCAAAAATTACTAGCTAACTTTATTAGCATACTAGCAGGTCGCCTGGCATTGGCTGGTCGTAAAATATGCTTAAATATGATATTTTGATTAATGCAAATTTTGTATTTATTATAATACTAGCTGTACCCGGCCACGCGTTGCTGTGGCTCAGTTTGTTAAAATGGAACACATTCCTCAAGAAAAATTGCATTTTGTTCGTTTATTTACTTTTATTATATTTTGCAATTTTTTTTAATCAATAAAAGTTGTTACTTTTTCCCCAAAAAAAGATTAATTTTTTACCATAAATTGTTAGGTGAAAGTTTTTTTTTCAGGAAAACTTGCATTTTTTTTTTTCTTTTTAAAGAAATTTGGCAGTAAACATTCCTCTTTGAAAACGGAATTTTTATTATAAAAAGAACAGATGAATGCTTTACATGAACACTGTAAATAGTTAGGTGACAGAGAAAAGTTTGATTCTTTTTTTCAAGAGAATATACAAATTATTTTTTTTTTAACAGATGTTCAGAAAATAAACAGAAAAATACTTCCATCATTAATTTTGCAAAAAAATAAATAAAATGTTGATTTAGTGTTTCAACATTATGCTTCTAAATTATGATAAAACTTGCTGAATATGCGCCGTTTTACGGTTGTTGTAAAAATGGAACACAAAATTTCGCTCCGTTTTAATCTTTCTTAATTTTTTAATTGTGCCCCCCCCCAAACGAATATAATCAAAACAGTAACATTCAACAATTGTACTTTATGTATATAAAACACAAAATATTTATAAAAAAAAAAAAGTTAATAACAAAAGGGAAATAATTCCATTTTTAAACGAAAAAGTCAGTTTGGTATATCTTTTTGTTATTTTTTACATAAGTCCAGCTTACCATTCACATTGGAAATGTCGACATTTATAGGTTGTCGGATACGTTTACAACGAATAAACACTCCAATCTACCCATGTTAAGAACAGCTTTCGGAATAGACACCCCTAATCTTGTCAGCATACCCGAAAAGCTATAAAAGTTGACGTGTCGAATGTGAACGATGAGTTGGACTTAATGTAAAAATGTACTGAATTTAAAAGGGAACAAAATTCAAATTTCCATTCCATTTTTACAACAACCGTAAAGCAGAGCATTCTATGCAAATTTTACCTAACTTACTGTATTAATGCTATTTTTTTTAAAGCAAAAAAAAAAAAAAAAAAAAAAAAAAAAAATATTTAGGTTTGGCTATAAATTCCTAAACTCATTTCACCCTAAATAATTTAGGTGACTGAAATAGGAACCTAATTAAATCTTTAATTTCCTGAATAGTATGCGAGAAATTCATTTTTCTTCGAGTTATATAGAATTCATTAATACGGACTTTAGGGGCTTTTTTCGTAATGTTCCCGTAAAAATTATTTTTTATTGTTACAAATTATGATGCTTTATTTATATAAAAAAAGCAAAAATAAATTCTTGCGTTTTTTATTTACTACTGAAAACCATAACTTTAGTAAAGGTATTTTTTGTTTAAACAAAATAAAACATTTTCACTAAAAGTAAAAATAATTAGGATATTATATTCTGCGATCATTATTTGATAAATACTGAAATTTTCATTAAAATTGGTTAATTTCCTGATTTTTGGTGAATTTTTAAGTAAAGGGAGGGGTCAAAATGTTTATACACTTTGAGCGTCGGCATTCATTTTGTGTGTACCTACCATTTTTCGATGAATATTTGATAGGAAAGCAACCACGTGTGGTTTATTTACCTGTTTTTTCAGAGGGTATTTTATTTTTTTGCAAGAAACAAATCATAAACTCAAACTTTTTATAATAAAAGTTAAATTGAAATATTCTGCAAATTTAACATCACAATAATGGTGCAACATATTTTGAAATTAGAAAAATAAAAAAACAAAAAACTTTGTTTTAGCATGTTAAAAATATTTAGGTTGGTAGATAATTAAATTCTACTGTATTGGTATAAGTTTTTTTTTTTTGCTGTTGTTTCTTGCTTTTTATAATTTTCGACTAAATACTTCTTTAAATTAAGCGGGGTTGCTTAAATCATATTTCAAACTAAACTTAGGAGGTTGGAATGCCCCCCCCCCCGCCCACCTAAAATGTACTTGGAAAAATCGATTTTATAGCGAGATTTAAGAATGGTTAGCTGACAAAAAAAAAAAGGTGAAAAACAAAAATAATCAATAAATAATTGTTACCAAAGGCAATAAATGCTACTTTTTTTACTTACATGAATGAGTTTATTTTATGTTTTAAAGTATTTTCAAGCGCTTTTCTTTATTTTTTAATCTAAAATTGCGGATGTGTGGGTGCCAAATATCTCCAGATTTTCTAGAATTCCCCGCTAGATTGCAAACGAAATCTCCAGATCTAGCAGGAAAACCACTAAATTGGAAACACTGGTTACGTGACGGGAAGCGGCAATAAATAATTGTCCTTAAATAAAAAAAATGGCCTATCGGTACAAAGAAAACCACCTATTTATTATAGGAAAATTAAGTATAATGTTATAATTAAAAAGAAATATATAAAAACACACATGGGTATAGTAAACATATTATACCAAAACGTGGAAGCCATCCGTCTAGTGGTTCTTTAGACTATTAATTGCGAACGAACCAAGAGTTACATTTTTATATACAAAGATATTGGACCCAATATATAGCAATGATTTAAAAAGTTAAAAAGGAAAATGACTTATGTGCTACCACCAAAAATCGAAACCAAAATGTTTAGCTCACAATTTACTTTTTCCTTCGACATTAATGCCTTAGCTATAAAGACATGTTTGCTGCAAGGCTAAAAATTAAAACATGAACTAATAGCTATTATATTATGCATGCACATTCGTAATGCCGTTGTTCGACTTTCATCTGGCAAATTCCATTTTTTTTAATTTTCACACCAATTTTCCCCAGCTAAAACCCAAATATAGTTTTGCATGGTTTGAATGTCTGTTGGCAAAATTTTTAATATATACGCATACATAAATATATATAGAAAGGGTTATGTTTACTATAACCTTTTTCTGCAAATATTACGCAAGTATAAATCATGTAGAATATTTGCATGAATATAATTACACGTAATAGTAAACTAAAGATGATCATCCAATAAGAAAACAAAAAGAAACTAACAGGGAACTAATTAAAATGAATGTTTAAAGGAATATGCAAATTAGCTAGATCTTGTGCAGATGAATACAATTCTACGACCCATATATACCTAAGTTGTATTTTCTTTTTAAATAAATAGAAAAATAGAAAAAAAAAAAAGGCTTTTTAATATGAATATCAATATACAAAAATTGAGTATAGATTGAGCACTGCAGAAGCAAATTCCAAAAGACAATATATGAAAGATTATGTAGATACATTATATATAGATTGAAAGAAATAAAGTTTAGTTTTGTTTTACAGCATATCAACCCTTTTAGATAATTGCAGAATCTGGTCAATTTTAGTAAAATTTTTCATGCTTGAAGTCGTTTTATATCTTTTGGTTTATTTGTTTTTTAGAGGAAAATTATTATTTTTGGCTTTTAAAATATGACAAACTTTCACAAAGGGAAAGGAAAACGATAACTTTAATATTTGGTGCATTTTTGCACAGAAAATCAGTATTTTCAAACAGTCTGATCTGGTAGTACCAGTATAAGAGAAAGAATTTATAACTCATTTTTTTCTACCAAATGTCAGTTCTTAATGTTTCAAAAATAAAGCTATCTTACAAATAGATTATTCCAAGTGAAGTGTGCTAAGCAATAAAACATTTGCTATCAAGTGAGATTTTTTGCAAGAGTGCAGCGATTTTTTTTTAACTAAGAACATTTTTGCTAAAAATAAGCTTCAGCATTTTCTTTTTTTTTATTAGGCAAAATAAAAAAAAATTATTTCTCCTCCAGGGGTATGGGTGCAACGTAAACTTTAAAATATTTGAAGTGTGGCCTCACCATTCCATCAATTCCTTTGACTGCATCTTCTGCATCCAATGGATTTTCAAAGGTCACAAATGCATAACCTCTCGGCAGATTACTTTTTTTGTCACGGATTATCAGAACTGAAAAATAAAAAATAGATGAATCTCTTAGAAAGTCAGGACTTATTTTGGAAACTTTTTTACATTTTATGCTCAAATTATTAAGTTTTTAGGGCTTTAAATGTGAAAACATGCAGAAAAATAAAGAAATGACATTTGAATTTTCTAGGATTATTAGCAAGTAATTTTGAACAAAAAAAAAAAAAAAAAGACTTAAACTTACTTTCGATTATTTTTCCATATTTGCCAAACAGATTTTCCAGCAGTTTTTCATCTACATCTGGACTGAGGCCACCAACAAATATTTTACCAGGACGATCTTTTTCAACCATTTTTGATTACTAAAAAATAAAATAAAATAAATAAATAAAAATAAAAAAATTTTTTAAATAAAATTTTTTTAAAAAATAAAAATTTAAATAAAAAAATATTGCTTTTGTTTTATGGCATATTCACGCCTTTTCAGGTTATTTAATGCTGAATCCAGTCATTTTAGGTAAAAGTTTTTATGCTTAAGTGTTTTGTTTGATTATTTTATAGAGGAAAACTTGTTTTTTTTTTTTTTTATTATTATTGTTTTTGGCTTTGTAGAACATGATTGAAATTTGCTATGGGAAAGGAAATAAAAACACAAATGTTTGATGCTAGGAGCATAAAAAGTCATGTTACACACAAAAAAAAAAAACCCCAACTATGTAAAACAAAATGTTAAAAAAATATCACTAGATATACTGTGGAGGTAAAGTTGTGTTGATAAAATAACTAGAAACTTGGCTTGTTATCAGGTTTTCTAATCACGGCAGAAGAAAGAATTTTGAAAAGTCAAAAATCGCTACTTTGCCCATATTTGTAGCCACATGATCATAGCAATATACAAAAAAATTGAAATTGCTTAAAATCTCAATGGCATACATAGAAAGAGCTTTATAATCACAATGATAACATAGAAAGATCTAAGAAAGAATCTTTAAATCTGACCAGAAATAAGGAAGTTATGACTATTTTTGTGCCTTGCATGTATGGATATTTTACCTCTAAGACCATATGTGTTTATTTTACACCACCTTCTCAGTAAAAATGTTATATATTTGTTAAAACAAGATTAAGCAATGAAATTTGTAAGTATATTTTTTGCAAAGAATCAGAATATGCTACTAAAAATCTCCAGAAATTAATGGTTTCTAAGTAATCTGCAGTAAATGCACATAAATATGCTGCAATACTACACAAATTTCATGTATACATAAAAAAAAACTCAAAGTTGAATTGTAATGTCTGTACAAGAAACTGAAATCTAATACTAAGACTTAGAAATGAATATATTGGAAGATTTCTTTGGTATCAATTAGAATAACACCAGTTAAATCCCCCCCCCACCACCACCTGTCTCTCCAAAATATATGGTTCTCCCTTTTTTCAGGCAATTACATATGAACACACTGAAAAACTTGGCAGAAAAAATATATAAATAACCATCTTTTCCTATGAGAAAGAACCCTGTAAGTTTCTTTGCTTTTATGTATGGTTTTAAGAGGGTCTTTATAGAAGGAGGCTTGCCAGTCTGACTTCAGGTTAGTGGTAGAGCTAGGAGGCAATTACATGTGAATACCCTGAAAACTGGACAGGAAGAAAAAAAACAAAAAAAACAAATAATTATTTTAGGGTGAGGGATTAGTTTCACACAAATTTAATGTAAAAAAAAAAAATCCATTTTCCAGGCTATTCTAGCATTTGAGGACAATTTATTTTTCTGAGACACACATCTTATGCATTTTTTAAGGCAGTGTGTGTGTGTGTGTGGGGGGGGGTCTTTTTGATTTTTAAAAGACAATTATGCATGTTCTTGACGGTTTGTATGATGGGAGGAGGGGGAGAGCCTGCCACTCAGGGTTAGTGTATTTTTTTTTATTCTGACTTAGGGATAGTGATAGGGTTAAAGATTTTTTGAGGATGCGACTTATCATTCAGATTTAACGTATGACACGTTCAAGAGAAGTACTTTATTAATATTAAGATTTCTTTGTTAGCATATTTTTTTCTCAGTTACTTTTTTTCAACTATAGTTACGTTTTCTTTTTTAAATGTACTTTATTTACATATACTATAGTTAAACCTGTGCAATCTATTATGATCCTCGCCAATTTATTATTTTTATAGTTAATTATATTTTACATTTATTTTTCACCCCCCTTATAAAAATATGTAAACTTTATCAATAGATTGTTTTTAATCGCATATCTTTTTCAAATAACTATGTTTATATTTTGTCAAACTGTTTAGATATTTCTGTGATTAAAAAACAAAATCAATTGATAAAAAGTTTACATATTTTTATTATAAAAGCGTGAAAAAAATAATGTAAAATATAGTTAAATAATATTTTTTAAAATCAGCGATGATCATAATAGACTGCGCAGGTTTAAATAAAGTATATGTAAATAAAGTATATTTAAATATAGTACATTTAAAAAGGAAAACCTAAATTTTCTTTAAAAAAATCCTAAAAAACGTTAGAAAAATATTTAAAAAACAAAAAAAATCTTAATATTCTGCCCAAAATATATAAGTAAGCAATTTTGAATAAAGGAAGTATTGTATCCATTTTGTGCTTCCATACCTTATTAATAAATGGCGAAACTAATAAAATTTGTAAATTATGTAAGGTTACAGACCATTCTGTTAAGGACTGTTCCAAATATCAAGACTTTGATGCTAAATTTCAGAGGGCCAAGGAACTTAAGCTGTGTACCAATTAATCGGTAGGTAATCGGTGACTTTCTGATTAATCGGCAGATTATTTACTTTTCTTTTTCCTATTAAATTTAAATCATTTCCCAAGTGACTCATCAGATAGCTTTGACACATTAACATAGTAACTGCTAATTTAACTTAACATTTGTTAAGTGTTTGGCTACTATTATGGTCTTTTGTCTTAAAGAAAATTACAAAATACAATTGTAATTCTTAAATGAATATAATTAAACAATTAGATAGAAAAAGAAATTACAAACCAACTACAAAGTACAAATTGTAATTCTTTAAGTGAATAACTATAAGCTGGAGTTCTGCAACTGCTGTTGCTCTACTTCCTCTTTTATTCTATCTGCCTGCCTCCTCTGCTCTCATAATCTCCTCAGTATTTAAAGTTGTAAAGTAAAAACACTTTCTCTATTCTCATGATGCAGCCTGTTTCTAATAGGTTCATACACTTTACCACCTGTACTAAAGAGCCTCTCACTCTCCAAGGTGGAGCACTTAAATATTTTGAAGCCAGTTTACTCAGCAGTGGTAAGATCTCCTGTGTCTACTTCCACCACTGAAATTGATCATCAACTCTTGCGAGTAGTTGTAAAGCTATGTAATGATCAAGTTCTTTTGTGCAATTAACCGTAAGGGATTTACTCCCTTTGAGTTTAGATTGTGATTCTTGAATTTCTGTTGTAGTTGCAGTTTGCAGGTTTACCTCAGCTTCTACCTGTAGTAGTTTTGATTTGTTATTGTAGGCTTATTCAAAGCTAATTCATCAAACAGGCTTGAAAGCGATTCAGTTTTACTTTCACTTTGATCTTCTTGACCCTCAACAGAGCTTGAAGTAGTGTATCCTGCTGCTTCTGCTTCATTATCATCAGTAGAAAGTAGATTTAGAACCCAAGCCTTAGTGTTTTCCATGTCATTCTTTTGAAATTTAAATGTGAATCTTGGATCTAGGAAAGTAGACAAGTTTTTATCATTCAGATAGAGTAACAATCTTGTTTTCATTGATTCATAGAATTGTTCAACAGTGGTAAGGATTCTACTAAAGTCAGAAATATCAGAATTAGATTGGACAGCTTTTGAAAGAAATAACCTCAAAGCTAAAATTGTAGGTATTATTATTGATATGGTTGGAGTTCTGGTTGTTTGCTTATTTTAAAATTGGTAATTTTTTTCGAATGGATTCAGTAACTGGACAATTTTTAGAACAATCCCCAATGGTCAGTTGTTAAGGCAGGAATTTTTATAGCATTACAAATTCCCATATGAAAAAAAAAAAAAGAAAAAAATGAATGAATCTCTTATTAAAAAATTCCAGTTTGTGCAGCTCATTCTGTTTCACATATATTCCATGAAAAGGCCCTTTTTGATTAATGTTTACCAGATAAAAAATATTCCGTTATTCTGGAGAAAAAAAAAAAAAAAAGCCAAGTTTGTTTGCTTATTTTAAAACTGGTAAACATTAATCAGAAGGGGCTTTTTCTGGGCATTCAACGTAAAACAGAATGGTTTGCACAAACCAGAAATAAATCATTTGTAAACAATCACAGTGTTAACTTCAACAAAGTCAATACAAAAATAATGTTAAAACAATAAAAAACAATAGCACTTATGCAGAGAACTTTTTCGAAATCCATTTCTTAACATGTGGAGGAGAGGGTATTTTTCTAACTAGTCTATACTTTCACCTAACAATTTAATAAACAATGCAAAACAAGTGTTCTGTGCCACAAGCATTGAAGGAGGACAACTGAAGTTTTTTTTTCTCTATATCTGTTTCGGGAAGGGGTTGAGGGAACTACCTCAAATGGATGAATGTGATCAGTGCCAAGCAAAGAATTCAACAGAATCGCAAAGAAATACCAATTGTATAAAGAACTGCATTGTTGATAACATGCAGTTCTTACTTTTATTAAAATTAAATTGATGTTTAACATGTGCGTTTACTTAATTAAACCGCCATGATAAACAAAGTGAAAAATACTACATAAAATTATTACATTTTCTTGAGGATACTATTAAAGAAGTACATGGTGTAAAGAGTTGGATATAGCATTCTACATTATGTATTGATTAGGCATGCAAAATTCCAGATCTTTTAATAGTTTTTGTGATATAGGATTTTGAAATTAGTACATGTTTATGACATTTGGTACTTTATTTCTGCCACCAAAACTGAACATATCAGTATTTTTATAGACTTATAATGAAGTTGCAGCTGGAATTGTTTAAAAAAAATAGGCATAATAGTCATCATGTATAGAATTATATTGAATGTTCATATTTACTGTCATTTAATTCATTTTATTTGATGATACTTTAAAAATTGTCCATCAGTGCAATTTTGCTATTATAAATGATGCAATGTTCACTTTTCACACCTCAAAAATAAAGGCCGAAATTGAATTAAAAATAATTGTACTTAATTGTCTTTATATTAGGAGTGATGAAAGCATCTTTTGCGACATTTTTACTGATTACTTTTTTGTCAGTTGGTTTCAAAGTTGCCGTATTGTAATTTACACATGTTTGTGCTTCTTCATCCTCAGCAGAGTAGTGCAGATCAGTGAAAAGTAGATATAAAATCCAATTCTAAATGGGTTTTCTATGCCAATCTTTTAAAATTAATATTTGAATCATGGGTTTAGGAAAGTAGACATACACAAGATTTTATCATTTAGATAGGATGAAAATTTTGTTTCAATTAAAACCTGAATTCTTCAACAATGGTAAGAATTCCACTAAAGTCAGAAATACTAGAATTAGATTGGACAGCTTTTGACAGAAATAATCTCAGAGCTAAATTTGTAGGTATTATCATTGATATGGTTGATGTTCTGTAACTTGCTTCTTTGGTGATTTCTTCAAATGAACTCAGTAAGTTGTTATGGTAGAAATCTTATCAACAGCACACATTACAAGAGATTTTCATTGTTCTTAATTTATTTTCAGCATATAACAAGCCGCGCGTGCGTGGTCTCCCTTTGGTGCTGCACATGAGATGACGCCACAAAAAATAGTGAAGAAATGATTAATGTGAGAAGTGTGAAGGGCCAATGTTGCTTTACATTTTCGCCAAATTTCAGAAAATGGATGGGGCAAAAGTTATGAGGTAAAAAGTATTTTTTGCAATTTGGGGGCATTTGTGACACCTTTTGAGTTCCTGGGAATGCTGAATCCCAGTCAAAATGGACAAACAGTGCAGTTTCACGCCTTAAGACATATTTGAATTCAGCACCATGGAAAACCACTATATAGACATATATATCAAGTTTTTGAGATGAAAAAAGAGCTCCAAAAAGGCATGTTTTTTAGCCCTAAAAATCCCAGAGGGATGCGAACCAGAATTTTGCCAGGGTCACCCATACTGAATTTGTATTAAGAACAATGGCCTCCACATTTTGGCCAAGTTTCAGGAAAAACTTGGGTTGGATTAAATGCTATGGGGCAAAAAGTGTCACTTTGGGGCAGTTTTTACCTCTTTTGGACCCCTGGGGATGCTGAATCCTAGTGTAAATGGATAACGATGTAGTTCCAGGCCTTAACACGTGTATATTTGAGTTGATCACAGTGAAAAACCACTATAATCAAGTTTTTGTCGAGAAATATGAAAAAAGCGTCACAAAAAAGTGGCGTTTTTAGCACTGAAAGTCCCCAGGGACATGAACCAGAATTTTGCCAGGATCACCCATATTGGATTTATATTAACAATGGGCTCCACATTTTGGCCAAATTTCAGAAAAATCTAATGGATGGATCAAACGTTATGGGGGAAAACGCATTATTTTTAGCCATTTTGACCTCTTGAGCCTCTGGGGACGCAACGGGAATTTTTGCAAAAAATTTTTTTTTACTGAGCACATATATTTAATGAAATACAATTTGTGGCAAAATTTCAGGAAAAACTAATGAATGGTTATCTGGTAATCGTCTGGACTAACGGACATCACTGAAAACATAGGTCCCTCTCCGATAAATCGGGGCACCAACATGTTGAATTCCACCATGTGATCACATCTTGAATGAGTTTGTTTTTCTCAAATTAAGCGGATCCCATATTTCAGTTAATTTACTAATAGCTAATAGAAAGCGATTAAAGTGAGAAACTGTATTTCTGTTAGATGTAATGGTTGTCTTCACAGCCCAAGTTACAATGTATGATAGTTATTCTAAATTACATTCTCTGACATTAGAAACTATATTTGTTCCTGAATCCCGCAAAACTAAGAAAATTTTACACTCATCCAGAACATTGTGCAATTCTTTACTTATTATTGCTGGTGTGTGCACCAGGGAATGAAACCACTCCAAGCACAGCTCTGCACTGTTCAAAGTTATTTGAAAACAAATGACTTGTCAAACTCAGAAAGGGAGCATTCTGTTGTAGCTGTCCAAATGTCTGTAGTTCATAAAATGTTGCTATTTCAGCAAGAAACAGTTGAATTTTTGTTTTACTTTTGTAAATATATCAAAAATTTTGCTGTGAAGTAAGTTTTTGATAGAATGCTATAATTTGAACAAAGTTTTGCAACAAGCCTATTAAATCGAATGTCAGATGTTACAGAATATGGTTTCATATCAACAGCAATCATTTCTCTTATTTTCATTTCCATTTTCTTTCTTTGAAGATTGTAACTGGGTATGGGACAGCCAAACCAGCTGCCAACATTGCCCACTTTAAGGTTTCTCTTTTGGAAGGTCTTTGTATATTTCTGCCGACTATTTCTTGTTATTTCTGTGGCAGGCTTGTTTAGTGTTTCAGCCTCATCTGTGAGACAGCCCTGACCAAAATGCTTGGCCAGCTGGGTGACTGATGTTCTGCTGGCTCTTATGTCTTGATGTTCATATACCATTGAGAGGGTGTGGTTCTGGGAGTTTCTCAGATACTGGTCTGTGCTCACTATTGTTGCACTATGTTGATGGTTGATCTCTTGAGAGCCCTAGTCCTCCTTCTCCCCTGCGCAAAAAGTCTTGGTAGACACTGATTTCTATATATGATTTTATGAAGCGTTGTTAACTTCTGTATTTTGACATCTAGCTGGTTGATGTATTTTTGTGGCCAGTCAATGATACCAAAACTATATGTTATTACTGGCATGGCAAGCTGGTTGATGGCAGTAATTTTATTTTTTAATAGATTTCTTGTAACCTGTGATCATTAATATCCCAAATTGCAAATATTGATTCTATAGTAGTTTGGTGTTTCCCTGGAGGCTTATAGTTGCTGTTACTTGTTCCTGAAATGTCTGCCGCTGAATATTCAGTGTGCTTCCTTTTCTTATTTGCAACTTTTGCTTCCTTTGAACAAACCTTTCTAAGATGGTTTAACATATTAGCCATTGTAAAGGTTTTTGCTGATTTGCCACCCTTTGATGTGATGGTTTGACATAACTTTCAAGCAACTGTATTCTTATTCTTGGGATTGACATGAAAATACTTCCAACAGAAACTGGTTGCCATAATGGTTGAAGGTTGTCAATATTTAGTTAATTTTTTATATATTTAAATTACTTATGTCTGATATCTAATTAGTAATTCATCTCAATAAAATATATATTATCTAAACCATAAAAATAAAAATATATGGTAGGAAGAATCTGAAAATGAGGAACAAGAGTATGACTGATGAAGAATGCTTTATTTTTGGTTAACACATCGTCGCAATTTACTGTCCAATTCCTCAACATGAAAACTGAATAATAATTTTCTTTGACAGTGATTTAAAGAAAAAAAAAAAATGATAATTTGATAGGGCAAGAAAGAGAAATTTTCCATATGCTTAAGTCTATTTGCCTCAAATTCAGTGCAGTTGTACATAATAACAGTGCATCATGCATGTTATTTGATAATATGGTTTAGTGATACATGTCTCTTTGATAAATTTTCACTGGCAAGCAAAAGAGTGAATTAATTTGTCTTCCTTTCTAATATAATTAATATTAGTATCATTTATGACTACAAAATTTGCAATAAATTTGCATTAGAAAATATATTAATTGGTCGATTAATCGGTAATCAGCCAATTTGATAATCGGTACATCCCTAGTACCAAGTGTCTTGGTAGACACTTGGAAATTAATTGCAAGGGTATTAAGAGATTCTCATACCCTTGTGTTGTTTGTGGACTAAAGAACAACTATTCTATTATGTGCCCTGAAAGTCCCAAATCCTTTGTGGGATGCACCTCTTTAACAGGACAGGAAAATTGTATAGTTCCTGTAATTAAAATCTCAATGAGAGTAAAAGGCTACCCTATCTACTTCTATTGCCTGTTAGATATGGTCATTCTTTTCACAGGCAGTTTTAAACCAATTAAGTTCAGGAAAAAAATTCAATCCAGGTTGAGATGTTAGTAAACACTCTTATTGGGTTTAATTCTTTGAAATTTCAAGAACTTGAAGTTTCCTTTAAATTGGGTTTTCAAAGACCCTTTCTATTTTCTGCTCTATTTTCTAACGACCTGAAGCTGAATTTTTACGTGGACAGGTTTGATGAAATCATACCAAAATTGACTAATGAGGGCTTTCGTCTTTGTCCAGGATACACGGAATTGAATGGCTTTGCTATTTATGGAATAATAGGTTTGGATCTAATTTAATAGATAAATAACCCCCGTTTAATCAAATGTTTGGGAGGTACTGTGTGGAAGATTTCCAAGTACGTAATTTCCTATGATGAAGGGTCCAAATTTTTTAATTTCAATTCAAATGTTAAGAGTTACTAGCTTTTGATAAGGTGCTAAATGCTCTCCCCTACATTGAATCCTTATTTGATTCGTAGCATGCTGAATCCAACTGTTACTTATGAGGATGCACTTCAACCGTTATTTAATGAATCTTCCATAGTGTGGAATTAAGGTTTTTCTCTCTAGATTCCATTGGAACTGATGAGAACAATAAGTTGTCTTCCTGTGATGAAGAGAAGATAAATAAATTTAAAGAATCTATCGTCTTCAGGGACAGAAAATATTATATTGATCTGCCGTGGGTCTGAGAAACTTTCTAAAATAGAGTCTAATTATGTACCCTCTCTGCGAATAATGCAGAGGGTGGCAGAATCCTTAAATAATAAGGATCTGTATGATGACTATCTACAAGTTTTCAGAGAATATGAATAATTGAATCCTTCTCGGTTCCACCATGAACATATGAGAATTACATTGGAATCCCCCGCAGACCTGTTATTAAGGAGGGTCTGGGGGGGGGTAACAATGAAGATCTACCCTATCTTTAACTATTCGTTAAAACATTGGGGAGGAGATGTACTTGAATCAAACGCCGCTTACTTTGGTGTCAATTTAACAGCTCAACTACTGGACCTATTAACTAGTCTTCAGAAAAAACAATTGTTCTTTTGGCCGATTTGTGTAAGGCCTTTCTACAGATTCACCTGAAATCTATTCAAGACAAAAATAGATTCCGTTTTTTTCTTAAGGTGGACGATAAATTGTACACCTTTAGATACAATACTATTATATTTGGCTTTAATGCCAGTCCTTTTATTTTGAGTTTTATACTGAAATTCCATACTAAAAAATATAAGGCAGATTTGGCCTCTAATACAATTTCCAACAAGTTTTGTTGACAGTTTGATCGCAACTAGTTGATTCCTTACTTTCAGTTTGTAGCAATGTCCGTGACAGGTTAAGTGAAGCAGGGTTCGAGCTACGGTCTTGCAGTTCCAATTGCGCAAACTTGCAAGTTAAAATGTTGGAAGATGATTCTGGTGCATCTCCACTTCCCATCTATGAAAAGGTGTTGGTTATCGAAATTCCCCTCAACAAGATTCTTTTAAACTTACTCCCACAGCTATAGACGATAATGTCAAAATTAAACGTAGAGTCCTATCGCAGATTTAGAGTATATATGACCCATAGTTGTTACTTCTTCCTGTCACTATTCAGGGGAAGTTTCTATTGGATCAGCAGAGTTTTCTTACTTTTTGGCAAATGCATGCCAATGAATTAAATAATTTATAGGACTGAGTTCCCCAGATGTATTACTGGAGGACTCCCTGGTTGAAATCATTTGTTTCTGTGATGTATCTAAGCATGCCTATGGATTTTTATTATATGTGAAACAAGGGACCCAATGTTCCTTAATGTTCACAAAAGCGAAAGTGGCTCCCATGAAAGGGAGATCACTCCCTACTTTGGAATTGATGGCTATATATCTGGCCCTTAAAGTTATTCCTCAGGTCTTGCAGGCCATAATGCCTATCAATATGCATTTATTCCCTTTTCCTCGTGTCAGATGCACAAGTAGCCCTGTTGTGGGGTTTAAATGGAAAGGGTTAAAAAAAAAATAAATAAATAAAAAAAATAAAAAATTTTCTGGAAAATCGTATATTGGATAGAAATAAATCCATAGAGGAGATTAATCTCAAATTTGGGGTAATCCCTAAACTCAGGTGTGTGTCCTCACCGGATAATCTAGCGGATATATTAACTAGAGGTATTACTACCTCTAAGTTCACACACGTATTCGATTTCTGAGTATATGGATCAGATTGGCTAAACAAAGATAGCATCAGCTGGCCCATCTCTCCCTTACCGTCTTAACAGGAAAATCGTTTCCTGTATGTTCTCAGATTATGCCGGTTTTGACAAGAACTATTAACCTTTAAAAATATCTGATTTCTCTACATTATCTTAGGTGATTAATGCCTTAGAAAAGGTTTTAAAATTCAGTGATAAGTTACGACACCGAGACACTAACACATAAGAGTTAAGCTGTTGTCCTTTTCTTGCAAGCAAAGCGAAGTTTTTCCTTTTGAATTGGATTATTTAAAACAACCTTCAAATAAGGTTGCACCTCCAATGGTAGCGGCCCTTGGCATATTCCTAGATAAGGATAGTCTGATGTGAACCACAGGACACATTCAGAACTCCAAAATTCTTCGAAGTCAAATTCCCTAGTCTATTAGGCGAAAAAAAAAAAATCACCACCTGACCAAACTGGTCATTAATGAAGACCACAATTTGCTGCCATATGAGAACAAATTCAACCCTTAACAAAGTAAGGTTATCAGGAATTGGGATCCCCCAGGGCAGACAAACGGTGAAAACATTTCTCTGCAGTTGCATTTGTTACAAATATGTGAAAAAAATATATAATAATTACTTTTAATATTATAAAAAAATAAAATAAAAAAAAGGTAGAGAGAGAAAATTCTGTTTTATCGCGCTTTATATTGTCGTCTGCTCTCAGTGAATTTGTAAACATCCGGATAAAGAAAAAGAAAGAGAGAGAGAGAACATACGAAAATACAGCGAGGGGGACGCCTATAAACTGTAAAGAAAGAGAGAGGGGGAGAGAGAAGATATGAAACTAGAGAAAGGGAAAGCTGCAGGCATCCGCCTCGCGTATTATTGAGCGAGTGACGTGAGAGAGATGCAGGTACATATAGTGAGAGAGGGGGCGCCAAAGAGAGAGAGGAAGGAATACCATTAGAGAGAGGGAAAGGAGCGGCGTGGGGTGGCGAGACAGTTACGATATAGCAGCCGAGGAGGAGGGTCAGGGAAGCGTCATTGTTGGCGATGGTGCTGACGATGGCGAAGAAATGAACGATATATTTTGACGACAGAGAAAACGAAAAAAAGACGATAATGAGAAATGACGATATATCCAATGGACGAAGGAATGAAATTGTTTCAAAAGAAAGGAATGCGACAGAAATATTTAAAACCCGGCGCTGAGTGAGTCGATTGTTTATTTTTCTCTCTCTATATCTCTCTCTCATATATGAAAGCGAAAACAAAAAACACAAAAAGGATATCCTCTCATTTTGGAATTAAAAGCAGACGACAGGGTGTGAACTGTTTATTTCTTTTGCGCGGAAATTCTCTCTCGAATCTATTTCAAGTTTGTTTGTTCATCCAGTTACACATTCTCTTTTACTTTCGTTACAATATATTTTTATATATGTAAATAAAATTGTGTTAATTTTTCCATTGGCCTCGGTATTGTTACTTGGATGTGTTTTTTCCTGTCTTGTGTTTATAAATGTCTTTCGAGAAAATGGATATATCCCTCCCGTACCTAAAAACCTGGGAAAACTAATTTCTTTTAAATAATTTTTTTTATATTTTGTGTTACGACTTTTACCCCTAGACATATCAAGTCGTAACAATTACATATAAGAGGATCAATTTGCTACCCTGCAAGGCCCCTCCAGGTCTCAACTGCCCTCTCAGGGTAAATTTTGTCCAACCCTCCAAACAGGTGGGTGTGGATCTTACAGAGCATTTTTTTTATGTTAAATTCAATTAACAAGACATAAAAATGTATGTTCTGTTGTTTACTTGTATGAGCTTGCGTGCTATCTATTTGGAACTTCTACCAGACATGAGCACACGTTCATTTCTATTAGCACCTGTTAAAAAACTATACAAGTTCCATAATTGAATATCCCGTTCCCAAAAAGATGAAAAACATAAACCAGCCCCCTCCCTCAAGGGTGACCATAAAGTGGGTGCATTTCTTCATATCTGGGAAAATACTTGTTTCCTGGAATTTTAAACGTTAGTGGTATTTTACATTAAATTGTGTTCATTGTACATTGCCCCCCCCCAATGTGGCCATAAAGTGAGTGCCCATTTTACATTAAATTATTATAGAAAAGTGACCCCATTTCTGGCCACTGACATTTCTTCATATCTTGGAAACTACTTGTTTGCCGTAATTTTAATTATTTCCATTTCCAGCCCCCCCCCCAAAAAAAAAAACTATAAAAATGGAAATTTTAAAGGAAATTTCGAGGGCAGAGTAATTCTTCACATTTACTGTTTGTTTTTTTTTTGGTTGTTTTTTTGGTACTTGTGCATCCCCATGTTAAAAACACCCATTACCGAAAAAGAAAGTTTATTTTTTTCTTCTAATTCGAGTTCACGCTTTTTCTAAAATTTTACCGATAACTGGCCTTTGTTTTTTTTTTGCTTGAACTTTGCGCTTTTCGGATTATTTTAGGTTTTATTTTCTTGGTGGATATTTTTTTGACCGTTTTTTTTTTTGGGGGGGGGGGCCAAAAATTATAGTTAGGTAAAAACATTAGAAACGCTTCAAATATTTGAAAAGGCACTTAAACCATAAAAAATAACAGTAACATAAGTGCATAAGCACCAAAATTGTTTTTGTTTTTTGTTTGTTAGTTAAATCCGGCTAAAAAATAAAAATAAGAAATAATCCGAAAACCGCAAAGTTCAAGCCAAATTGAAATTTTGGTAAATATCCAGATACGCTACAACAGAACACCGACCACTCTAATTTCAATTTTTATAGGTAATTGAGGTCGCTGACAACGAATCTGAGTCAAACTTGGGGCAAATTTACTGTTTGCCTGAACCCACAAACTACTTTTCACCATTTTGCATCTTCCGTTTACGCTACGCCATGTGAGAAGGCAGTTTGCTAGGTGAAGCAAGCCGTCGTTTATGCTGCAGCGCACGCGTAGGTGTATCAGAATTTTTGACACCCCTAACACGAAACTGCGAATAAAATATAAAAAACTCGTAATTTCTTTTTTAAAAGTGGGTTGTTTATTTTCTTTATGGATTATACTTCCAAAATGAACTATTAAAGTTTTAAAAGTAAAAGAAATATTTTTTATTTTTTAAAAAACTAATGAATTTTACGAACTAAATATTTTTCAATTTTTAAACTTAAAAAATCTATCAAAATTTTTCTATTGATTCTATTTTTACGATATTTTCAGGGTCAATGTGAAATTTTATGCTCTTTCCAATAAACCGAATATAATATTTTAGACAAACTTTTTTTTTTAAATTCACGCCCCCCCCATTTTCAAGTGTCTATTAAAAAGTAAATAATTTACTCACCAAAGTTTTATATATTACAAATTGAAGAGAAAAGGTCAATTAATAATATATTCAAATTTAAGAATAAATAGTTTTTTTAGAAATTTACCTGTAAAGTTCGAAGTTTAAAACCTTTTTTTTTTTAAACCACGTTGTTTGTTTTTTCTTTTTTTTTTAATGAAACCTTGGTCCTTACTCCTTTAATTGAAAAAAAATTAGGGCTTGAATTACATTTTTCGAGTAGTTATAAGCTTGGAAAGACAGGGGGTCGAATAATTCACGCTTCCCATTTTGAAAAGTTTATTAAAAAGTAAATAATTTACTCACCAAAGTGTTATATATCATAAATTGAAGAGAAAAGGTCAATAAATAATATATTCAAATTTAAAACAAAAAAAAAGTTGTGTTTTTTTAGAAATTTACCTGTAATGTCCGAAGTTTAAAACCTTTTTGTTTTTTGTTTTTTTAATGAAACCTTGGTCCTTGCTCCTTTAATTGAAAAAGAAATTAGGGCTTGAATTACATTTTTCGAGTAGTTATAAGCTTGGAAAGACGGGGTGGAATTATTCACTATTTTTCACGAAATTTCTGACACACCTAGCGCTCGCGCGTAGCGTAAACGGAAGCTGCAAAATGGTGGAAAGTAGTTCGTGGGTTCAGGGGTTAACACCATGCAAACGGTAAATTTGCCCCAAGTTTGACTATCAGATTCGTTGTCAGCGACCTCAATTACCTAAAAAAAAAACAAATTAGAGTGGTCGGTGTTGGTGTTCTGTTGTAGCGTATCTGGAATTTTTTATTTGTTACGTTTGAATAAAAAATAATTATTAAAAATAAAAACAATCGTGTTCTCGTCGAGTAAGGTTTTTTTTTTTTTAAGAAAATAAAAAGGTACTCATTTTTGTTTAGAAGTCAATTTCATTTCGTTTTCTGGTACGACGCTAGATCTGACTTTTTGATCACCCGTCTGGTCGGCCATATTCATCGTTAGTTATTTAGACGAGACATACACATTTAAATCATGACTTTCTATAGTTCGGATGGGTGCAGTAAATAAACTTTTAACTCGAAATGCACTAACGTATAACATAAGACACAGAAAAGAAACATTTATAATGCGTACACAGCTTTATTTTCTCATATAACCACCGACACCGTACGCACTCAATGGATTTTACCGAAGAAGCACCTACTTTAAATTTTCGAATATTTGTTCGAGGTGTACACACAATTACCGAGAAAAAGAGTATGGCGCTTCTACAGAATTGGTACGAGATTTTCGGAAATCTCGAAACTGAATTTCACATGAAAACAATGGTATTTATTCCTCGTATTTTTAAGAGGATTATATCCAAAAATTACGAAAATTGATAACGTAGAAAAATTTTTATTAAAGAAAAAAAGATGCTAATGCA
Organism: Euprymna scolopes; assembly: GCF_053919585.1. Classification (NCBI taxonomy): domain Eukaryota; kingdom Metazoa; phylum Mollusca; class Cephalopoda; order Sepiida; family Sepiolidae; genus Euprymna; species Euprymna scolopes. The sequence continues at coordinate 79,117,960 of NC_136492.1, forward strand.
GAGAGTGATCCGCGCTATTTTTTAAATCGTATTTCCACGTTTATTAAAGTTTTAGTGTTTTTTTTATTCAATTGTAACATTAAAGTACAGAATAGGTACAAAACACTCTCCCCATGTTAAGAATGGCTTTTTAAATAACGTTATTATTTCAGCACGGATCACTCTCTGCATGAGTACAGAACAAAAAAAAATTGAAAACAATCGTAAAACACAGGAGAGTTTAACAGGGAGGTAATTTTCCGTTCAATTAAACAAAGATGTCCCCAATTTTCCACCTGCTAACACGATTAAAGTTGTTTTGGTCAATAATTCAGTAATATTCAGGTAATTTCGACTGCACAATTTGGAAGCTACCTTATTAACTTATTAAAACTGACAAAAAAAAAAAAAAAAAAAAAATGAATTGAGACCATTGTTTATCTGAAAACTCCATTTAGCGACTACAAAATCTCGTCCCAATAATGTAGAAGCACCAAAAGCATTTTTTTTTTTTTTTTTTTGAGAGAGGGATAGCCGAATAATGGTCGCATCTACTTTTCAGATTTCATGCGTACTAACTAGATTTTTAACTCCGTAAAGTTCATCGTGTCAATAAAAAAAAGTTAGGCAGCTAAACTAACTGCGGTTTTACACAATTATTTGTTGCATTCTTTTTTTCTTTTTATGGACTCCTATTTTTATTCTGTTAGTTACAATGGCAAAATATCCGAAACACCTTCCTTAGGTAATGCAAAATTTCGGTGTTGAATCTTCAAATCGATAGCAAGCCGAAGAATTGTTTTTTTCCGTTGTTGTTTATAGCGGTTTTGTTCAAAATATTTTATAAAAAGATTAAAGCAGCAGCAGGCAGTACTAACAAGGGGAATCGCACATGAAGAAAAATTGTCAAAGTTTTTAAGCATTTCTAAACAAGTAAATTCGAACAGAAATTGCACAAAGAGATAATATACACTCACCTAGTACAAGATGCTAAAAGACTGAATTTTCGAGTGATTATTGTTTCGCGTCTGAAAAGAAAGAACACGACACGACGACACGTGAATAATTTACTGTTCAATATGGCGGCGTTTCCTGTGCGAGGAGGAAAAAGTTTCATGCGTAGGGAATTGAGTATAAATAATAATGCATTTATATGAATTGAAAGCATTAATAAAATATCAAATAAATAATTAAGGATAAAAAAAGCTTAATTTTTTTAAGTTGAAAGACTCTCTACCTACATACTTATAAAACTCTATGGACGTGATTTTCTTGCGAGTTTGTATCAACGTGCACACTGGATGACGTAACAAAAGTCGAATGGCGTTATAAAAGTACCATTTTTTTTTTTTTTTTTTTTTTTACTAGGGAGTCACCATTTATCAAGGCCCGAAAGCCACTCGAGGATAAGGGTTAATAAATGTAAGGTGGTAGCATAGTAATCGTTAATGGTGTAAATTGGGTAGAATTTGATTGTTTAAGGAGACGGCTCAATAAAAACTTGTTTACATTGGACTTGAAGGCTACAATATTGTAATTGGTCGGGAAGCAGGTCAATGAAACACTGTTCCATAAGAGGGCAGTTCTAGGATAAAAGCTTTGTTCATGGAATCTGCGTTTAGATTTAATTGTGAGACTATTTCCAGCTAGTGAGCTGAAAATCTTGTGAAGTAGATTTATATACCATACCTTATCAAAAGCCTTGGATATCTCAAGAGCTATTGCTCTGGATGCGAAGTCCCTGTCGAGTGATTCACTAATCCTGTGTGATATTACAGTTAGCACATCTGCTATAGATCTAGCAATACGGAAACTATATTGCATGTCATTGAGTTGATTATTTCTGCTAAGGTGGTTGACCACTTCTCTATTTATCACAGATTAGGAGACTGATTGGTCTTTACTGAGAAGCAGATGACCAATCTCTGGAATTTTTGAATACAGGTATGGCCTCGGTATTTATGAAAGAATTAGAGGGAGGTGGGAAAGGATGCCATAGAGGCCACAACAAAGAATCTATGAAATGAATAACGTTGGAAGTGTGTAGATTCTGACTCCATATAATTAAAGACAGACGAATGTTGAAGGTTGAGAACCAACTTTATTTACTACCAACAATTTGTATTAAGAGAGGCAAAGTGTTCGTAGGATGGAATGTGATTTAACAAAGGAGATGAATGTTCATAAAATGTTTGTAGGTATGTATGAATTGACAAGTAATGAATGTTCGTAAAATGTTTGTAGGTATGTATGAATTGACAAGGAATGAATGTTCGTAAAATGTTTGTAGGTATGTATGAATTGACAAGGAATGAATGTTCGTAAAATGTAACTTATCTTTTGGACGATGGTTAGGGTAGGCCGGTGATCCTGCTGTCGGTGATACGTGTCCTGGCTTGTAACTGGAAAGCGAGTCTCTTCTTTCATCAGCACTAGCAGCCCGGCATCTTCGTCTTCTTTCTCCTCCTCCCTTCTTTGGTTTGTGTGAATTAGGCATCGTTTAGAATTGAAGGCGTTTGGCGCATAACATGAGAGCATAGTCGGCTTCAGTTCACTGGTGCCTTATTTCTTTTTCTTCTTCATCTTTTTAGGTCGGGTGGGAGAATCCGTCCGTGCGTTCATTGACGCAGCAGGGAGAATCTCCTCTTACCTCTTTTTGGTTCCCTTATTTTATAGTGGCAAACCGGCTCCCAGCGACTGTGATATTTGAAGTGTTTATTTTAGGCGTGGAGCTCTGCCATTGGTCGATAATTATTTTGTGGTTATCTTATTTTATTTTTTTTCCAAGCGGAAGCGATGCGTGGAGCCATGTGCAAAAGACAATTTTTCATTTTGTCTCTCATGGTGGATGCGTTCACATCCAGTTCGCTGCTAATTCTCATCATGTTCCCACACAGGATAGACTGATGAAGTTTTTCAGTGTGTTAGGAAGCATTTCTCCTTAAGGCAATGTTTAACCAGCTTTGTAAATATGGAAGCTAGTTCTGTTGAAGCTTTTTGAGCACAATGATTGGAATGCCATTGGGGCCAGTTGCTTTACTGGAATCAAGGTCTTTGATAAACTTGGCAACATTACACACAGATATTTGTGTGTCGCATAGCATTATTTTCAATAATAGGAGGAAATATGATAGGTAGGCAGCCATGGTCGAAAAGGGTAGAATTTGCTGCAAAGTTCTTGGCAAAGAGTTTGGCTTTATCAGATGCTGATGGAATTACCTTAGGTCATTGATGATGGTTGGGATAGAGGACACATCTCTGTTCAGGAGCTTGTTTGTTATTCACTAAAACTGGTGAGAACCAAGCTGTTGCTCAGCTACTTTAAACTTCACATGCTGAGCATATTCATTATTGACTGTTAAAAACTTTTTTATGCAAATATGATTCAATTCATATTTGTAGTTTCTTTTAATGCGTTAACCTGCAAAATTTATTGTATATTTTGCAAACCTATTTTCTCTGATGAGAAAAATTGCATTTTTTGAAACTCTGTGGAATAAGGTCTTTCAAGTTTATTTGTACTCCTCGTCAGATAATTAAAAATTCTGTATATCTTCTTTACAGGTTTTTAATGTTGTTTTGAAAATTTGAATTAATTTTCAATCATAAGAGTTTTCTATTATATATATATATATATATATATATATATATATATATACATACATACAAATTCGTATTCCTATCTATTTGCTTGTTTGTTTGTTTGTTCAAAATCTGATTGATATATACAAAAGATCCATTACTTTAATATTTCATTTATTTCTATATATAGTATGGTTCTTTCAAAATATACAATTAAGAGGTTACCTCATTTGCATATATATTAAGGAAAATCGATTTTATTAAATACCTGTATGTTAATTTAAGTTTCTAGTGAGAGAGTTATTTTAATATTCTATTTAAGATTGTTATTTCATCAACTTTAAATAATAATTATATTGATAATATATTTAATTTGTTTGGAATTATTATTTCCAACATCGATTATTTTTAGAAACGGGTAGAGTTATTTCCCCTGACGTGTTTTTTTTATATGTTCCGAAGTTCGAAAGATAAAACAAGAAACTCTTCCCCACATAAAATTATTTGCTAATCGCAATAAGTTTCTAGTGTGAAAAAATAATTTCGTGTAGACAGAAAGATGTTTTGCTTTATTTTTAAATATTAAAAAATAAATAAATAAAACACTTACAAATAAACGAAAAGATCTCATTTGTTTGTTTTTATTATTCTGGAAACGACTATACAGAATCTTTGAGCGTTCCGGGAATTACCCTCCCCCTCCCAAAAAAAAGAAACAAGTCAAAAATTTCTTTTTTTTTATGAAAAAAAAAGTCAGTGAAAAAAAAATTAAAAAAAACAAGCCAATAAAAGGAATTCCATTTTATTCTTAAACTTTTCAAATGCGTTAATGTTTATAACGTTATTATTTCTACAATGGACAAATTAGCTTTTCCCTTTATTCGCTTTTCAGGTTGGAGTCTGCCTACACGGCTATTTGGGGGGGGGGGGTCCGGCACTCGCTGCTATAAAGTTGTTTTGATTCATTCATTTATTATTTTATTTATTTTTTTTGCAGGGGTGGTGTCCAGCGCACAAGCAACAAAAAGTGCTCATATCTGGAGAATAGCTTCTTCTCTTTGTATCAATTCTGCTGAAATATCTGGTGGAGAGGGTATCATGTACTTCTTTTTTGGGGCGATTACATTTACATGTTTTTATCTGTTCTTTTATTTTTTAAATTGTTGTGGGAGTATCAACGGTGCCCATGATGAAAATGATTAATATTCTTAGTATAGCAGGTTTGTTCCAAATGGAACTTCATGTCAACCCAGGCATTGCCGGGTACCCATGCTAGTATATATATATATATATATATATATATATATATATATATATATATATATATATATATATAAACTATTCTGAAGTATATATATATATATATAGTTGTTTCTATATTATAATAACAAAAAATATTGAATTTCCAGTAAAACAAAAGGTACCAACGTCATTGCCAGGTCTCAAATAGTAATATATCCAAAAATTACAGAAAAACAATGAGATAGAAAAATAATTATTCCTGAAAAACAGTTCCTATAAGGTTAAAAATAGTTCGATAAAGTTACATGCTAGGTCGGACATATTGGGTCATGTGATGTAAGCAAAACAGGAAGTAACTCAGTTGAAACGAATTGTAGTATACACAATTTATTCAGAAAACAAAATAAAACATATATACATAATTTGTGAATTTTAAAAAAATAATCTTTTTTTAAATTTATTTACAAAACTTATCGAAATTACTTTTCCGAAATTGGCATATTATTTCTGAGAAATTGAAAACTTAATTACCTCTCCTGTTTACTCGCCAATTAAAATTGGTAGATTTTGAAAAACAGTCCATAAGTCATAGAAGTGAATGTGTGTGTGTGTGTGTGTGTGTGTGTTCATATCATAAGAGCAGTAGTTTGAAATAAATTTTTTTAAAATGAAGATTTGAATCCTTGTTATATATGGTAAGTTTTTATGATTGGTATTGAAGAGAAAAACTGGTTTGTATTTGTGGCATTCTCGGTGATGCTGTTTCACACCTAAATAGATGGAGTCTCCTCGAACATGTGCTGTTCTTGAGAATTTGGAGGAAAAATTGATTTGATTTTTCGCAGTCAAATCATTATATACAGTTCTTTTTTAACGTTCCAGCCTGTTTACTGATAATCGCCACTGGCAACGATGTAGGTAAAATCCCGTTGGAGGGGGAAGTGTCCAACGTGCTGGTACGGGACTGCTAATCCATAGGAGGACCATGTGTTTGATGCTAATTTGCTGTAGTCAGAGTCTGATTCATAGGGAAGGCGTGTTTTGTTTAATTTTCGATTTTTGAGAAAACTATTATGAGAAAACTATTTTTTACTGAAATAAACAAGTCCGTTTATTGTTTATCTGTATTAGAATTAAAAAAAAAATAATTGCTTAAATAATTACATAATGTTATTTTCGGAACAAACATGTATTCACATACATTGCAGGCAAAATGGGTTGAGCAATACCATTCCTCAACTGTAGGGCGTTTTGCACATGACCTCCTTGGCCGCGTGCCAATCTCTGACTCCCGGGCACCGGTACTCCTTACTGGAATTGACGTCACCAGAGGGAGATGTCATGAGATAGTCCATTAATCCCATGGAGGAGCGTTTCCACCCCCCCTCCCAAGCTTTTTGTTCGTAAAAGCTGTCAGTACCTCTTCCTTTTAGGGTTTACCATCAATAGGCTCGGTAAACTTTCTCTTACGGAACGACTGCCATAGTTCAGGTGTTGGTTGAGGAGGTTCAAGATCCAAAGTTTGAAGACAGTGTCTATCGGCTCATCTTCCAATGGTGGACTGTCACTGGTTTCAATTGATCAACATCTTCTCAGTTGGTTCTGGTGACGTTTGTGGGTATATGTTGGTTGTTGGACGATATATACCATGTCACCGACTCTCTTAGTAATTGTACACACCTCCCAGAACGATGTGTTGTTTTTATAACTTTTGAAAAACACTCTTTCACCTGATATTTACTGGGCACACAAGTGGTCACTAGTGGCTTGACTGTTTGGGTAAGAGCTTGTTAAAAATGGATCTCACTTTCCGCACAACCATCGTTTTTATTTCCCCGTCCGTCCGAAGAGTGGCAATGATGGAATCTTCAAATGGATCCCTTTTCAATGGTATCAGCCTAGATAGGCTATCCGCATGAATAATTTGTTTCTCATCAGTTTTGTCAGCCTCCTTAGGTTGCTTTGGCTTGGGGAATTCTTTTGGTGCAGGTTTTTTAGCTTCCGGCTTTGCAGTTTCAGTTTTTTCGCCTCCTTTCTTTTTCGCTTTCTCTGTTGCTGCAAATGGGACATTTTGTTTCTTCTTGAAAACGGGCTGAGTGTTTTCTTTTAGTTCGAATCTTGCTATAGACTTTGTACATTGTCCTAGTCCTGGTGAGAATACTTCTGAAAAATTATCTTTTAACTCATCCTTCAGTTGTTGCGCCTCCGTAAACAAGTCTTCTACTCTATGACAGAATTTATTCATAGGTTGGTCCCACAATTCGAATCGCTCCATCCAGTCAGTACCGAACAGGTTTTCAGATCTACTATGTACATACACTATCACTTTTTTAGTAATACCATTTAAGGTCACCGGGAGTGTGAGCTCTCCCTCAAATTCTACTTTATCGCCTGTCACAGCTCGAGCTGATTTGTTCGTCTTCCGCATGGTTGGTTTTCTTAGCCTTTTCCACGTCTTAAGGTTAATGATGGACAGGTCTGATCCGGGATCCAATTGTAGATGCACAGTTTTATTTGCGAGGTTAACTGTGACATATTTGCGCCGGTTCTTCTCCGAATCCAAGTCGGATCTAGTCTGTCGGATGCTGTTCTTGTCCTTGTTCTTCCTTCACTGGATTGCTTTGTGACCCTTCCTGCCACATTCGTTGCAGTACAAACATTGACTCGACCAATGTTTCCCACTGCAGCGATAGCACAGGCTTGTAGGGGATCCAGGTCTTGTGACTGGGTGCTACTTATTAGGTGTAGCCTGAGTTTTCTTACTTCCAGCTTTGCTTTTTCGGGGTGAGTATTTTTCCGGTCTGAAGGTCATCTTTCTAATGAATGTTGCGCCTGACTCCTCGACGTATCTCGAGTTGGTCCTTAAGCAGACTACCCGTTGACAATCCTCGGCCAACTTCTGGAGGGTGAAGCCCTGTTCGCTCTCAAGTCTAGAGAGAACACGTTGTCTAATCTCAGCATTTTTGGATGAGACTAGACCCTGCGCAAAAATTAAAACACTTGAATCATTTGCCGATAAGTCAGATAGATGGAAATCCTCATAGTGTTTATTTACCACGGACGCGAAGGTCAGGTAATTGCCGTTGTTGCTTTTTTGCAGGTTAAAACACTTCCATCTTCTATGAAAGAGCGTAGAATTTGGGCTGAACAGTTCGGATAAAAGTTTGACCGCTTCAGAAAATTCCAATTCACTTGTCTTCCTGGGGAGAATATAATTCACAAACTTGCTATGTTCTGTGGTCCTTAATTTCCTCAAAAGTAGGCAACTTTTTTAGCATTGCTCCACTCTTGACAATCCACAGTGAATAGGTCCTCATATCTCTAATAGAAAGCGTCAAATGTGCCATCCAACTCCGGTTGGTAGCTGAACGTTTCTATAGCGTTCCATATTCTACTTTGGGAAAAAGCAAAACTGTCGTCCCTGTGTTCCATTCTATTGAATATTTTTAACAATAGCTCTTCTTGTTTCTGTTGTTGGAGTAGTATTCTCTCCTCCAACGCTTGTTGCCTTTCTTTAAATTGTAACTGGAGCTGTTTATCACATTCTTTTAAATTTTCCTCATCCTTCTGCTGCTGGTCCATCTGGGCCTTGATTAGCTGTATTAATACTGCTTTTACCTCCTCCATCTTGTAATGACTTTTTCAAGCGCACGAAAAAAAATTTATTTCCGTTTTGAACTGGAGAAGAGAGATAAAATAATAATAAAAAAAAGAAAATATCCTTTCTTTGAGTGTGTGCGTATGAAGAGGGGGCAATGTATCCATTGCTTCTTGGTAAAAACCTTAGAGATAACCTAATATGAGGGTGGATAAAAAAAATTTTACTTGCAAAACAAAAACAAAAAAAAATGTACTGTGATACAATACAGTTGCAAAAGAATAAAAATAATTATATAATTGTCCGGAAGTTAGCCAAAATGGCTAGGTTTTTTTTTTTTTAATGTGTGTGTGAGTGGGGGGGGGGGAGTTGTCCCCACGAGGACGAAAAAGAAAAATTTTTCACTTTAGAACTGGCAGTTAAAAATAGAATATTTCAGAAAATTCCACTCAATGAGAAAAAGTATTTCCTTTAGTCCAAGTAAAACGAAAGGGAACAAAGAAACATTTCTCTCCTGTTAAAAGTTTGCATAAAGTTAGCAGTGAAAAGCAAAGGCCAAAATAAAAAACTTTTCTTTTCATGTGAAAAATGTCCAAATTTGCATAAGAAAAAAATTGTTCTTGTGGTGAAATTGGATCAACATTTTTCTCTTTTTTTTTTTTTCTTTCAATAAGCAACCAAATTAATTTTTACGGCATTAACAAAAATGCGTTTAGTACAGTTCTTTTCAGTTTAACTATAGAGACAAAAAGATTAACTTACAATTGAGTCGAGTGCTTTGCCTTGTGTTCATTTTCTTTTTTTTTTTTGTTTTTAGAATTTTGTTTTTAGAATGTAATTGCTAGCCAAATTCTTAGCTCGTAAATCCGAAGTTCCTTTGAAGTCAAATTCATTTCATTCTGTTTCCTTTTTTGTGGGGTTAACCCATGTGAAAGTCGAATCCAAGGTCGCCAGTTGTTATGGTGTTAGGCAAATCAGGTTGAGCAATATCATTCATCAACTGTAGTGTGTTTAGCCGCACGCCAATCTCTGACTCCTTACTGGAAGTGACGTCACCAGAGGAAGTGATGTCATGAGATAGGCCATTAATCCCATGGAGGGGCATCTCCAACACATAGTCCATGCAAAAGTTGAACAAGAAATTTATTTTAAAAGACAAAAAAATAAATAAGACAAAAAATAAATAAGACAATACATACAAGTTCATAAAACAAAAACTTTTTAACATAAAAAAAAGAAACTACTCACAGTTTGAGCTTTTTACAGAAAAAAACAGTTCTGGATCAATGCAGCCAACATTTGTGTATTTTCCTTGCTTTGTTCTTCTCTCTTTTTTTAAGAAGCAGACCACATTTTTTTTTTAGCATAAAGATCATTTTGGGCTTTAAAATAAAATTTTACGATAAAGGATGCAAATAATTTCTTTTATAAAAGATTTCTTTTTTTTCTTTTTTTCTTGAAATTTGACAGAAAGTTTATTGAAAATAGTTCTTTTGGGTTCTTTTTTTCTTCTTTTTTGGAAATCTTGCTAGACTGAAGAAATTTTATGAAAAAAACAATTCAATTTCTTGGGAAAAATTTGTTAAGATTCTGAAAGGGGAAAAATGCTGAAAAACAAAGCCTAAATAGCTAAATATAGCTTTCAATATTCTTTTTTTTTTTTAAATTTATGAATTAAAATTCATTTGAACTCTAGAAACCCTTCATCAACTTTCTTTATAGAGAATACTTTGAAACAATCATCTTGTTTCATTCTTTTATATTCTTTTTTGTTTTTATTTTTTATCAATATGATAAATAATTAATATTCTTTTTAACAATTTAATCACACAGACTACAAAATTTCGGATTTCTATCCAAAAGATAACTAGTTCCCTCTGGGAACCTCCATTAAAAGTTTACTGAAAATATTTTTAATATTTTGGATCTCTTCCAAAATATTTTAAAACAAATATTGCAATATTCTTAATATATTGCAATTTTTCTAAATATTTTGACTCTGTCAAAATATTTCATTCTTTACTCAGATCAATTTCCCGGTAGAAAGTATCATGAAAGGATATCAAAGCCCAAATGAATCAATTTTGAGATCAATCGTCTCGACTTGTTACAACATTTTTATAAAGATTTTAACAAAGAAACATTTTTTAAAAAGGGCAGAAATGTTTCTCCGGAGACTAGAAAATGGCTAAACTAAATAGTTTGAAATATTTTCCAATCTAATTATTTTTGTTAATTTTACGAAACAAGAAAACTTCAGTTTCTTCTTTACATCACGTAACCCAAAATAGCAAAAGATTGTCTGCCGTATTCAAGTAAACCGCCCAAAATTCACACATTTTGAAAAAATCTTAAATCTGTTCAAAAATAATTTTACAAATTTTTCTTTTTGCTGAGCCTTTCCGTTTTTAAATGAGATAATCAAAATATTCAAGTATTACCAAAAAACCAGCAAAGTTCGCTTACAATATAAAAAAAAAAAACTGCAAACATTAATCAAAGTGACCCTTCCAGATTGTTTTAAATGCAATAAGCCATTGTTTATTTTTTTATTTAGAATAAATTCTGAAACTACTTTGTTGAGACCTGTGCTGATAGTTTGTAAGGAGGTCTGTGTTTGCATGTCATTAATTTACTGATGTATTAGATGACTAGAAAAGAAAGAAAGTTACTTTTTGTTCTTTTTTCTTTTCTTCCTTTCAGAATCTAGTCGCTTCCTTTTTGTAACATTTTTTTTTTTAGCAAAACCCATAAGGAATTTTATGAGAACCACAAGTAGTTTGTAGTCATCAGTGAATTTACATAAAAGAAACAACATTTTTTGATGTGTTAGAATTATTAAAAGAACGCTTTCTGACATATGAGTTTTTTTTAGTGGAAAGGTTCAATAATGAAAGGGTTTGAGGAGATGAGCCATTTTGAGTATTGCACACAGGTTTGTCTGCCCAAAAAGGCAGGACTTTTACTAACGCAAGCGTAATCGAATTTTACTATGTCTTTCACCATTATGTGTCATGTGGGTGTTCTAGTCATAGTCAGTCACTGTTGTCCAGTGATTTCTCGATCACTGTCCGTATGCCGCAGGAGTTATGATTTATTAAATTAATAAAATGTTTGCCGTTGTTATCTTATTAGCGACATTATTTGAAATGTGTGGTCTGTATTCCATCTGAGTGTCCAGATTCCGAATTAACGTGAGGATCACCAGTGCAGTGTGCAAGACGAGGTGAACCATTTGTAGAAACTCACGGTGGGGGTTACCACTTATAAGATGTGAGATCAGTAGGATAACCAATTTATAATCAGGGTTTATCAATTTTTAGGACCATGGTTGTGTGTGTTGCAACTTTATTAAAGTTAAAAGCAGGAGTGTATCCACAGGATCATTAAAGGTAAATTTAACGAAATCGACGATTAATAGAAAGGTTTCATGAATCCACATCTTTACATAAAAAAATATATAAATAAATTCTGGAAAATAACGACACGTGACAAAAGAACATGAAGCCACTGTATTAACATGAAATAAACAACATGTTAGGAATATTAGTCGGAATCGTTCCAACATAAGTGTTTTCTTGTGTTGAATTTTCATAACAAAGGATTAGTGAAATGAGGAGTTTTGGGAGAATAGCATGAGGTTTGAAATTACTGATTTTTTTATGATCAAAATGTCACAGGTAGATTAAAGTTAATGTGGCTATTTTCTGAGAAAAACACTCCCTAAGTCATATAAGTGAATGCGTTTGTGTGTGTGTTCATATTGTAAGTATTTGTGGCATTCTCGCGATGCTGTTTTACGCCTAAATAGATGGAGTCTACTCGAGCACATGCTGTTGTTGAGAATGTGGAAGGAAAACTGATTTGAATTTTTTTTATTTTTTTTATTACATTTTCACGCCAGACAAGGCATATTGCCACTTTGGTGTAGGGGGCTACTATCAGGGGCAACAACTACTGGGGTACGATGTAGGGATTTGGGCAGCAAGATGTCGGTTCACGTTGCACTTGAACTTCTGCACGTCAGTACAGTTGGGGTAGCAGGGACCTGGAAGGGAATTCCAAAGTCTAGCTGTTCTGGGGAAGAAACTACTGGAGTAGAAAGATCTTTTATATCTAGGGATCTCTACAGTGTGGGGGTGGGATTTAGCAGCCTGTGAGGTTTGTCGAGGGTGTTCATGTCGTGGGGGCACAAGTACTTGCAGTTCGTCAGAGCATTCACCATTAAAATACTTGTAGAACAGGCAGAGGGATGCAACGTTTTGTCGATGGGACAGAGGCTGAAGCCTAGATGCTAGTTCAGGGCCTATCAGATTTGCGACTCTCTTTTGAAACTTGTCAATGAGCGAGAGACTAGTAGCAGATGCACCAGCCCAAATATGACAGCAATACTCCATACATGGGTGAATGGTGGCCTTATTGAGGTACAGGATACTTTCGGGTGTTAGTAGTTTTCTAACACGGTAGAGAGAGCCCACCACTGGCAAATCTTTATATGGAGTTCTTCTTGAACGCTCCAGCCTGTTTACTGTATTTCTACACAAGAAAGTGCAACATAGTTCCTTTTGTTTTATGTGTGCGATGGTCGCATCACAACGTTGTGTTCTTATGTGTTCTTCAGATGCGTGGGTGTTGAAGTGGTAGTTGCTATGAAATGTTTCTGCTGGGGATTTGTTCTGGCCGGGCATAGTAGTTGTTACACTATTTATGATATGTTAAATTGGCCTAAAACTTCTTTTATTTATTTATTATTTTTTTATTTAAAAAAAAATGTTTTTTTTTCAACCCAAACAGGCACAACTTTGTCATAGGTTAGGTCACAATATTCAATAATAAACTGTTTTTATGTGACAAGAGTAATTTGACTAATCTTCCAATGCGAATGCTTTAAAAGAATTATGTACGCATGTTACGCATTTTTGATATTTTATTCTTTAAAATTTTAATTAGGAAAATAACTTTAAAAATATGGAACGCTTCACGAATTTGCGTGTCATCCTTGCGCAGGGGCCATGCTAATCTTCTCTGTATCGTTCCAATTTTAGTATATGTACTGCCGAAGCGAGTACACAATTAAAACAATACAAACGCAATATATACCTATTAAACCTACACCCTGCGTATAATGAGATCACCTTATTTGCATATACACACATTTGATTTCAAATATTTAATTACAACTCAATAAATAACAATAATTACTCACACTATTACTTATAACTAACTAAATAAAATCTTTATCAATCATAATTAAATTTATACTCTTTTATATTTAAAGCCAAATTCAATTTATTTAACATTATTTACAAAACGGAACTCACAATTCTTACTTCCTGTGCATATCAAAGGGAAATAATCACCGCCATTTCATTTACACTTTAATTCCAAAACTATAAATTAAATTTTCATTCCAATTTCAAACTGAAAAAAAAGTTATTAATTATTAATTAACAAAGTTAATGTGAACTTATTTATTAATAGTTTAACAAAGAAATCATTAATTTTTCAAAGAGATAAAATATATACTCATATATGAATCTGCCGCCGGTGACACACAAGAACATTAACTATTTATCGACCGCCTTTGAAGATAGATGTATATCAACAACATGAACCCGGAACCGATTCTGGAGAGACTATAATGAAGCGAAAGCCTTTTTTACGGGAAAAGAACATATTATGAGCCTGTCTTATTTGTCAAAAACATATGACAGAGATAAGAAAAAAATATAATTTTTGTTGGAGATACTCTAAACACCCGAAAGGCACATTTCCATGAAATAGGGAAGTTTTTTTAGGAGTTCAGCTGCCATTAACAACTTTTCAGCTGTTATATTTTTGGTCTTACAAGACACCTGTGTCACAATGTGCACGAGTGTACAAAGCAATGAAATGCACTGCCATTTGAGAAACATTAGTCAAACCTACCATATTGGGTGGGGGATAACGGCATAGGTGGTCAAATAAACGAAAGTGTTATTGCAAAAAGTCCATATGCTGATCAAAATGGGTGTTTGGCGTATCGATACTGTATCAAAAATTGGCTCTGCTACCTATAAGCAAATAAATGATACTGCCCGGTAGTGTCCTTTATTCAGACACTTGGAAGGCATATGAAAGAACAGGAATTATTTTCGTCACCCTGTCATAGGACTGAACCTTTCACAGAATTACGTGGACCCTATGACGCAAGTGCACACCAACACTATCGAACACATGTGGATGAACAAATGCAAAAGCAGATTAAAATCCATGCGGTGCGGGTGCGTCTGCGTCATCCTCAATTTTGCCTTCACATTTAGACGAGTTCATATGGTGTCAAAAATATGATCGAACGAGACGAATATTTTCTAGCAATACTGTTAGAAACTTACTCGATATGTTACCGTGACATAGGCGGACATATATTGGGTGCGTTTCTAACAGTATTATGGGCAGTCTTGCAGTTAAGTCCCGGCAAAGTTCGACAACTCTAGAAGGGTCACATCAGTATTTAACACCGTCAAATCACGAATATTACGAATTATTAGTTTTAAAATAAGAATAAAAATTATTAAAGTTTTAAAATAAAAAATATGTAATTAATATAAAATATATTGGAGCTTATAGAGTTTAGTCAAGCCATTAAAAAAATGAAAATATTGAAAAAAAAGTTATATTGTACGTACTCGTTATAGTCTTAAGTTATCTGAAAAAAATATTCACCTTATTTCATCAAGTAGTTTTTATTTTACAGCGAAAAAACAATTTGTTATGATACCGAGCAAAAGGTTCGATTTTTAGGAAGAAAAGCTAGTATTAAAGATGGGGAGGGAGTGTCAGCGCTTTAACTGGAGTTATCTCCCTTTGGCGAGTTCAACAAATGTCTTAATGGCTGACTTCAACGCGCTCTCATAAAAACGTGTTTCTCTGCTGTAAAATAAAAACTACTCGATCAAATTAAATGAAATTTTTTTTTCGGAGATCTTCAGTCCAAAACAGAAACGTACAATATAACCTTTTTTCGATATTTTCATTTTTTAATGTCTTGACTAAACTGTACAAGTATCAATATATTATATAATTAATATAAAAAAATATGAAAAAATTTTTCCATTCCAATCTAATGGAAGAGTTGTGGAGACGGCGTGAGAAAGGGCACGCATTTCCACGAATTATTAAAAGCATAAGACAACAATACACTTTTAAAAAGATGTTTGATTTTCAAAGTTGTTTTATTTTGTATATATAAATTTATATTTTGTTATGTGGTTCACTACTTCAGACTTTATTCTGTTCCTTTTTCTGTTAAGACAATACACTTTCTAAAAATTGTTTCATTTTTCTGCTAAATAGTTATAAATATATAAAAATGTAGGTACTCATCATGCACTTATTGATCCGTGCTGAAATAATAACGTTATTATTTAAAAAAAAAAAAAAGACATTCTTAACATGGGGAGGGTGTTTTGTACCTATTCTGTACTTTAAACCTTACAATTGAATAAAAAACATATCATAAAACTTTAATTAAACTTGGAAATACGATTTAAAAAATAGCGCGGATCACTGATCCGCCGGATCAGTAAGTGCATTAGCATCGAAATGTACATTTTGTTCGTTTACTTTATTTAATCAAGTGCTTACTTCCAATATTAAAATATTTTTTTATATTAATTACATATTTTTTATTTTAAAATAATAATTCGTAATATTCGTGATTTGACGGTGTAAAATACTTCTAGAGTTGTCGAACTTTGCCGGGACTTAACTGCAAGAGTGCAAGACTGCCGTATTTTGTATAATTTGTTTGTTTGAACTCATTTTCCCAAACTTACCGTGTTCAACAGGGAGCATGCCGCCCTTTTCTTTTTCAAATATATCGATAAACACTATTTTTCGAACCGATTACACGTTTTAAAGTGAGTAAAACCACTAAAAACTTTTTCAGATATGTACGAGCTTTTTCAAGTCTCACACAAAAACACACATTCACATTTCAAGCTATGTCATATACATACACGCACACAAACATACGCACCCACGTCCACACATGTACACATATTCACGTTCGCATACATACACTCACATTCACGGTATATACACACACGCTAACGCACACATATGTACTCACACGCGAACACAAACGCACGCAAAAATGGACGAATAAAGATAGGGCGACCTAGTTTTGAAAACCGATTTTATCATAAGTTTTTGGAGGTTTCCGACTACTTTTTGATTGTATTTGAAAGATTAAGGACTAAACTTAATTTCCATAAGGAAAAAAAATATTTGTACAAATGAAAAAAAAGTTATGAAAAATGTTTTCACGGCGAGCTAACCAATTCAGCTAAATTTTGAAGTTAAATAAATTATAAAAATCTTTTAAAAGATAAATATTAGTTTTCTGGGTCTATTTCAAAGATAATTAGTAAAGTCCTAAGATATTGAATTAAATAATAATATATATATATATATAAAAAAAACCTTGTTTGTACAAAAAATAGCTTAATTAGACCCATAGCCGAGTGATTCTGCCGTTCGCAAAGCGCAATCAACTAAAGTTTTGTAAACACAATATATAGAAGCCCCAATTTTCAGCCAGTCGAAAGACTGAAAATAACGTCATGTAATTAAAAAGAAGGAGAGGGTGTGCTAGTTTTCTTTTTTCTTTTTTTTCCAGACGTGCATCCGTACATTCCTATTCTGAACGTTTGTATCATTTTTACCATTTTTTAATTTAATTACTTTTCTGTTCCTGTTTTTAAATTATTATTTTTTTAATTATTGTTCAATATTATATAAAAATTATGTTACGCCAAAAGTTTCACATTCATTTAAGCAAGGAAAATATTAAAATCCAACATAAAAATTATGCGAAACCTTTAATTTAAAAAAAAAAGTAGAAATATTTTTTGCTATAATTTTTTTGTGTGAAAATATTAAATAAACAATGCTTAATTCAAGGATAATATCGGTAGTTCAAAAGATTCATTTTTCTTCGAGTTATATCGAATTCATTAATGCAGATATTAGGGACTTTTAGCGTAATTTTCCTGTAAAAATTAAATAATTTTTTAAAATTATATTTTACAGTGCTTTAATTTCATAAAAAAGCAAAAATAAATTAAATATTTTTTTTTTTTACTACTGAAAACCATAACTTTAGTAAAGGTATTTTTTGTTTAAACAAAATAATACATTTCCACTAAGATTTAAATAAAAATAATGGGTTCAATATATTTCGGGATCATTATTTGATAAATACTTAAAATTTAATTAAAATTGGTTTATTTTCTGATTTTTGGTGAATTTTTAAGTAAAGGGAGGGGTCAAAATGTTTATTTATTTTGAGCATTGCCATTCATTTTGCACGTACCTATTAAATAGTTTTTTCAGCTTCACAATATCTTATTAAATTGTTAGGTGAGGTGGAAGCACAGAATAATTACAAAACACCCTCCCCATGTTAAGAATGGCTTTCGAAATAACGTTATTTCAGTATGGTGGCAAAAGTGCACAAGTATCGATTTCTGTATACATTAGGTACCTCCAACGCGTGACACAGTTTTACCCCTCCACCAATATGTAACACGCTGTAACTGTAATTTAATATTATCATCTTAACATTTTTACCATTTTTTAGAGAAAAAAAAAAAGCTTCAGTAAATTTTTACATTAGGTCCACAATTTCCTTTAAAATGATGACTTATAAAGTTTTTTGACTATGCTGAATATGAAAATCGCATTGAAATTTTGCAGAAATAAGTAGCTATTGAGATATAAAAAACTGTATTATGCATTGTATTCTTTGGTGGCCATCTTTTATATGGGCGTGCCATAAACAAATTTACTTATCTATGACCAACACTGCCACCTAGCGGAAACAAAATGCACTTTTTTTAGACTTCCCCTTCCATTAAAATTATATTTTCTTACGCATTTTTCTGTTCGGAAAAAAAATCTTGTTTGTTACTTATTTGGAAAGTTTAAATGTGATATTCGTTTTCAGTATACCTGAAAACCAATAAAAGTCGTAATTTAAAAGGTGAGTGTTGAGTTTGAATGTTCTCTCCTTTTATTTATTTATCATTTTATTTTTATTTTCTTGCAAACTTGAAATATTATTTAGTAACACATACTTAACATGGAGAGAGGATGGTGTTTTGAAAATTTGTTCAGGTTGACCAAATGTATAAAAATGACCAATTTTGGTGGGGGAGGGAGGCATTCTTATTCTCAGAAAAGTAGATTTTTCTGCTAGGTGGAAGGGGTAGGGACAATCCCAGAAAAGTGCATTTTGTTTCCGCTAAGTGGCAGTGTCGGACATACAGAAGTAAATTTGTTTATGGCACGCGCATAAAAAAGATGGCCAGCAAAGAATACAATGCATCATACAGCTTTTTATATCTTGATAACTACTTATTTCTGCAAAATTTCAATGCGATTTTCGTATTCAACATAGTTGAAAACCTGTGAAAGTCGTCATTTTAAAGAAAATTGTGGAGGTGGACCTAATGTGCAAAATACACAAGAAGCTTCAAATAAACTGCTAATATTTAAAAAAAAATTTTACAACATACAAAAATTATGAAAATGCGAGACAAAAATCGTGTTTACATAATCGACGCTATAATACAACGATCCTATGTAGTGACGTTTTTTAAGCTGTAGACATACCCATGTTTTAAAAATCTTGCAAAATTCAAATAATAGTCATTTTCCTGAAATTTTTGATATTTATTCATTATTAAATAATTTTACATAAGAAAAGTAGGTTTTGTTAACTATATAAAAGGAAATTTTTTTTGAGGTGTTCTACCACCCCCTTTATTTCATGTTACGCAAACTAAACAAAATAAATGTAAATCGATAACAATTTTGACAGTCTTGCACAATATATATATATGACATCCTGTTATTTCACTTTAAAGTTGTAAATAAAATTGGACATAAAATCAATATTATGTTAAAAAAAAACAACACTTTTTTCTTGATAATTTTTTTCTCGGTAATATAATTATTTGAATTACAACAAAAAAAATTCTAAAAAATAATTATTTTTAAAAAACTTTGAATGATATTATATTCAAATATTATGCGATATGAAGTTTAAACAAAGATTTATTTATTTATTTTTTTATAACAGGTTTCCAATAATAAAAAAAATATATACTGATAGAATATATGACTCTTGAAATAATAAAAATTGCAAATCCAAAATCGGCCTCAAAAAAAAAATTGTTTCAATTTTATTTAAGTTGATAGAGGGTGATTTTTTTTTTTTTTTGCACCTATTTTCAAAAAAGTAAGGAGGCCTGTAAGCAACATTATCTTTAGTTACATAAGTGCCAAAACGTTAAAATTAATTTTATTTTATCTCTTGTCTGTGTAGTTTGTAAATAAAAATCTATTTGTTTTACAAAAGGTAAGTCTTATAGTGTTTTTTATCCATGGCAAAAAAATGTTACTTCCATTAACCGTTATAACGTGAATGCCCATCCATAGAAACTGACACAAACACATGAAATGATGACATTTTACACAATGCCGTGGAGATACCTAGAAAACAGTATTACATATTCAATTGCCATGTGGAAAATAGTAACATATTCAAAAATTATGAAAATTCATTGAGTAGAACAACTATTGTTTTAGTAGAATAAAGTCTATTGCTATGAGCTAAAACAAATTGTTACCATTACATTAGCGAAAAGGGAGATAAGTATATCCCTGTATTTGCAATCATCAAGGTGTTTAGGAAAAGCAGGAAAATGCAATTCTCATAAAATTACTTCTAACTATAAATAATTTTCTACTCAATGAAGTTTTGTAAGTTTTGAATATATTACTATTTTCGACACAAGTCAATACTGTTGTTTTTGCTTAAAGCAACATATTTTTAAAAAATCAATCTGTTGATTCTATCTTATACAAGCACTCACAGAGGTATAAAAAAGTGAAAATATTAAAAAAAAAAACCCTCAAATATATAACAAATAAATGTTATCAAAGGCAAGATGAGTTACTCTTTTACCTATCTGGAAAAGTTCTTTGTTTTTACTCATTTTAAAGCGTTTAATCGGTTCAAAAAACATAGTGTCGAGTGTTTGATGCAAATAAAAAAAATGAATGCAAACTGACACCTAAATATGTGAAGGTTTGCTAATGTCTTATAAAAATACTATACCAAATACTGTTAGAAACCCACTCAATATATGTTACTGTGATATATATTGAGTGGGTTTCTAACAGTATTTTGTATATAAATATATATCATTATCAAATTTTTTCATATTTAGGTGTCAGATTGTAAAACTAACTCAAATAATCAATAAATTTGGAGATGAGAAGGTTGACAGTTAAGACTCAGCATTTCTATTCTGTCGCAGTTAACTGCCTGACAAAGGCCAGAGGAATAGTTGTCTGAAACGTTGTGAAACAACAACTACGAAGATGAAGATAACAGTCCACAAATAAATAAATAATAAATATACAAATTACTCATCTCAAAGGATTCCAATAATAAAATAATATTTCATTCTTTACGGATTCAATGATGGAAGACCAGATAAGAGGAAGGCAGTAATTACTGAGGATACAGTTAAGAGACTCAGCATTCCTATCCTGTCGCAGTTAACAACATGATAAAGGGCAGAGGAATAGTTGGTCAAAACGTTCTGAAGCAGCAACTATGAAGATAACAGTCTGCAAATTAATAAATGAGAAGGCAAACGTAACTATTGGCGACAAATTATTGTTTGAGAAATTAAGAAAAGGCACGTATCCAGTTCTACCCCAGTATTTAAAAAATTATAATTGCACAAAATCTTTATTATACCTGTAAGATTAAAAGGAATGCTGTACACCAAAATTTATGCAAAATTCATCCAGTATTTTGGTTTTTATAAAATAAAATAAACTGTGATCGGTAAACGATTACTAGCCGTATTTTATTATGATGGTACTTTTGCACTTAGCACATTAGATTTCCATGATGTTGGCTCAGCCAACATAAACTGCTGGAATATGCCAAGCACTGATCAAATTTTAAAACACTAGAAAACAAAAATAACATTTATCAGATACTGATTACTATGAAACTGTAGTGACCAGCTAAATCAAATTGCTCAGCACATAATCAGAGGAATGTATTCGGCCAGAATTTATTAATTGCAGGAACAATTGGTTTTGTCACTGTTCGCTTATGCAATTCGTATTGCAAATCAATGCGTAGAATTGTGGTAGTGACATGACCTTTTTACACACAAATCCATGGGACTATATTTTTGTCTATTCATGCATATAGACAGTGAACAGATTGGAACATTCTAGAAAATCGATATAAAAGGCCTGAAGTGCCAAAAACAAATCAGTTCCAGACGACGTCTCTACATGTTAATTCGCCGCTACCCATGATTATAACACGTGTCTGTCTCCATCTGAAAGACATAAAACTCCACCTCAAAGAATGCCAAGCTCAACCTGCAATGGATAAATTATTCAATCCTTTACTAATGAAGTTCACGCAACCAAAGAAAGAATATTTTTTCTCACAAAACTCTTACCTTCCTAGTATTCGCATTGTTTCTTCATAAAATATGTTGACAATAACAATTTTCTCAGTCGGGAAAGATTTCCTCAGTCATGAAAGATTTCCAGCCAATATCCTTACAATTACATAGATATTATTTTTTCACTTAGATAATAATTCTAAACTTTCATATTATAAAAATGCACATTTCCCTGCTTCATTCATGAACTTCAGTCTTATTAATTTAATGCTCACAGGAGATCACGAACATACAGGATTGAATACAAATTACATATCTCCCGTATATAAAAATGAATTACTTCTAGTTAAATAAAATTTATTACTTAGTTTAAGATTTGTTTCTGAGTTGTGCTATTTACTGAAGTTTGTTTTGTTTTTCTCGTTTGGGAAAAGAGTTTGGAACTATGCTCTCCTCATCATCATGAATTTCGATGTCGGTCATTACCCTTTTTCCCAGAAAAAAACAATGGAAAGACAACCTAATGCAAGTTTCTATGAATAATTATTTAAAACAATATTGTTAAAGAAACATTATTTTTGTTGTCTTTTTTTTTTCAAGAGTGTTACATATGGAGTAAACACGAGTTATCTCCCTTTGACTTAATAACTGCCACCGTCACTTTGACCGCAACCTCCCACTACTGTTGAGTGACACTCTTTTTAATAGTAAACTGCTTTGTTTCTATTTAGTGTAAATAAATTCCTCGTTACGATACCACGTGCGTTTCGTCTCTTCAATGAATGTTTCACTAACAAATTACATGATTCTAACTAATATTCACCTGTATCAAACCATAATATAAAATGGTGTCAGGATAAAACATCGAATCATCAACACTCACAGCCGTATATCAATATCTTATCGAAAAAAATGGAATTTTTACAACATCCAAAAGAATTAAATTTTTCTTTGGATAATCTCGGACAGGAATGGGAAACTTGGAGAAACCAATTTCAATTGTTCCTGCAAGCTACAGAGTCGGACAAGAAACCGGAGAAGGTGAAAACTTCAATATTGCTGACCTGTATAGGAAACAAGGGAAGGAAAATATATTATACGTTCAACTTTGAAAATGACGACAAGAAGCTAAACTTGAAAAAAGTAATAGAAAAATTTGACGCGCACTGCCAACCAAGAAAAAACCTGACGTTTCTCACATATCAATTTCTCACGTGCAAACAGAAAGAAACACAGAGATTTGATGAGTACATCACGGAATTACGACAAAAGGCAAACAAATGTGAATTCGGTGACCTCACTGAAAGATTAATAAAAGACATTCTAATTTGTGGCGTTAACGACATGTTGAGAGAAAGAATGCTCAGAGAACCTTCACTGGATTTACAGAAGGTGATACAAGCAGGCCTGAGTGCTGAAGAAACAAAGAGACACTCCAAGATAATGGCTACATGCGAAACAGAAAATATTTCAACAATTCGCAATCCAAAAAAAAAAACAAGCTGTCTTTCAACGTCATGTTCAAACGTGAAGACAAAAAGCCCGCCAAAACACAACAATGGATTGAAACATATACCTACTGTGCTGGGTCACATCAGAAAGGAAACTGTCCAACATACAATAAAAACTGCACAAATTGCGGTAAAAAAGGATATTTCGCTCAAATGTGTCGAACAAAAAAGAAAAACCTATACAATGTCGGACATTCATACAATTCAGACCACGTGGAGCAAAACCATTTTAACAAGGACGCCATATTGAAAAAAAAATGTAGACGCACTACAAACTGACAAATGGAAAATAAAGATTCGAGGCAATGAAACACTCATCAACTTCAAAATCGATACACGTAAACGTATTACCAGCAAAAATATATAAAACTATTGAACCAAAGCCAGAATTAAAGAAAACGTTTATAAAATTAACCGCCTACAACTGTATGCAAATTCCCACGATAGGGAGCTGTGTTATACAATTACAAAATAAAAATATAAAAATAAGTTCGCATTTCACTGTGGCGAATTCAAATGCAAATGCAGTAATTGGTGCAGAAACAGCGGAAGAGCTAGGACTGATGAAAAAACGTATGAAATAAACAAGACGGACATAGAAACATTAAAAGAAAAATATAAAGATCGCTTTGGTGACATTAGAAAATTACCAGTCACACATCGTATAACCATAAATCCGCACATAAAACCTGTCATAAATCCTCCAAGGAACATACCATTTGGGATGAAACCAAAATTAAAAAGGGAGTTAGAAAAAATGACAAAAATGGAAATAATAAAACCTGTTGAAGAACTGACAGATTGGGTAAATTCTCTTGTAATAGTGGAGAAACCAAATGGAAAATTAAGACTATGTTTGAACCCTAGAGACCTAAACAAGGCCATAAAAAGAGAACACTACAAATTACCCACCGCCGATGAAATATTTGCAGAAATGGAAAATCCAAAATATTTTACGAAATTAGACGCATCAAATGGGTATTGGCAAATACCTGTTGATGAAGAAAACTCTAAGCTATTAACATTTAATTCACCATTTGGTCGTTATTCGTTCACACATCTGCCATATGGAATACATAGTGCCTCTGAAATTTTTCAAGCACAAGTTGCAAAAATAATAGAAGGCATACCTGGAATGAAGAACTCACAGGATGACATAATAATATTGTCAGAAACATTGGAGGACCATATAAAAACATTAGACAAAATATTTAGTCAACTACGCAAAGCTAGATTAAAATTAAACAAAAATAAATGTGAATTTGCAACAAAGCAACTAACATATTTAGGTCATTTGATCACTGATGAAGGAATAAAACCAGACCCTTCTAAAATAAAGGCAATAACACACATGCCTCTACCCGAAAATAAAAAAGATATACAACAATTTTTGGGAATTACCAACTACCTGTGCAAGTTCATACCAGAGTACTCAGAGGTAACTACACCATTAAGAATACTGCTACATAATGATATGCTGTGGTCATATGATAAACCTCAAATAGAGGCTATAGAAAAACTAAAACGGATAATAACTAGCCTACCAGTTTTAAAATTTTATGATCCCAGCAAAGAAATTAAAATCACCACCGATGCCAGCAAACATGGATTGGGTGCAGTGTTACAACAGAAACATGATGAAAAATGGTTACCCGTGTCATATGTGTCACGATCAACAACTCCAGCAGAACAAAATTACTGTCCGATAGAATTGGAAACACTCAGCAAAGTGTTCGCCTGCAACAAATTCCATCAATTTATGTATGGAAGAAAATATCTCATAGAAAATAATCACAAACCATTAAGGCAAATTTTTAAAAAATCCATTACAAAAATCCCTACAAGAATACAAAGATTCTTACTCGCGCTTTAGAAATACAAAATTCAAAGTAATATACATTCCAGGGCGAGAATTCATAATTGCTGATGCATTATCACATGAATATATATCAGACAGCAAACAAGAAATATCGGATACAGAAATGGACAAATATATCCATACCATTATAAAACAATACCCAATGAGCGACCAAAAACTCAACATATACCATGAAGAGACTGGGAAAGACCCAATACTAAAAATGCTCATGAAATATGCGACATCAACTTGGCCAGAAAATAAGAACGTGCCACCCACAATAGCACCATATATGCCAGTCCGCGCTGACATATTGGTCATGAAAGGACTAGTATTGAAAGGTACATGAATAGTGGTCCCAACCTCCCTAAGGAAGGAAGCCCTACAAAAAATCCATACTGGACATTTAGGCATAGAAAAGTGCATTGCAGGAGCGAAAGAGGTCGTATATTGGCCTAACATAAACAATCAAATAAAAGAAATGGTTAGCACATGCACACATTGTCTAGATCACAGAAACCGACAACCGTCAGAATCACTAATACACCATGAAATACCCGTAACACCATGGACCAAAGTTGCAACAGACATATCTTACTTATATAGTAAAGCATATGTAGTGATAATAGACTACACGACAAGATATTTCGATATCCACAAACTTGATGACTGCAAATCAAGTACGGTGATCAATAAAATAAAGAACACCTTCGCAAAATTTGGCATTCCACAAATAGTGATTAGTGACAATGGACCCGAACTATCCACAGTCCAATGGCTTAGCAGAAAGAAACATTCAAACAATTAAAAGAACATTAAAGAAATCGTTTGAAAGTAGACAAGACCCATACCTAGCAATGTTAGCGTTACGGACTTCACCATTAAAAGATAAAACCCCATCACCAGCCCAACAGTTGATTAAAAGAACGCTAAGGACAAATCTTCCAAATATCATGCATAACAAAACAATGAAAAAGAATGAAATAAATAAAAAGTTCAAAGAACTACCAAAACTAAAGAAAGACGATATTGTCTGTATTCTTTCACAAGAAAAATAGAACCTAAAAGGTAAGATTGTGAAAAAATTAAAAGAGCCTTGTTCATATCTAATAAAAACAGAACAAGGAAAATATGTACGGCGTAACAGACGTCATATTTTTATGACGAGATCCCTGGCAACACCAGATGATCTTGCTTTTCAAATAGAGGAAGAGAAGATGGGAGAGGATGAGGTATGGTTAGTGTTGTGGTTGCAAGGTTGAACAATAATTAATAAGGAAATACAATGAAGACGCAAACAACAAGATAACGCAATAATAAGTGTATTAAAAAAAAGGTATATTTACAATATGTACAAATAACGGTGGCGAGTCAGAGAGTCTTGGTGGGAGGACATGTATGCTCTTCGGCGTCACTTCTGGTGGCATTTGAGTAAGACACACCAAGGCCAACCTAGGCTTGCCATTTATAGTGTTATGTTATTCGCATATGCAAAGAAGTGGTTGCCACCACAACACCCCCCTCCCAAGATTTGAAGTCACACAGATTTCAATATCTTTTTCTTTTTGGGTTTACCATTAATGGTTCATTCACTTTTCTTTTCCTAC
Organism: Euprymna scolopes; assembly: GCF_053919585.1. Classification (NCBI taxonomy): domain Eukaryota; kingdom Metazoa; phylum Mollusca; class Cephalopoda; order Sepiida; family Sepiolidae; genus Euprymna; species Euprymna scolopes. Next base: position 79,144,830 of record NC_136492.1, read on the forward strand.
CTGATCTTCGGGGTTCAGGTGCATTTTGAGGCGGTTCCAAATTAAAAGATTCGTATATGATATCTATGGTGTCCTCCTCTTCGACTGTTGTCGTATCATCATCATCTTGGATATGACGTTTTTTTATCTGATTTAGGTGCCTTTTATGTATATTCTGTGGACCTTTAATCATGTATGTACAATCACCAATGCGTTTATCCACTACTCCACATTCCCAGTAAGATGTGTTATTTCTGTAGCACTTAAAATATACTCGATCTCCCGAGTTATATTTCTTTCTTCTCGTGTGTGTAGTGTTTCGGATAATTGCCTGCCTTGGTAATAGTTTGTCAAACGCTGATTTTACCTTTCTGGCAAACATTAGATCAGCTGGTGATATGTTTGATGGTGTACTAGGATGTGGTGTAATCCTATATACTTGCAAGAATTGTTGCAAAGCTTTTTCTGTTGGTGTTCCAATGGATTTCTTTAACGCTCGTTTTAGCGTGTCCACGAACCTTTCCGCGAGGCCGTTCGACCTTGGATGATACGGCGGAGTCGTGATGTGCTTCACTCAGAACATGTCGCAAAATTCCTTAAACTCTGTGGATGTGAACTGCGTTCCGTTGTCAGTGACCAGTGTGTCTGGTACACCGAATCTTGCAAACAACTCGTGTAGGAACCCTATTGAGTTGTTCGTTGTTGGATTCCTGCAACGCATTACCTCCGGCCATTTTGTGAAACTATCCACTACAATTAAATAATAGTTTTCACCTACTGGACCAGCGAAGTCCATGTGGATTCTCGACCATGGTTGGTCGGTTTTCGGCCAAGGTTTGTGTACTATCGGTGGAGATTTTGCCGCTAACTGGCATCCTTTACATTTATCAATTGTTGTCGCTATGTCTGTGTCCATGTTACACCAGTACACGTAGCTTCTCATTAACAACTTCATTCGATTTATCCCCGGATGTCCTGTGTGGAAATCTCTTAACATCCTATTCTGCAATGTTTTGGGTATTACCACTCTCTCGCTGTACAGTAACACATCGTCACATATGGAGAAAACTTCCTGCACCTTTGTGTCCGTTATAATTTTCTCTTTTATGTCCTTTATATATTCGTCTTTCTCGGCTTCCCTTTTAATGTCCGACAAAGTTACGGGTAGTTCCTTAATGATGTTTGCTACCATATTTTTTACTTCAACATTTGTCCGAATTGCTGCAATGACTGATTCTTCCAGATTGTGTTTCTGTGGTATCAGTCTTGACAGTCCATCCGCATGGCAAATCTTTTTTGATGCTAGATGTTGTAGCTGGAAATCGTAATTAAGTAGTATTGTACCCCAGCGCAGCAATTAATTTGCAATGTATACCGGCAATCCTTTTTTTGATCCATAGATCGTGACTAACGGTTTATGGTCGGTTTCAAGTATGAATTGTCTACCATATAAATATCGGTGAAATTTAGTCACGGCAAAGATTATGCTCAACGCTTCTTTTTCGATTTGTAAATATGCCCTTTCGGCTGGTATCAGCGTTCTCGAAGCGTGCGCTATTGGTTTTCTAGACCCATCCGGCATAATATGTTGAATGCATGCTCCTAAGCCGTAGGAGCTAGCGTCACTAGCGACGACTATTTTTAAGTTTGTGTCAAAGTGCGTTAAGAATAATTCGGATGTTAGTGCGCTCTTTATTTTGTCAAAAGCGGTTTGACATTCTTGCGTCCAGTTCCACAGTGTATCCTTTTTAAGCAGATTATTTAAGGGGGCTCGCAAGTTATGCATTCCTTCAATAAAAGATTGGTAATAATTTGCGAATCCTAAGAAACTCTGCAAGGTTGTTACATTATCGGGTGCTGGCATATTTTTTATTGCCGCAGATCTATCTGGGTCTGGACGTCGTCCATGTTTGTTTATTATGTGTCCAAGATACTTAATCTCGCTCATACAAAAGTCACATTTACTTTCTTTTACTTTAAAACCGAATTCTTGTATTCGAGTAAATACTTGTTTCAAATGTTCCTTATGTTCTTCTAGGGATTTGCTCCTGACAACAATGTCGTCCAGGTATGCACATACACACTCAATACCGCTTAGCATGGTGTCCATCGCTTGCTGAAAGATGGCAGGCGCTACTTTGATGCCAAAAGGCAATCGGTTGTATTTGTATAATCCCTTATGCGTATTGATGCATAGTATTTTTGAGCAATTCTCCTCGACCGGTATTTGCAAATACGCGTCGCTCAAGTCTATCTTGGAGAAGATATTACCCCCATTCAACTTCGTGAATATTTCCTCTGGGCTTGGTAGGGGGTAATGGTGATCTTTTAATAGGGAGTTACCCCGGTCGAAAAGTCTGCGCACACTCTAACTTCGTCATTCTTTTTCTTTACGTATACGGTGGGGGCTGCCCACTCGCTGTGTTCTATTTTTGATAGAATTCCCGTCTGTTCCAATCTATTTAATTCTTTATCAATCTTTTCCAATCCAGCGAACGGAACATTTCGCTTTTTTCTAAAAATTGGGCTGGCGTTTTCTTTAAGTTCAAACGAGGCCTTGAATTTATTGCAGCGACCTAAGTTAGTCGTGAATGCCTCAGGAAATAATTCTTTTAAATCGTCTTTTATCTTTACTGTTGTTGGAGAAGAACATTCTAATTTTTTACAGAATGTATTGATTGGCTTATCCCATAGTCCGAATTTCTCAATTAAATCTATTCCAAACAGATTTTCACTATTTTTTAGTACGAATATTTTTAATTTCTTCGAAATCCCTTTCAATTTTATTGGGAGGACAACTTCTCCTTCAAATTTTATACCACCACCAGTTACCGTCCGGGCTGCTTTACTAGTTTTCATCATGGCCGGTTTTCCCAACTTTTTCCACGTATTCAGGTTTATTATAGAAACATCAGAGCCGGAGTCGAGTTGTAACTTTATTGATGTTTTAAATATTTCCACTTTTACGTATTTTCGCCAATCTTTGTCTAATTTTGTATTTGATTTTGTTTGCTGTACTCTCTTTCTGGTGTAATCTTTATATCTGCAGCAATCGCTTTTGTGTCCCACCTTCTTACAAATGTAGCATTTTTTCTTCTTATAAGGACAATCTGATTCCCAATGCTTTTCTGCACATCTCTTACAGTTATATCTAGGAAGAGGCTTGTTATATTCTGTACTATATTTATGGTTATTATCTTTGGAATATCCCGTTCCATTGCTTTTCTTTGTAAAGTTCTTGGTTGGTGCATATGGTTTTCTAACTTTTCTTACATATGCCACTCCGGATTCTTCTATATTTTTTGAATCCTTTTTTAGTGTAATGGCCCTTTCACAGTCCTCTGCTAGTTTCTGGAGGGTTAAATCTTGCTCAGATTCCAGCTTAGACAACACTCGTCTGCGTATTTCTGCTTTTTTCGTGGAAACTAACCCTTGAGCGAAGATTAGACATTTAAAATCTTCTACCGTTAGTTCTGTAAGCTTAAAATTATCGCAGTTTTTATCGACAACTGATGCGTATGTCATATAATCTTGGTTGTCCATCTTTCTTAGATTCATGCACAACCATCTTTTATGAAAAAGAGATATATTTGGATTAAATAATTCTTTTAGTAATTTTACAGCTTCCATGAACTCTAATTCCGCAGTTTTTTTAGGTAATATGTAATCTACGAATTTGCTGTGTTCTGATGTACCCAATTTTCTGAGTAAGAGGCTCACTTTCTGACTATTTGGCCAATTTTTACAGTCCAGTTGAAAAACATCCTCGTATCTTGTGTAGTATGCTTCAAAATTCTTCTCTTCCTCAGGCACATAATGAAATGTGTCCATGCTATTAAAAATAGTTGTATGGGAGAAATTAACACTATCGACATTTTCTCGATTACTCTTTAGTAGTTCCAGTGTTTTAACAAAACGTTCCTCTTGTCTTTCTTCATATTCCAATTGTAGTTTCTTATGCCTTTCTTCCTGTTCCAATTGCAGTTTTTTCTGCTTTAATTGCGCCATTTTCTGCTTTTCTTCTTGTTCCTGCTGCCATTTCAATAATCTGTCCTCTCTCTTTTCCTCGGGGTCAGCCTGTGCCTGTATTTGTGTTTGCAAAAACTCGTTTTGTGTAGCTTGTCTGCGTTCATCCCGCTCAGCCTGTGCTTGTAAAAATTGCATGAACATTTTTGATAAGTCTTCCATGTTTTTTCTTTTTTTTTTTTTTTTTTTTTTAGTGTGTAGTTAAACAAAAATATTGTACCATGTACAATATACACCGGTTTGGTTACAACAAAAAAGCAAATTGCTGTAAGCTCCTGTTTTCAATAATAATATCGCTGCTTGCAATAATATATTCTTTTTGCGAGTCACGCTGCAAAAAAAAATAAAACAGGTTTATCTGGAATCACGAAATGGAATTGACTTTCCGTTTTTAGGCACTTACTAATAAGTAACTCTTTCCACAAAATAAAAGTTTTTTTTTTTGTTTTTTTTAATCGAGTCACAATTGAATAAATGTATGCAGTACATTTAGTTCTTTGAGTTTTTTTTTCTCTAGTATTTTAGTAATCAAAATACCTCTTAAATTGAGATTACCTTTTTTTTCCGTGACGTTTTACTGTATTATCCGTTATTCAGTGACAACTTCAAGAAAAAAAAATCCTTTCCTTGAATTTTAGTTTTAGCTGTGGTATTTCCTTTTAGTACCGACGTCAACCAAAACATTAATTAAAAAGTCCTTTAGGTGTTGTTTTGTTTACGGAGAACAGTAATTAGAATCCACTGGTGAACCTTTTTCGTAGGTTACTTCCTTGCTTTTCGTAATACGGGTCTGACCTGTCGTTTTTGCGACAGAACAAAGTTCGCTTTTCGTTTGCAAGTTGGTCCTTTAGTAAGATTTGTCGTGTAGCGACAAAACAAAAATTCACTTTTACATTCGTTTGCAAGTCGGATTCCCAGAAAACGGCGTAAATTGTCGCTTTTGCCACGTTAGAGTTTTTTTTTTTTCACTTGAGTTGAAACTTCTCTTTAGCGTAAAATCCGTTTGCTCGTCAACACTTTGCATTCCTTAAAAAAAATGGTCAACCTTTGCGTTGTACTTTTTTTTTTTTTTTTTTTAAATAGTTCTTTGTCAAACTGTTATATTTGACGCTTCATATCTCGTCGCCAACTGTTGTGGTTGCAAGGTTGAACAATAATTAGTAAGGAAATACAATGAAGACGCAAACAACAAGATAACGCAATAATAAGTGTATTAAAAAAAAGGTATATTTACAATATGTACAAATGACGGTGTCGAGTCAGAGAGTCTTGGTGGGAGGACATGTACGCTCTTCGGCGTCACTTCTGGTGGCATTTGAGTAAGACACACCAAGGCCAACCTAGGCTTGCCATTTATAGTGTTATGTTATTTGCATATGCAAATAAGTGGTTGCCACCACAACAGTTAGGGGGCCCATGCTGACACTTGGTCAAGGAAAAACAGATGTTTATGAGATTCCTGTCCCCAGAGAAGAATTTGTAAATATTTCAATGAGAAAAAAAAATATAAATAAATATGATAATAAATAATAGTTGTTCTTAAGCGGTTTTAATTTCCATTTTGTACTTATGTAGCAATAGGAAGAGGCAAAAATGTCCAGAAGAAATAAAATATTTCAATGGGAAATTAATAGTTATCGCTTATCACATCAGTGCCGGGGTGGGGTTTTTAAGAGAAAGACAAACGAGAATTGTTCCTATATCACGACTGTTATACATCTATCAATAACGGAAAGGTTGTTTTTAAAATCTCTGTTGAGCGAGATGAAGAATGGAGATCAAGAGTAGGGGTCACCGCCAGGCATTGTTCGACCTGGGGTGACTAATCATGCCTAACTGGTAATAAGTAAAAGCCTCAGTGCAGGTGGGGGTTGAGATCTGGTAGAGATAAGCTCTAAGAGAAAAGAAAGAATAACTCCAGAAAGGTGGAAGGGGAATTTCTGATTTGCTAAAAACGATTGGCTTTTTAGAGTTAGAGTCCTTTTTACTGGCTGGCATTCGAGGCGTCCACATCGCTCTCACCCCGCCTGAGGGGGGGGGGACCTGACAAGAGCTAAGTTGAAAAGCTCTTGTTCTTAGCTGGGAAATTAATTCGAGGAACTTAAGTTATACAACCTGCATCATGAAGCTCGGATCAAAGAATTCAACTTTAAACAAGTGTAGAACGATTTATGAATAATTATTTTGTTGGTTTTTACAAAAATGAAGCAAAGTTTTTCTTTCTTTCTCGATTGCCGGCCTGAATGAAGATGCAGTTTATTTCAGGTATGCCCTAACGCCAGATGATGAAAAAGACAGACTGGATCCAGCACAAAGCCAGAGTGACAGCCGAAATCGACAATGTTGCCACACGGACTTGGGGTCATGCACATTTCGCGTGCCCTGAGCAGCAGAAGGATATTTTCCAGTGACCAGTAAGACTCTGGTCACCCTTGAGGGGTCCACCACTAGACAAGTAAGAATGTAGCCCTGCTGGGTCGCATCTATGGTCCTGTGAGCTGGAAATGACGAATACGGCCAGAAGTACATCACAAGTATGCTCCCGTGAACCAGGATAGCGACGGATACGGCCCAGCCCTCGGACAAGAGAGGATGTTAGGGTTATATTTTAAAAACAAAAGAAAATCAAAAGTTTAAAGTCACACATGACTATGAAAATATATTTAACCAAGAAAATAGTCAAAAACAAGTCATATCAAAAACAAGCTCAGAAAACAAAATAATACCAAACTCCACAAAGGGAGACCAATTAAACGTCCAGCCTGATACAGAGACTAAATGAGAAAACTTTAAAAATAAAAATACTTTTATGTTTCAGTAAAAAAAAACAAAAAAAAACGGAGATGTTACATATGGAGTAAACACGAGTTATCTCCCTTTGGCTTAATAACTGCCACCGTCACTCTTAACCGCAACCTCCCACTACTGTTGAGTGACACTCTTTTTAATAGTAAACTGGTTTGTTTCTATTCAGTGTAAATAAATTCCTTGTTACGATACCACGTGCGTCTCTTCAATGAATGTTTCACTAACAAATTACTAACATGATTCTAACTAATATTCACCTGTATCAACTCATAATATAAAAAAGAGGATTTTAAGAAAAAAATTGGTTTATGCTTTTTTTTTCTTTCAAAAATCATTGTAAATATTTTTAGGAAAACTATTGATATCTTTTTTTTTTAGGGTTTGGGTTGAACTGATTAAATTTGTTGGTGATTAAAAACTAATTCTTTTTCTTCCAATTTATTAAAAGTCATCTGCTTCGATTTTTATTGGCTAAACCTGTTATCGGTTTTTTACTGGCTGATCAACTTGATCAGCGCTCAGTATATCTCGACGGTTTGCGTCAGTTGCTGGTGAGCCCAAGCCAACATTTATGGAAATCTGGTGTGCTAAATGCAAAAGTACTATTAGAATGACTGCTGTAAATTTGAATTATTTCTCTTGGCCATTGATCTTAATGTAGGTAAAAAATGCCGGATAAGATATTTGGCTGTTATAATGTTTAGGTTTTTATTCTTGTTCAAAAAAATAATTGATGTATTTGTGTAAATTTTTATTTTCTTTCTTTTTTTTACAGGCAGATTTTTATATACAGGTAAAACTGGATATATGCCAAACATATTTTTGTTGTTATTTGTGAAGAAAATTCACACAGAAGGTTGACCCTAAAGGACATGAAATTCGCAACACTAAGACACTTACCTTGAAGGGATTTCTCGATTCTGTCGGTGCTTGAATAAGTGATGCGTTTTTTGTGCCGATAGGACTGTAGAGATCTCTCCAAGTGTTATGATACACTCCTTTGAGAACTTCCGAGTTGGAATTTATTCCTTAATACGTATCGTGATAAGAAAAGAAAGAAAATGTAATATTCTGATCGTGGAATGTTACGACTCAAATGGCAAGGTAATCCAAGGTTCTTTGATCAGTACCGTTGTGAAATAACCCAGAGCACAATTTGACAGAACAAGAATGATCGGACATAACAACAAGATACTACATATGTATATATATATATATATATATATATATATATATATATATATATATATCAACTATTTTATTGTGCAATAAAATTTAGTACACAGAAAAAAACCTAGAATGCAATATCCCAGTGGGTCAAAACAAAATGGGGCGAAGAAAGAAGTCATAAGGTTAACCAATGTCTCTCTTTTCTATCTTTTACTTTTCTTTATATTATTTAAGACTAGTGGGGTACCTGGCGTTGCCCAGTTGTTTGGAGAGGTGTGTGTGTGTGTAAGGGGGGGGAGTTAAAGTAAAATCGGCCAAACCAAAACCAAAAAAAAAAAACAGTGAACAAACGTAAAACTTCTTTTAAAAAGAGATCAGAAAACAAAAAGCAAAAATCAGGGGGAAAAAATGATGAACCTGTTCGGAAAAGCAAAAACAAAGAAACACAGCGAAAAGTGAAAGGAAAAAAAGAAAATGGCATAAATAACCCTTGGATTTGGTTAAGTCCATGGTGCATTTCACCCAGTAGAAAGCATAGAAGGAACAGTTATGTTAAAATTCCATTCCAGTTTTTTAAGTAACTACAAAACGAAATAAAGCAAAAGAAAATGGCATAAATAACCCTTCAATTCGGTTAAGTCCATTCCATTCCAAGTTTTTTAAGCAACTACAAAACGAAATAAAGTGATAAAATTGGCATAAATAACCCTTTGATTCGGTTAAGTCCATTCTATTCCAGGTTTTTTAAGCAACTACGAAGTAAAGAAAACCCAAAACCAGTGTTCCTTCGTAACTGTCCCTTGTGAACGATCCTGCAACAGTGTAAGTGGTGGCGGGGGAAGGAGGAATTTACTACTTCTATTGATTTTAACCGATGTTGGCAGTGAACTCTCATCAGAAAAAATATAGGAATCTAGGATTATCGAGGAAGTGGATAGGTAATAGGCCTATAACACAACTCAGATATTGTACTGCAGTTTGTGCATATTACATTTGCATGAAATGTCTTGATTTTTTAATAAGGTCAAAATAAGAGGGGGGGGGGAAATGAGTTCATTTTATATATATAGGGATAATATTTAGTCAAACGGACACAAATGTCTGAAGAGTTGATTTGGCTATTCATAGGAATGGACAGGATTGGGATAAAAAGGGGGGATTAATAATCAGAATATTTATCTCTTACAAAAGGTATAATCCAAATGGTATGAAAGATCCACATAAATAAAATATTTAAGAGAAGTCATCGTCCAACTCTAAGCATTCTGGAATTTTAATGGTTCTTTGATATTCGCGGTAACACGTCCATACCTCGATTTGCGGTAAGCATGGTTCTTTGAAGTGTCTGCCCTTTTCTGCTGTATTGATAAGTATATATTTGCATGTTGGTCCTTAATCCTGTGCCTTTATTTCCAAATTGAGTTAAGTCAGGCACGTGGCAAAATTTGTGATTTCTCTGCCACGGATTCTGGCAACGTCTGCATGCTATGGCCTTTGAACTCAGAATGCTTTTCTTTTTAATATTTTCTGCCCTCATGTGGTCTCATTTGCGTGCCAACTTTATTCCAAATTATTTGTCCTCCCTCTCTCTTTATCTAGGAAGGAAAGGATAGGGGATAAAGAAATATGTGACGTGACGAGGGGTTGGAAGAGTTGTTTGTCTGTCATTTTCGTTATGTTTACAGTGTGGGCGTCTGAGTTTGTTGCTTTTCCCTGATCAAATAAAAATCTAATCAAGGAAGAGGGGGAATCTTGTTACCACACACTTTAACTGACTCTTGTACTGTATCAACGCATAATCATGTTTGCGCGTAACACGAGTAATCCATCCTTCTTGATCAAGGCAAATCAAGAATTTGGAATAGTGAATTGCATTTCGCCGTAAAGTAGAAAATTCAATATAGTTGATGTCAGAAATCGTGTTGAATTTCTTATACAAGTTCCGAACTGGGAATAATTCAAGCTCCCTACAATGGGGATTCAGTCACAGAAAGCATCAGTTTCCAAAATGCTTTCTGCTGGTTAAAAGGGAAAAGTTCCTTTGATAAAGAGGTGTATAAAAGCTGCAGAAAGCATGAGTTTCCAGTAGGCTTTTGGCTGGAATAAACAGGAAGAGATCTCTTGAAATGGAGACAATTAAATTATGTCCTTTCAGTTCAACAACAAATTGGAAACTAATTTTTCGTGCCTTTAATTTTGGCGTCTTTCTAATTTGAGTTTAAGTGTAAAATTCTAACATTTTCCCCCAATATTAAAATGATATATTTGCCGATTTCACAATTTTAAAATTTTCATTTTTTTTTCTTTTACTTTTCAAAATAGAATTATCATCAAAATGTAGTATGTGTGCCTGATACTATAATTCATCTTTTCTGTCCTCAGTTAGTGAATGAAAAATCCTTCGGAATTTTTTATTTTTTGCCCCAAACCAGAGTGTACATTTCGGAGATGTATTTTCCCCACATTAAAAACTGACCTTATGTCAAACTCTGCCGTCAGTTTAAATATTTGATTTTATAACATTACATTTTTAACACAAATCCATTACAGATAAGTAAGTTAATCTACTACTAATTTCTCAATTGTATTTCAGGTGCCTGGAAGATGTCAGAAGATTTGCCCATTTTTGCTAGGTAGGAAAATTGGGCCATTATTGAATAAATATTAATTGAAAACACATTTTATGACCGTTCTTGAAAGAAGATATGGGGTTTAAAAGATATTATATTTCCACTAAATATTAAAAAATGTTTTTTTACTTATTTACTGTTTTAAAACAGATGAAATCGATTTTTCGAAGTGTTTGCTTTCTACCTAGTTGGATAACATTTTTTTCTAAACGATTTTTAGAGATTTTAATAGGAAATTGTATCCATTATAATCTTTATTTTAATCTCCATAGTTTGAATTGAGTTGTCTTCCCCTTATTTATAAATCATGGCTTATATCATGATTAGACATAAAATTTGAATTTCTTTCTAAAATAAAAATAAAAAGTTCTTGATCAATTTACGTGATTTTTTTTAATAGGACATCTTCATTTCGTCGAGTATTATTTGATAACACGAAAAAATGTCCCACATGAGATGATCACATCTTGGGAGTCTTGATAATCATCTAAAAATTGAACATCTTCGTTTACCAAGATGGGATCCTCTCATCGACTTTTTTTCCTTGTTCTCACGTAATACTTGATGAAACGATGTCCTGCTAAAAAATTCACATAAATTGATCAAGCAGTTTTTTTTTTTATGTTACTAAGAAATTCACATTTTATGACTTGTTATATTTTGCTCAATCATGAATTATAAATAAGGGGGAAACAAATGGAACAGATACATCAAATCTGTTGCCAAGATCATCGGAAAAATGGTTGGATCACTCTACTGCTCCAGTAGGTACCTCACTGCCGATGTAATCCTTTATTTGTATAAGAGTCAGGTACACACTAAAATGGAGTACTATTGTCACTAAACTCTGATCCTCAAGTGGCCTCCGGGCTTTGATAAGTGGTGACCCCTTTGTAAAAAAAAAAAAGGAAACCAAAAAACATCTGGGTAGGAGCTGCTCAGCACACCCTATCCAGCCTTGATAAAGTTCAAAACCAGCTTCATAATCTAGTAGATGATGCCCTTTTCTTTTCCGTTGAATTGAAAACTAGAAGTCTCATTGTAAGTTTAATAACATGTTTATTGATTATCTTTGTTAGTAGTTTGTATAGAGAAAGGGTTAGTATTCAAAAGAGTTCCTGTGTAGAGACGTTGATGAAAGATTAGACAGGCCTGTTAAAAGAAAAAGTGTTCATGTTTTTTTTTTTTTTATAACATTTTCACCCCAAACAAGGCACATTGCCACTTTGGTGCAAGGGGCTACTAACAGGGGCATAAGCTACTAGGGTACTATGTAGGGAGTTGGGAAGGAAGATGTCAGTTCACGTTAAACTTGAACTTCTGCATGTCAGTACACGTGGGGAAGCAGGAACCCGGAAGGGAATTCTAAAGTCTAGCAGTTCTGGGGAATAAACTATTAGAGTAGAAAGCTCTCTTACATCTAGGGATCTCTACTGTGTAGGGGTGGGATTTAGTTGCTTGTCGGGTTTGTCGGAGGTATTTACATCGTGGGGACACAAGTACTTGCAGTTCGTCAGAGAATTCACCATTAAAATACTTGTAGAACAGGCAGAGGGATGCAACATTTCATCGGTGGGACAGAGGCTGAAGCTTAGATGACAGGTTGGCGACTCTCTTTTGGACTTTGTCTAGGAGCGAGAGACTAGTAGCAGATGCACCAACCCAAATATAACAACAATACTCCATACATGGGGGAATGGTGGCCTTATAGAGGTACAGAATACTTTCAGGTGTAAGTAGCTTTCTAGCATGGTAAAAAGAGCCTACCTTCTTCGCAGCGGTCCTGGCAATACTCTCAATATAATTGTTCTAACTCATGTTTCCTGTAAACGTTAGGCTGAGGAGTTTAAAAGAAGTACTTTCAGGTAAAGAGTCTTTAGTCATTGCTATTGGTGGTAAAGAAGCTTTCATGTAATTATTGAAGGAAACAAGTTTAGTCTTGGCAGCATTGAATGTGACCATCCATTTTTTTCCCCATTCCACTACAGATTGGAGGTCATCCTCTAGTGTTTCTGCCATTTCCTTAGATATGTGTTCATTTGTTTTCCTGTCATGTCTTTTATAGAGTGTGGTGTCATCAGCATATATACCCATCTCAGAGGCAATTTTGTCAGGGAGGTCATTTATGAAAATTAGGAATAATAAAGGTCCAAGGATAGACCCCGGAGGCATCCCATATTTATATCATATTGTTTAGATGTACGACCGTCGAGGACAACCTGGATTTTTCTCTTATCTAATAAGGATTTAATTATGTTAAGTATTTGTCCAGTGATACCGTGGGTTATGTTGAAGTTATGGTCCGTAGGCATGATATATTATTTGTCTCCTTAAAGTTAGTAGTAGAAATGTATGTCACAAAAGATTCGAGACAATACTGTAGGATGAGAACGAGAGTTTGTGTGTTCTGCATTGAAGTGGAGATAGCCATGTTGGCTTGTTTGTATTCATGTCTTCGTCCAACCCCGAGCTCGAAGGCCAAATGAATTCTGTTGAGTCATAAGAGAGAAGTTGGTGTGTGGGGGGGGGAGACAGGACAGGTCTGTTCCACATGGAGTTGTTCTCAGCCCACAATCTGGGAAGAGAGAGAGAGAGAGAGAGAGAGAGAGAGAGAGAGAGTATGTTGCTGGTTTAACCTTTTATAAACTAGGTCACGTGACTGAGAGCTGTATTCTGATAGGATAAGCCAGGAAGGAAGTGTATTCAAAATCTCCATCCGTGAGAATTCGCTCCTGCTTGTGTTCGTTGGAATTTTGTCTGCTACAAACCTCTTCTCCAACCTCTATCATTATTTTCTTGGCAAGTCCTCAACTGAACTCCCATCTATAGTCTCCCCTTGCCAAACTTTCACAAAAATCACTCAACTAGCTGTAACCACTATATACGATTTCCCCCACTCCCTATCTGTGCCTAAATCTAAACGCAGATTCCATGACCAAGGTTCTTATTTTCCCCACTCTTTGTCTGTGCGTAGATCAAAACATAGATTCCATGAGCAAGGCTTCTTTCTTAGTAGTGCACGCCTGTAGAGCTCTCTTCGTTTGCCTGTTTCCCACCTGACTACAACTTGGATGTCTTCAAGTCCAATATAAACAAGTTCCTATTGTACTGCCCCCTTGAGTAAGATACTTTATAAGATCTCCATTACAAGCGATTGCTACAATATTATCCCATTAATTACTGTACACACAATAACCCTTATCCCAGAGTGGCCTCCGGGCTTTGATAAGTGGTGACTTCCTTGTAAAAAAAAGCAAAAAAAAGCAGTCATCAAATCCAATGTTGAGTCGTCTTCATAAATAATCAAATTCAACCTAATTTACACCATTAACGAGTACTACACTACCACCTTACATTCATTAACGCTGTAGTGGAGTGGGTGCAAAATAGAGCTTGAAAGCAGTTTGATAATACGTCTCTATAAACCCTTATCCTCGAGTGGGCTTCAGGCCTTGACAAGTAGTGACTGCCAAGTAAAAAAAAAAACACAATTTGAACTATGAAGATCAAAATACAACTTATAATGTATACAATTTCCTATTAAAATCTGTAAAAATCTTTTTTAAAAAATGTGTAAAACTAAACACATTTATCAAGACTTCCAAGATGTGATCCTCTCATGTCGGACATTTTTTCTTGTTCTTACATAACATTCGCCACTGATAACACTGTTTTGAGACTGATAAATGCCTTAAAATAAGTTAGAACACTAAAAACTTGGCGTTTATGCACTATTTGACCTGCACTATTTTTTTAAACAGTATTTTAAAGTTAAATTCAACGTTATTTGCTATCTTTTTTATGAAATTTTTAGGCAAAAGTACAGAATAGTTAGAAAACATCATACCCTCCCTATATTAAGAATGGTTTTCTAAATAATAACGTTATTATTTTAGCATGCGGGTCAAATAGTGCATGCATAAGTACCAAAAACTTATCCGGCTGGGTAGAGAAATAACACTTAGAAAAATCTGTTTTAAAAACAAAGGTAAATAAGTAAAAATATTTTAACAAAAATATTATGGGGGTCTCTTAAAAACAATGCCTCCTTCAAGAACGGTCATAAAATGTGTTTTTAATCAATAATGGCCCAATTTCCCCATCTAGAAAAAAAATGAACGAATCTTCCGTGGACGAATCTTCCATGAACGAATCTCCCTAAATTTGTATTTCTTTAACAATAATTTATTGGCTTTCGGGGGGTAAGATTACAGTCTAGTATCTGTTCTGATGCTACTTCAGTACCTCACGTTGTCTGTACTCGGTGAGTGGAGGAGAAATCCTTCATGAATGAGACAATTTTTATTTCTATCCAGATTCCCTCACATTAAAACCGACGACGTTGTGTCTAAATCTACCTTCGTTGGGAGGCAAGAAAATAGGAATAATTTGTTGCCAATAGTAGCGTTCACCTTTGACTTCTTATCTCCAATTTTATTGATTATTTGTATTATATTTGTTCACGCTTAAAATTGTATATTTTATCTCGTTGAAAAATTAATTATTGTTTTCTTAAACGATTAATAAAATAAGTTCACGTTAATGTTGTTTTGTTTGTTTGTTTGTTTGCTTTATTTCGGTTTGAAAACGGAACGAAAATCTAATTTATAGTTTTGGAATTAAAGTGTAAATGAAATGGCGGTGATTATTTCCCTTTGGTATGGACAGGAAGTAAGAATTGTGAGTTCCGTTTTGTAAATAATGTTAAATAAATTGAATTTGGTTTTAAATGTAAAAGAGTATAAATTTAATTATGATTGATAAAGATTTTATTTAGTTAGTTATAAGTAATAGTGAGAGTAATTATTGTTATTTATTGAGTTGTAATTAAATATTATAAATCAAATGTGTGTATATGCAAATAAGGTGATCTCGTTATGTGCACGGTGTAGGTTTATTGTGTATATTTAGCGTTTGTATTGTACAATATTTGTACTCGCTTCGGCAGTACATATACTAAAATTGGAACGATACAGAGAAGATTAGCATGGCCCCTGCGCAAGGATGACACGCAAATTCGTGAAGCGTTCCATATTTTTAAATTGATTTCGTTTATGCTTGATTAATAATGATTACGTGTTATAGAATAAAATACCTAAGATCACAATTTGTTGAAAGGAAACCTAGCTGAGAAATTAGTCAAACATTTTGTAATTTGGCACACAGCTTGAATGAAGCAAAATTTTCTCCCTGATTTGAGTTCATGCAAAATACTTAAACTGAACAAAGATGAAAAGAAGTAAAATGAAAAAAAGACGAAATATCAAATGGAAGTGTTCATAATAACTTTTTGTGGCAGTATGTAAAATACGAACCTTTTTTTTTTTTAGATAAGATTTTCAAGTTAAATTTAATTTTTAAGAAGAAAAGGGTTCTAAATAATAACGTCATTATTTCAACAATATATTATTATCGTTATTATTTCACTAATATATTATAAGGCACTTCTGCATAACAGTGACATATTAGCAAGAGACGAGTTATCGACCCCTCTTCTTCGAAAGAGAAATGACATCTAGCGGCCATGCGTCGCGAACCTCAAATACAAACAAGTGTTTTCGATAACGCAAAAATATATAACGAAATAACACAAAAATATATGAAAATCGAAATATTTTAATAAAAAAAAATCAAAATATAATTTTAATGTATCAATATAATATTTAAAATAAAGTGGTGCAGTACTGCACTACTGCAGTGGTGCAGGTGCACTTGCAGAATGCAGTGCATCATCAGCACTGCATATAAAAATAGTATTTTCAACTTAAATTCAAGTTTTACGATATCTTTTTGTTTATGAAATTGTTAGGTGAAAGTACAGAATACAGTTTATTGTAATAAACCCACCAGCCTGGTAACATAAGTGCATATGTACCAATAAAGTAATTTTTTTAATATTGTATTCAAAACCCATGCAAGCGCCACTTGAATTAGTGGTTTATTTTATTGACGCTTACACCGTAATCACGTGATTAAAATTTTAGCAGACGAAATATTTGAAGTCAATAGTCATGAGTTCCTATTTTTTTTTTATCGTCAATGTTTATTTATTCATAAATTTCTGCATAAAAAGTTTATCGAGTAACGTATAAATTTTGATTCCCCCCCCCCCGTTTTTTTTTTTTTCTTCTGACACTTATCATTAACATGGACTAATTTTTTTTTTGGGGGGGGGTTGTACTGTACACATAGATTCGAAAAAGTTGTCAAAAAACAAATATAGAACAAATAAATGTTATCAAAGGCAAGATAAGTTACTTTTCTACCTAACTGGATATATTTTTTGTGTTTTTATTCAGTGTAACATGTTTATTCGGCTCGAAAAGCATGCAGTGTTTACCGATGTATTGGAAAATTTAAAATGGCGCCCGACCGTCTCTTTAACACGGTAAGTTTGGGAAAAGATGTTATAAATAACAAACTAGACAAAATACTATTAAAAAACAACCGAATATATGTCAACTTATGTCACGGTAACATATATTGAGCGAATTTCTAACAGTATTTTGTCTAGTTTATTATTTATAATACCTTTTCCCAAACTTACCCTCTCCGAAAGAGAGTCGGCCGCCATTTTGAATTTTCCAATACATCGGTAAACACTGCATGTTTTTCGAGCTGAATAAACATGTTACACTGAATAAAAACAAAAAAATATATCCAGTTAGGTAGAAAAGTAACTTATCTTGCCTTTGATAACATTTATTTGTTCTATATTTGTTTTTTGACAACTTTTTCGAATCTATGTATACAGTAATACAACCCTCCCCCCCTTTTTTTTTTTGTAATATACGAGAAATTATGGTACTATTTTTTGGAACTTATGATCTTATGTTATCGTGCGAAAATAATAACGTTAGTATTTAGAAAGGCTTTCTAAGAAAGCCATTCTTAACATGGCGGAGGGAAGGAGTTTTGTAACTATTTTGTACTTTCACCTAACAATTTGATTTAAAAATATAGTAAAATTCGAATTTAACGTGAAAATACAATTAATTTAAAAAAAAAATAAAATAGTAATTACTGTATATTTTAAAAATTTCTAACTGCTTCCAGTGCTTTAATTCTTTGAATTGCTTCGTGTTTTTCTTTTAACTTGTCTTGCCTTTGATAGCATTTATTTGATTATTCCTTTTTCTGTTGTTCGAAGTTAACAGCTCGGCACTTTATGCAAATGGATTCGTTCTGCCTCGAGACTGGTGACAGGGTATGACGTGATCCACCTTTCCCGAAATCAGAAGAAAAAAAATCAAACTTCAATTAAAAATGTAAACTTTTGCATATAGTCATAGTCAAGTTATATGTACCGGGAAACGATTTTCCGGATTTTTACGGAAATACCCGATGAATCGATTCCATAGTTTCGTAAGCCTAACGTTAACGTTAGAAATTTTTTGAAATGAGAAAATCAATTTTTTTTTTTTTTTTTTTTTTTTTTTTTTTTAACTTTTCATAGGTAATACATGTATACAAAATCAGTTTTTGAATTATTTATATTTACTGAAATGAACGCAGGACTTTTTTCCCCGAAAGTCATCATCGTTGTTGTCGTAAATGTAAAGAACGCCATATTGTCTGCCTTTCTGTTTATCATAAGAATCTTTCACTCTCTTCAAGTCAATCTAAGAACTTGTCCATTGCTGAGTAAGTTATTTTGAACTACATTTTATCTTTTTTTCTACCCTGCTATGTATGTGAAGTTATTTTTGTTTATGTATATTTGTTTTTGTTTATGAAATGAGAGAAATATGGGTTTGTTTTATTTAGTAAATAAAAAAATTCAAATTTGGAGCAATGTGTTTTCATTTCAATAAAACAAAGTCACCTTAAATTTCTTACTTCATACAAAATATGAACCGTGTTATTTTTTTTATGATTTCAAGTGAAATCCAATTTTAAGGTATATTTTGTTTATTAAATTGTTCGGTGAAAGTACAGAATAGTTAACAATGCCTCCTATTTTTGTTAGTAATGTATACCTAATGTATAGTACTGTATAAACTGGGTATTATTTAGAAAAATAATACCCAGTTTTTTATAATCCACAGAGGTACGAAAAAGTGGTCAAAAAACAAATGTAGGTATTTTATTTGCTTCTTTCCGAAAACAAAGTGTGTAATTATTTTTAAAAAAAATCATTTTATTCTCAATTGCGTTGTTATATTTTCAATTTTGAATAATTTCTAGGTATGTGCAAAATGAATGGTGATGCTCAAAATGTATAAACATAAGGTACTCTTGCATAATTTGACCCGAATTCTCGTGAATTCCCGTCAAGCATGAATCGAGCGAGACCGGCAATCATCGGTGTCAGCAGAGCAACAGACGCAGACTAATGAAAAAAAAAACAAAACAAATGCAAATAATAATAAAAAATAAAAACCTACCTTGAAAAATGAAAATATGTTTAGTTTAGTAACTACTTAATTTACTCACATAAAATTAATATGCGAAAGTATAGATTTATGCGTAAACTTTAAGTATTTACTTCAAAAGTGCTCAATACGTAGGTAGAGCTAGTTAGTAATTTATAAAATATATATGGCGATTAAGCTACACTGAATATTCGGCGTTTCATCCACTCTAGGACTCCTCAGGGTTATGCGCATAAGCCTGAGGAGTCCTAGAGTGGATGAAACACCGAATATTCAGTGTAGCTTAATCGCCATACATATATATATATTTGCAAAATATTTATCAACAGAAAGTTGGGTTTTTTTTTGGTTTTTTTTCTTCAAGAAAAATTTTTTAACCGTATAATTAGGTGTATCAGAATTTTTTGGGAATTTTTGACACCCCTAACAGAAAACTGCGAATAAAATATTAAAAAAAATCGTAAGTTCTCTTTTTTGTTTAAAATATTTTATTCGGTTTATTGGAAATAGCATAAAATTTCACATTTGACACTGAAAATATCGTAATTAAATATCGCCATTAAAAATGCGTGATAAAAACTTGAATAATTAGACTTACTATCTTTCGAAGCTTATAGCTACTTGAAAAATGTAGTTTAAACACTAATTTTTTTTTCAATAAAAGGAGCAAAGACCAAAAATTAAAATAACAGGTTTAATATGCAATATGTTTTTTTTTTTTTAAATCTGTTTTCTTTAAAAAAGATTTCAAGAAACTCCACAAATTTTAACTTGCTTCGAATATAATAAATATATATAAATTCCAAAAAATCACTTACCTATAAAAAAAATACTAATCAATGGGTACTTCCATTCTTCATTGTTAAGAATTTATCCATATTTATATTTTATATTCCATGTACTTTTTAAATTAGGTATGGGCAAAAATGGGTAGACAACGATAGGGGGACCTAGTTTTGAAAGCCGATTTATCATAATTTTTTTTGTAGGTTTCCAAATACTTTTTGATTGTATTTGAAAGATTAAGGACTAAAGTTAATTTCCAAAAGGAAAAAAATATTTGTACACGTGAAAAAAAAAGTTATGAAAAATGTTTTCACGACGAGCTACTCAATTCAGCTAAATTTTGAAGTTAAATAAATTCATTGTAAAAATCTTTTATAAGATAAATATTAGTTTTCTGGGTCTATTTCAAAGATAATTAGTAAAATAAAGTCCTAAGATATTGAATAAAATAAAAAAAAAAACACCTTGTTTGTACAAAACATAAATAAATTAGCCCAAAACCGAGTGATTCTGCCATTTGCAAAACGCAACAGACTTAAGTTTTTCTAAACACAAAGACTATACGGAGGCCCAAAATTTCAGCCAGTTGAAAGACTGTGAAAATGATGCCATGTAATTAAAAGGGAGGAAGGGGTGTGATAATTTTTTTTTTTTCCAGGCGGGCATCTGTACATTTAGGCACCGCCAAAAATGGCCGCAAAATCAAGTTGTTGTTGTTTTTTAAAACGAAATTACATTTATTAAAATCCATTATTTTTTAGTAACTTTTTTTTTTCCAGAAAGATAAAACCCTGAATTTTATCATATAGAAAACAGAATAATGTAAAACTTTTTCTACTATTTTTAATTCAATTTTAAATGTTAAATTTTCCCAAAAAGTTAACAATTGACATTTTTTGTCTTGCACAAAAAACGTACTTAAATATTTAAAAAAAAAGGGTTTTTGAAATAATTAATTAATTTATTTATTGTCTAACTAAGATTTAGGATGATTTTCTAAGAGAATATGCAAAAATATTATAATATAAGTACCTGAATTTCAAATAATTCCACTTATTCATATAGGTAACCAGATATTTCGCGTTGACGTAGAGTTCAGATCGACTCTGTTTACGTTTTCGTTTGATAAAAAGCAAACTATGGAAGACCAAACAGGCCAAAAAAAACTTATTTTTCAGTGACGAAAATTTCAATGTATTATTAAGCTGAGGCTGGCCAGTACCAGATGGTTGACCATTTGTATGCGTTTGGTTTTTAATGTGTATGTGTGTGGGGGCCAGGCTCCCCAAAATGGGGGGGGGCAATTTAAAGCAGAATAAAAAAAAATTATTTCAGCGCGTTTGGTCCACCGTAGTCGAAAGGCGGCAAACGTTTTCAAACGGGATCGAAAAAAATGATGCTATTTTTAACACAAAGGGCACAATATTTATCGAATTTTTTTTTTTTGGTATCGATTATTCAAAGCATGCCCTGTTTAATAATGGTCATGCATTATTCGGCTCGCTAAAAAAAAATTGTTAATTTATTTATCAAAAATTTTAAAATAGCTTTTTTCGTATAAATATTAAAAAAATTTTTTTTTTGTTTTGCTTAACTTAAATTAATTATTTTACTTAACATATTCACCGAATTTCCGAATTTCACACTTCAAAACTCAAAAGCGGGATAATTAAACACAATCGAAGTTCTGATATTCAGACGTCAAAATAAGGTATGCAAACAATTTTTTTTTTTTTTTTTTTTTTTTTGAATCTATAATTCTGTCCCTTACAACAACACAATATGTTGATTTCAGTTTCAGATGATTATTTTAAGCATATTTGTTCCCACTTCAAAACAAGGGGGGGTTTTGTAAGCAAAAAAATATATATATATAAATATCGTTTATGAAAAATAAGTACACTGTTATAAAGTTCATTCTTCTAATAATCGCTGAAAATTTTGTATTGATCGGATAATTACCTGATTTTTGGTAGATTTTTAAAAAGACGGTCCGTCAAAAAGTACTGACCTGCCCCCCCCCCCAGTTTTGGCGGTGCCTATGTACATTCCTAATCTGAACGTTTGTATAAATTTTTCCATTTTTAAGGAAATTATTAAAATACTGTATATAAAAACTATGCAAAACCTGTAATGAAAAAAAGTAGAAATATTTTTTGCAATCATCATTTTTTTTTTTTTTTGTGTGAAAATATTAAATAAACAATGCTTAATTCAATGGTAATATCAGTAGTTCATTTTTCTTCGAGTTATAATCGAATTCATTAATACAGAGTTTAGGGGCTTTTTTCGTAATGTTCCTGTAAAAATTATTTTTATTGTTAAAAATTATGATGCTTTATTTATATAAAAAAAGCAAAAATAAATTCTTGCATATTTTATTTACTACTGAAAACCATAACTTTAGTAAAGGTATTTTTTGTTTAAACAAAATAATACATTTCCACTAAGATTTAAATAAAAATAATTAGTTAATTATATTCCGTAATCATTATTTGATAAATATTGAAAATTTCATTAAAAAATTGGTTAATTTCCTGATTTTCTTTTTTTTTTTTTTTAGTAAAGGGAGGGGTCAAAATATTTTAAATAAAATAATTTTTTAAGCAAGGATTAAAAAATACCGTGATATGAGATGGTCACAACTGGAAGAAAGGGAGACAAATGTCTCCCTTTCTTCTAGTTGAGAACTTCAGTGGCCTAAAAGCACCATAATTAATCTCCCCTTTCTATTTATGACATGTGTTTGCAGTCAACAAAAGTTAGTTAAATATGGGCCACCGTTTTGAAAAATGATCACATTCACTCATAAGTTTACTTTTATAGACAAATTTTCCATTTTTTTTTTATTCTCTTAAAGAAATACATGAATTTTTTATTTTAAATATTTTATTTCTTTATCAAATGAATTTTAAAAATAAAATAAAACAACATTGACGAAAATAGAAAAAATGATAGTAAGTGCTTAATATTTACTTGACAACATTTAAAAAATGTGAGGTTCCACTTAAAAAAAAAAAATCAACGTGGTTTAAAAAAAAAAGATTTTAAACTTTTGACTTTACAGGTAAATTTGCACAACTTTTTTTTTTAAATTAGATTATTTTATTTATTGATCTTTTATCTTCAATTTGTGATATAAAAATCTTAGGTGAGAAAATTATTTTAATTTTGATAGACCTTTCAAAGTGTGTGTGTGTGGGGGGGGGTGAATTAAAAAAAGACGTTTGTCTAAAATATTATATTCGGTTTATTGGAAAGAGCATAAAATTTCACATTAAACCTGAAAATATCTTAAACTGAACCAATAGAAAAATATTGATAGATTTTTAAATTGAAAAAATTGAACTCGTAAAATTCAATTCATTTCATTATGTAAAAAAAATGGCTGCATGAGCGCATGTAGGCACTTTGTAAACACTGTTTTTTAAAAAATAAAAAAAATAATATTTCTATTTTTCAAAAACTTTAATAGTTTATTTTGGAAGTATATGACAAAGAAATTAAACAAACCACTTTCAAAAGAGAAATTACGAGTTTTGTATATTTTATTCAGTTTTGTGTTAAGGGTCTCAAACCCCCCCCCCCCCCAATTCTTTTTAAGTGAAACCTCACATTTTTAAAATATTGTCCTGAAAAAATTGGGCAACAACAATTTTTTTCTATTTCATTCAATATATATATATATATATATATATTTTTTTTTTTTTTTTTTTTTTTTAGATTAAAAAAAAATCACTGCATAAAAAAGAAATAAAATATATTAAATTAAAAACTCATTTGTTTAAAAGAATTTAAAAAAAAAATAGAAAATTGGTCAGGTGGATTGTGTTATGTTTTTGAAATAATTAATTATGGCCCTTTTAGCCATCCGTATTTCACAACTGGAAGAAAGACAGGAAACACCGCTTTGCTAACACCCTATAATCACTACAAAGTCGCGGTCTTTTCGAATGGTTGCTTAAAAAATTCTTTTATTTAAAAAGTACATGGAATGTAAAATATAAATATGGACAAATTCTTATAAATGAAGAATGGAAGCACCCATTGATTAGTATTTTATATAGGTGATTTTTTTTTTTAATTTATATATAATTATTATACTCGATTAAACCTAGAACCCCATCTTCCAGCATAGACCCCTACTACCAGGTCTCCTTCTCCAATATCAGGGGTCTACGTTCCAACCTTCCAGAGGTTGAAACCCAATTACAGGAGACGAAACCGGACATATTATTTCTAAGTGAAACTGGAATAGGGCCGACCACTTCCCTAGATGAGTTCATAATTAATGAATACTCCAATTTAACAGCTAAATCTGACACCCAAGATCGCCATGGGCATGGAATATGTGCCTACATTAAAGATGGCTTCCCATGTGGCAGGGATATCTCTAGAGAAGATCCTAATTTACCCTATATGTGCTTCAGGGTTGCACTTGCTAACACCACTGCATTTATATTTGCCCTCTATAGGCCCCACAACAGCGGAGTTACTATCTTTAAGAGCATATCTGAGAAAATAGACCACATACTGTCTTCACATCCCTCAGCTAACATCCACATCTGTGGTGACTTTAACGTCCATAACGTGGAATGGCTGACCCATTCAAATAAGACAGATGATGAGGGGAGGTTTTGTCATGATTTTGCCATTGCTTATGACCTCACTCAGATAATTCGCGAACCCACCTGTGTGCCCGATACACCCAATCAATATGCAAGCCTCTTAGACCTTTTTCTCTCAACTTCCCCTGAGCTATGTTCATGTACCGTTCATTCTCCTCTAGGATCCTCCGACCACTCCGTCGTATCAGTTAAGATAAAAACGAAATGTAAGAAGCCCCCAGACGTACCCCTCCACCATACTGTATACCGATACTCTATGGCTGACTGGGATAGCTTCCGTACATTCATATCTGATTTACCTCTGCACTCCATGTTTAAAAAGGAGGTGTCCTCTATAGTATCAGATCTGACCGAATGGTTAATTGTAGGCATAGACCAATTCATACCATCTAAAAAAATTCCAACAAAAACCTTACAGCCAGCCATGGTTCTCCCCAGAATGTGCTGCTGCTATCGCGCACAGAAATCACTTTTTCCATAGCTACCAACGTAATAGATGCACTGAGACTAAAGCTGCTTTCAGGACTGCCAGCAACCACTGTAAAAGAGTAATAAAAAATGCAAGAGAGCTATATGCCCAGTCTGTTAAATCCAAGGTAGCTGATCAGCGGCTTGGTTCCCACCAGTTTTGGCAAATAACAAATAGGATCCTGAACAGAAGTGTGCGTTCTATCCCAACCATTATCAATGGACCAGAGGTCATCTCGTCAGCGTCAGACAAGGCCAAACTATTTGCAAAGAACTTTGCAGCTAATTCTACCCTATGCGACGAAGGCCATCAACTCCCCATATTTCCTCCTATAACACAGAACAAGCTAGGTAACATACAAATATCCGTGCATGAGGTCGCCAAGCTAATAAAAAACCTAGATTCCAGTAAAGCAACTGGCCCTGATGGCATCCCAATTATAGTGTTAAAAAAGCTTCAACCAGAACTTGCTCCCATACTTACGAAACTATTTAAGCGCTGCCTTAAGGAGAAGTGCTTTCCGACCCCCTGGAAGACCTCATCAGTTTGCCCTGTATTTAAGAATTCAGGTGATAAGTCATCTCCCTCTCAGTACAGATCAATAAGTCTCCTCTGTGTTATGAGTAAGTTGCTGGAATCAATATTAAATAGAGAAATAGTCAACCACCTCAGCAGGAATAACCTTCTTAGTGACACACAATATGGTTTCCGCTCTGCAAGATCTACCGCAGATGTGCTGACGGTTATATCCCACAGGATAAGTGAATCTCTTGACAAAGGCTTCCTTTCTAGGGAAATTGCTCTTGACATATCAAAGGCCTTCGATAAGGTATGTCATAAGGGTTTACTTCACAAGATTTCCAGCTACGGTATAACTGGAAATGTTTTCTCAATCATTAAATCATTTCTCTCCGATAGGCTCATAAGAGTAGTGGTAGATGGACAAAAATCGGAGGCCTGCAATATAAATGCTGGGGTCCCTCAGGGGTCAATCCTGGGCCCAACTCTCTTCCTGATCTACATCAATGACCTCCCTAAACACATACTTAAATCATTCGTTGACATCTATGCTGATGACACGACCATCTACGGCAACACATCAAAGGCTGTAAATGACAAAGTTCTCTCTGATTCTCTCTCCTCTGATCTCGAGCGCGTGGTTCAGTGGGGGAAGATGTGGCGAGTTACCTTTAATGCATCCAAAACCAAACTCCTATCCTTACATCATCAACGCTCTGATCCCCAGCTGGCATCAATTGTGATGGATGGCTCTCGTCTGGGTGAGGCCCCGTGTTTTGACAAGCTTCTGGGTTTGACCTTTACTCCTGATCTGAAATGGAACACGTACATCAAGTCTGTTGCCAAGGTCGCTGGAAAGATGGTGGGATCCTTCTACCGCTCCAGAAGATATCTCACTACTGATGCAATTCTCTATCTATATAAAAGCCAAGTACGTCCAAGGATGGAATACTGTTGCCATATCTGGGCAGGAGCTGCCAAAAACAGCCTATCATGCCTTGACAGAGTACAAAATAGACTTCCCTTTTCTCTACCCTGCAACCCCTCTCCCACAGAAGAGACGTTGCGAGCCTATCCTTGTTTTATCGTTATTTTCATGGCAGGTGCTCGTCTGAACTCCAATCCCTGGTCCCCCCTCGCCAATCTTTCACGAAAAACACCCGTCTAGCTGAATCCACTGTGAAAAATTTCCCCCACTCTATATCTGTGCCTAAATCAAAACGCGGATTCCATGAACAAAGCTTCTTTCTTAGAACTGCACGCCTGTGGAACTCTGTTCCGTCTGCCTGCTTCCCTCCGGACTACAACTTGGATGTCTTCAAGTCTAATGTTAACAAATTCCTAATGAACCGCCCCCTTAAGTAAACACTCCATCAAATCTCCACACTAACGTAATGTACTTGCAATAACCCTTATCCCTGAGTGGCTTCCGGGCCTTGATAAGTGGTGATCACTGTGTAAAAAAAAAAAAAAAAAGAAAATTTAGATTAAGTTAAAATTTGTTGATTTTCGTGAAATCTTTTTTAAAGAAAACCGATTAAAAAAAAAAAAGTTGTATATTTTTCGATTAAACCTTTTATTATTTTAAAATTTGGTCTTTGCTCCTTTTATTGAAAAAAATTAGGGTTTAAATTACATTATTCATGTTGTTATAAGCTTCGAATGATAGCGAATCTAATTAATCACTCCTTTTTAATGGCGACTTTTAACCCTACCCCCTTTAATTACCTGACATCATTTTCAGACAGCCTTTCGACTGTCTGAAATTTTGAGTTTCCGTATAATCCATTAGACAAGGAATTTGTTTTCTTTTAGTTGAACGAAGCGAGATTCTCTTGCTTTTGAGAGCTAATTAGGCTATTTTTTGTACACACAAGGTGTTTTTGATATTTGGTCCTGGAGTCAGTGTAGGATTTTTGCCACATTTTCATATCACGAAAGACTAGCTCTGCTGAAGCTGCAGCCAATGTCGCCATGGCCACCAAGAGTAAGAAGGCCTGTTAATTGAAAAATGTCTGCAGGCAATGTAGGTAAGATTTGCCAGACTGTCAGTACTATATGAGGGCCATTTGTAAAAGAGCAATAAAACATTTTTAAAAAGAAAAAAGAACACAGTTTGATTAATACTTAAACTGAACTTTATTCAATATAAAATATAAATATTATCTATGTAAAATTAAATAATTTTAAAGCAATACTGATAAAACTGAATTATGAATTTAGGGAACAAACAATTAAAGAAACATTAAACACAAATATTTTTTGGCCTTCGGTGTATTATCTTTTTTGATGCTACACTTTACCTTTTCTGTCCTCAGTCAGTGGACGAAGATTATTTTTGTTCCTATCCAGAGTGCCCCTTAGTGGGAAGCTGGATTTTGCTCACAAGATTATATGTTGAAATATTTAAATAACTATTACTTTAAATACAAAAATTATATTTAAAGTTTTGGTTTGCTGTTCTTCTATGTCCATTTTTTTCCCATGTTTTTCATCAAAATATGTAGCGTATTAGTTGTCTCACAGGCCATCATCAGTGATCGCTCACTAGCAGTAATCTGTGGTGTTCCCTGGAAACCAAGTGATAACAAGTCTCCCTAGATTTCCAGTGGTCTTCACCTCTTGACCACTTGTGCAGATGATTGCATGTTATCGCAACAGCCGTTGTCACTAATTTCTCGTTGGCATCGGTCATTAATGCTTCCAGAGAAAATGCCTCCCCAAGGTACCAGATTTGAACTGCACATTTCCAGTGGAGATTTGGTTAGTACTCTCCCACCTCCGTCTTTCCATCCTCCCTGACCCTTCACAACTAGTTTGTGTGGCGCCAGTCGATGTCATCTACACCAGTTTTTTATTATTATTACTATTATTATTATTATAATAATAATAATAATAACATGTGTATTTTAAATATTATTTCCAAGTTAAATTAAATTTTGAGTTTGTATTACTGTACACATAGATTCGAAAAAGTTGTCAAAAAACAAATATATAACAAATAAATATTATCAAAAGCAAGATAAGTTACTTTTCTACCTAATTGGATATGTTTTTAGGGGTTTGTATTATAATAGATTCGAAAAAGTTGTTTCACAACTTGGCCAAAACGTGGTGAGACTACAATAACTATGGATAGGAGATTTGGAGTTCCTATCCTGTCGCGGTTACCACCTGACAAAGGCCAGAGGAATAGTTGCCCGAAACGTCATGAAACAACAATTAAGAAAGATGAGGATAATAGTCCGCAATAAATAAATAAATTAATAAATAATACTCATCTCAATAATGAATTCCAATTAAATAATATATATACCATTCAGTACGGATCCGACCATGGAAGATCAGGTGATGAATAAATGTGGATTTATAAGACCAAAAAAATCCAACCTTGATCGCCCTTTGGGGCCCCTGGCGCAGTGGATAGAGACATTGAATCTCTATTGTTTCAGGTGAGAATTGCCTGAAGATAGCGGTTTCAATCCTACCCAAAGCCGGGCTGAGGCTTACTTGGCCAAAACGTGGTGAGACGACAACAACTATGGATGGCAGTAATTGCTGAGAATGCAGTTAGAAGATTCGGAGTTCCTATCCTGTCGTGGTTACCACCTGATGAAGAGGAATAGTTGGCTGGAACGTCGTGAAAGAACAAGAAATATGAGGATAATAGTCTGCAATAAATAAATTAATACTGAACGAATTAGTTCAACCAGGTTATAAAAGGTTAATAAAGAATTTTTAGCTTTTTTTTCTTTCTTTAATGAATAATAAACTTTAAGGATAAATCTAGTAATGCAATTGTTTAAATAGATATAAATGCAGTTTGTAATGCAAAAATAAAAAGCTTAGAACAACATATTACAAGAGTTTTATTTTAAAATCTAAATAAAAACATTGGTAAAGAGACGTCATCAATAATTTTAGAGTATTACTGAATAAACAAACTTTTACCAAGATAAATATGAATCTTTATTTTTGGATAAAAATGAATTCTTGTATATATTTAAAACTATTTTAATTAAATAAGCACTTCCTTTTTTATTGCAAGAAAAATGAAACAAAATTATTGCAGTAAGCATGTTCCGCACTTTTTTGAAAGTCAGCAGGCATATTTTTGTATTTACATTTGATTCCAGAAGTTTCTTTAAGGTGACTTTTAGAAAAGTACGTAATTTTTTTTAAAATTCAACATCTTAAAACTTCAATTTACTAATTATCATTAAAATAGTTTTAGATAATTATTTTTTCAAGAGAATTTTTAAAGTTGATTTATTTGAACTTGAAATTTAAATTATTTTTTTTAATCGCTATGACAACATTTTTAGTGTATTTTTTTTTTTACACATAGATATGTTTAAAAACCATTTTTTTTTTTTTTTTGCTCCTACCTAGTGTTAACATTTTGAGAAATTAGAATTAAGAAAAATGATCCACTGACAAAGGTGATAGCAGATTTAAATTATGGAAATCTTATTTTGTTCTATTTAAGGACACAAAAAGAATTGTAAAGCGAGCAAGGAAAAAGAATTATCAGTAAGCAATACTAGTAATAGTTTAACTGATGGTTTAATTTGAAGGAAATAAATCAGGAACTATAAGCTAATTCTTAATAATATGCATAGTTGCTAATTCAGAATGGAAAACAAACAAATTCCAAAGATGATCAACGGGGAAACTGGGAAATGGAACCCGCAAAGTAGGAGGTCAGAAGCTTTGCTACAAAGATGTAACAAAGCGGCATGTGAAGGCAATGAACATTAATGTTGAGAATTAGGAGGAACAAGCCAAAGAAAGTAGTAGTTAGGGGAACAGTCTCCACATAGGAAAATAGAGAATGATTGGAGAATCCTTAGAGCTAAGACACTATAGACGACACAACACCGGCACCCACATATGCAGTGCCTGTGACCGGATGTTTCACACAGAAAGAGGACTATGCCAACACAAAAGGATTAAGCACTGAGGCCCCGACTAATCATCGTCAAGACTAACAGACTGCATGATCATGATGATAAATTAATTCTTTACGAAAACTTTTCTCTGTAATTATTTAGTAGTAATTTGTCTTTAAATGTCTGTTCCTAGTCACATGACTGTCAGGCTTAGTATAAGTATTGCCATGGAATAGGATCATTTCATATGTAATGAAATATAGATAAAAATGAAGATATATGCCTAACATTCAGGTGTGTTATATCTTTATATTAACAAATTTTGATTATAGTTATCTCCATTTAAATACTAGATGCGAATATTTGTTCTCGCAAGATTAACGTATATGAAAAGATAATTTTCCTTTGTATTTTCTTTTAGATTTATTGGTCAAACTACAGTCAGTTTGTCTGCATGACTTGTTCTGTTAATTTTGCTCGATGAACCCATCTTTGGCTTTGATGATTGTCTAAAAAATAGCTTTTGTCACTATTTCCTAACTTAGGGCCCCTGAAGACTGCTGATCCTAACTTTTTGTATTGCAACTGGTCCTTTTGGCTTATGAGTGAAGCTGGAAACTGTGTCAACATAGTTTTAAGCATACCTTTTAGATGAGGCAATGAGGCACCTGTTGATATCGGAGTTGATTCTCTGGTTTTGAAGAGGTTTTTCTCATCAGAGAAGAACCATAGCATGTCTGGTTCAGACTTGTTTATCTTACTTGTAGCGGTTATCATCTTGATCAGATTGAGCCAGCTTCACCCTGAGCACGAACTGTTTCAATAGTCCAGTTTCGACAGTCCTGGGCTAGGTCGCAGGAAATAGCTAGCCACTCTCAATTTCAACTTTAGAGACCAACTACTTGTTGTCCTTAATTGTTGTTGCCCAGGTCTTCAGCTACCCACTGATAAGTTTGTGTTAGCCAGGCAGAGAATGGGGAGAGAGGACCTTGTGAATGAACTCTCCCTCTGGTTGACAAGCCGAATGCCCAAATCACTAGAGATATCATTGAAGAAGAACGGACAGTAGTGTGCATAGGTTTAGTTTTCACCAGAGAATAAAATCCAGAATGCTGTGAACACAGCCGTTGTCGAAGATGTGCAGTTTGTGCAAATCCGTCACTCTCGTAGCCCATATCTCACAGCCATAAAGCAGGATGGTTCTCACCATCGTCTGATAGATGTGTCCCTTTGTGTTCAAGAGTATTTCCTGTTAAGACTACAGAGACTGTTGGAGATGGAAGAATACGGACCATGCTGCTCCTATTTGCCATCCAATCTCATTCGCTGTATGCTCAATCAGCAAGGACATGACCTTTGTTTTAGAGACATTGATACACATCCCCAATCTGCGAGTGACAGTCCGCATTTAGTCGAGCACATCTTGCACTTTCCTACCAGTTGATTCCAGCAGGACGATATTGTCTTTTATGCATGCTTTAGTTGTATTTTTGCATCATCTTTCACAGAAATTGTCCTGTATGAAATGTACTTGTTCTCATATCTCACCAGCCTACATTTTTACCCCATGCAAAGGCATGTATTGAATTGCTGAGTTTATTGATGGTCACCTGAACTTCAGCATCTAACAGTGTCAAGTCGTCATGTATTTTTCTCTATTGTTGTTGTATGGCATTTATCCTAAGTAGGTTGAAGTGGTTTCTGCCATAGGAAGTGTCAAGGGATTATTAAATTCATAGGCAGTTCTCAATCGCCTGGGAGATGCTTAGGCTTTTGCAATTCTTGTTTGGAGGTATAAAGGTCCTTTTGCAAACAGCACCTGGTATTCCCAAATGGTTACCCACTTGGAATTGACCAGGCTCACCATTGCTTAATTTTGGTAATCTAATAAGAATCAGTGTGTCAACATGATTATACTACATATGCGTGTGTGTGATTGTGTGTGTAATGCCAATGATCATAAACACTGTCCTCTAGTGTCTATGGTCTCTATATGGGAGGGGGGGGGTCAGGAAGATCTGACATAAAGATACTTTTTTCTACAAGTAAACCCTGACTAAATATTCAAAATCGCATAGTATTTGTGCCCCAAATAAGATCTCTGTATAGTTAACCCATACTGACTTATACGAGGAATGGTGCACCTTCTACAAGTGATGTTATCTCAAATAACAGCATGAACCTGGATACTCCACCAGACAAAGGAAATTCTTGTTCTGAAATCCAGTAAAACCAAGAGACCACAAGAAAAGTATACTCTATCTTAAATGGTTAATTGGGGAGAGGAAAATTCTTTTCAACTTCTTTACTAACTCGGTGTTTGAGAGGTAAAGGAGAACTTGAATGGAAAATTCAAATATCTATGTATTAATATTTCAAATGGAGATTGAATGTTAGCTCCAGAAATTGGGGCCGCTTGATTTCTTAGAACATCGACTGAAGTAAAATGAAATGAAGAGAATAAATATATATGTGTGTGTGTGTATATATATATATAACCCTATGTGCTGCATCGCCCGTCATCAAGAACAGAGTTGGGTCGCACCTTAAAGGTAACCCCACTCCTGATGGCTCGGGGTTACATCTTTAAAAATAAAATAAAAATACTTGTCAAATAAAATTCAATAACTTCGTGTCTGGATCCTTCAAGTTTCCAACGGCTTTTAATCTTCTTCAAAACTTTTTAAAGCTTTTGAGAGCCTTTAACTCTCAAACTCCTTGCGAATTAAAAGTTTTTAAACTAGCGAAGACTTATTCATAATGCCAAGTCGTGGCTTGATCGTCTGGTGGTTAGGACCTTAATATGTATGCCAGACGCTCTCTGGTTGCTGAAACTCGTTACTTTTCTACTCGAACACAGAAAAGAAAAAAAAGAAACAAAACAACACCTGAAGATGGAGTATACCTCTGAAATATATTTGTGATAAATTTCAAACAAGTAAAATATTTGTTTATTTTCCTAATATTACGTTGTGATTTGGCTTTCAATCGCACTAGATGCATATTTTATTTTAATCAAATTAAAACGTTTCTATATGAACTCTCATCCTTGACGTTATTCTCGCGTTGCCTACACACAGTTCAAACATTTCAAAATACAACCACTAGATACAACGCGCGGCTCTTTACAAACAGATTTCTTTCTCAAACTTTACAACATGGGAAGGAAGAAGAAAAGGAAAAAGAAAGAAACAAAACAACACACTGAAGATGGAGTATACCTCTGAAATATATTTGTGATAAATTTCAAACAAGTAAAATATTTGTTTATTTTCCTAATATTACGTTGTGATTTGGCTTTCAATCGCACTAGATGCATATTTTATTTTATTTGTTTGTCTATTTTTGTTCATATGTCACATCACTTCAACACTCGGTTTCCTGCATTATTATAAGCAGGGTTCTGGCGTCGGAGTCGGAGGTCTTAGCTGGAGTCGAAGTTTGATTTCTAAAAGTAGGAGTCGGAGTCAGAATTTTTTATATGACGCCGACTCCTTAAGTCCAATGAATTCATTTTTTTACATGGTTTTCCTATTTGGTTTTACCAGTTTTTTTGTTTTTTTTATTACATTTTCTAACCAAACAAGGCACATTACCACTTTGATGTAGGGGGCTACTATCAGGGATCTAAGTTTCAGGGGTACTATCTAGGGAGTTTAGTAGCAAGATGTCTGTTTACATTACACTTGCACTTCTGCATGTCAGTACAGTTGGGGAAGCAGGAACCCGGAAGAGAATTCCAAAGTCTAACAGTTCTGGGGAAGAAGCTATTAGAGTAGAAGGCTTTCTCACATCTGGGAATTTCTACTGTATAGGGGTTGGATTTTGCTGCTTGTCAGGTTTGTCAGGGGTATTTTCATCGGGGGGGGGGGTACAAAAGCTTGTAGTTCGTCAGAGCATCCACCATAAAAATACTTGTAAAACAAGCAGAGGGATGCAATATTTCGTCGATGGGACAGGGGCTGAAGCTTGGATAACAGTTCAGGACCTATCAGGTTGGCGACTCTCTTTTGAACACTGTCCAGGAGTGTGAGACTAGTAGCAGATGCACCAACCGAAATGTGACAGCAGTACTTGATACATGGGCAGATGGTGGCTTTGTAGAGAGACAGGATACTTTCAGGCGTAAGTAACTTTCTAGCATGGTAGAAAGAGCCCACCTTCTTCGGAGCAGCCTTGGCAATGACGGTAATGTATTTATTCCAACTCATGTTCCCTGTGAACGTTAAGCCGAGGAGTTTGAACAAAGGTAATATATCTTTAGCCATAGCAATTGGTGGTTGGTAAGGTTTCATGTAATTATTAAAGAAAATGAGCTTTGTCTTGGCAGCTTTGAACATTACCATCCATTTATGACCCCATTACACCACAGGCTGAAGGTCTTCCTCTAGGGTTTTGACCATTGCCTTAGATATGTGCTCATTAGTTTTCCCCATGTGCCTGCTATAGAGCATGATGTCATCAGTAAATATACCCATGTCAGAGACAATTTTATCAGTTAAGGATCGGTCCCTGAGGTACACCTGCATTTATATCATTGTTTGGACGTACACTCATTGAGGACAACCTGGATTCTTCTCTCATTTAAGAAGGATTTAATTATGTTAAGCATTCGTCCAGTAATACCGTAGATTTTATTTTCATGAGAAGACCATCGTGCCATACCCTGTCAAAAGCTTAGATATATATAGGGCTACTGCTCTCCTCTCCCCTGCCTTATCCAGTGCTTGGTATATACGTTCAGAGATTACAGTTAGAATATCTGCATTAGAACGGGCTTGCCTAAATCCATATTGATGGTCAAACAGAAGTTTAGCAGCTGTAAGGTGGTGGACTAGAGCTTGATTAATTAAAGGGTCAAGTATTTTGGCAAAAAGCGGGAGGAGGTTAATTGGGCAATAATTTAATGGGTCAGTTCGTTCGCCAGTAGTCAGAAAAGCAAGATTTGTTAAGACATTTGTTAAAGAGTTTAGAGAGAACTGGAGCAACCTCAGCGGAGCATTTTTTTTAATAGCACAGCCGGGATGAGATCACGTCCACATGCTTTTGAGGTGTCTAGGCTTTTTCATGATATCATGTACTTGAGAAGGGGTGATTTACAGATCATCTAGTGTGGTTTCTGTCCACAGAGGAAAATCAGGGAGGGAATGGTTTGCTGGGTTCAAGGTAGAGTTTGAGGGAAAATAACGGGCAAACATGTTAGCTTTCTCAGTTGCTGTTGGATAGTGGGGGAATTATTGATTGCCCATTATTTACTATACTATTGTAGATTTTCCAGAAATCATGAGTTCCTAATTTCTGAGCTTCAGTGCGTTTCCTGGTGGTTTCAGTATATTCACTCTTAGCTGTTGCTACTTCTTTCTTACAATTACTTCTAGCTTATATATACTTTGTTTGTACAGGACTTATGCTGGATAAATCTACGGTATGCATGCTGCCTCTGAGCAATGGCAGCTGCGCAAGTAGAAGTAAACCATTAGAGAGGGTGGGGTTTACTACAGAACTTCCATGTAGGAACATATGCTTCAATTGCTGCTTTGAACCATTCAGTAGTCTCATTTGCACACTATTCTGCAGGAAGAGAAAAGATATTTCCCCTTGGCGTCTCTGCTGCGATACCTAATGGCATCCCAGTCAGCTTTATTTTAGTACATGGTCGTTTTGAGCAATGGCTCTTCAACTTGGGGTGGAGAGTTTAGAGCGATTCTATCATTATCACAACATGATCAGCATTCCTAAGTGGGCAATCAGCATTTGTTACACAATCCTCAGGATCTCTTGTCAGAAATAGATCCAGAAATGAGGCTTGCTGTTCCTGGCGATCTGGAAGACGAGTCGGGAATGTTACTGTCTGTGTCAAGGAATGTGATATATCGAAGTCATGGATGATGCTACTAGCTGTGTCAGTGTAGTTAGAGAAGCCAAGCAAATTTCTGTGGTGGGCGTTAAGTCACTAAATACATGTATTTGAGCGCTAGTGTCAAGGGAAAGTGCTACATCTATGCTGTCAGAGACATGATTGATTATAGTACGGTTCTCGGTTGATGGAGAGCAATAAATGAAATACAACAAAGTAGAAGATAACCAGACATGTTAAAGATGCTAGAGGAGATGGAAGAGTCAAAGTTAGTTTCACTTAGTGCTAAGATATCCGGGGATTTTGTTAGGAGAAATGATTCTATATCATCTAAGTCCTCGGATATGTGTAAATGCAAGTCTCAAGGGAGGAGACGTGAGTGTATGTCTGGTTTGAACATTTTCTTTGGATTGACCTATCATTTCATTCTATTTAGTAGTTTCAGATCTAGATTGAGGTGCTAGGCAAAACGGATGTGCATAGCCACCATCATGCAACACGAGTAGACCATCAGCCGGCTCCACATCCACAGGAATGTGGCCTCGGGAATGCCCACCAGAGATGAGTGCAGGGTGCCTTTCCATGCGCGACATGGCACTACAAATATCCCGATATTACACAATTGATGACAGAACAGCCACTCTAAGCGCTATCAAAGAGTTAGGGCTCCTGTACTGTCAGTTGGAAACAGCAACCAGCAACTGTCAAACCGGTACCCTGTCCGACAGGAGTGACCCAATCCAGTTATGTTAGCATATATGGTAAATAAGCACCCCCAAGATGCCCAGTTATAGGAGAAGGAAATAAGGAAAATGTGGGAGATGGCATTCATTGCTCTAGTCGGGAAACAAAGCTAAGCACTGGGCATCTCTAATGAGTTCTGGCCACACTTTTGCTCCTGGCTAATAGGCAAAGAAGGAATATGGAAGCCGGGCGATAGGCTCTGCCTATCTACTCAAGCAGTTTAGATTTGCAGATGACCGGTGATTTGATCAATTCACCAGCTCTAGGGAGGTTGTCGTCCAGGAATGAGGAGGCCTCCTTCCCCTGTTTGGTGCCAAGGTGTATGAGGTTAATGGCACAAGTTTACAAATCTGAGTTTTCCTCATGCTAGATGGATGACCTAACCAGATCTACTGGTCCATCAGCACTGAGAGGGTTTTCCCTGCACCTGGTTTCAAAGCCAGGTATTTCTATGCTCTCGCATGGATAGTTAAGATCGATGGAGTTAGTATCAAAGAATTAGTGTCAGCTTTGAAGTTACACTCTTCAGAATAGGATTAAGATTGGTTACACTTTTAAAGGAGGTATGTATGAGTATGGGGTGTAGATTAAAGGTGAATATCTACTAGGGTTAAGAAAAGATTAAATATGGTTTGTGGATTAGTGACTAATTGGAAAATTATAGTATAAGAGTTAGGGTACGTTTGGAAATGTGCTTTAGGTGTTAGTTTCAAGTTAAGATAATCATCAGTACTTTATCCCATCTAATGAAAGAAAGATATAATTGCTAGTTAATATAGATCACTTATAATCTGGGCACAAACTGTGGCTATTAGTTATCTATTTTATAGATATTCTATAGAGTATAAATATAGGTTAAGTTAATCCATCCCTTAGCAATAGAAATCTATAGATATTTAGTATTTATCAAGTTTGAAAAGGTCAGCCTACTAAAGTTTAGAACCGGAAGATAACCTCTCCTCCCAAGGTACGTGCAAAGTATGTGATTTTATATCAGCTTGGGAAGAAGAGCAATTGTTTTTTTGTCCAGTTGAAACAAGAGAGATGATATAACTTACAAAAATACAGCATTAATATACAATATAAATATACAGGGATTTTCGGAGGATTTAAGAGTATAAGGATTTTTAATGTTTATCATGCAAAACAGGCAGGAAGGAGTCTTGGAGGCAAAGCATTATCCCTTTAAAGCAGACATTTAGAAATAACATTTGTGCCAGTTATTTTAGTAACATACATCAGTATCAATATACACGTGGCCAGTATAGGCCTTACATTTAAACATTACACTTAGTCATAGAATGAGAAATTATGATTTCCAAAAAGAGGGAAGCAGTATAAGTAAATAAGAACAGGAAAACAGGTTTGGTGAATAAGCAATAACTTAATTGCTTCCTAAGAAGTGGTTTGCACAATTTAGCAGCTTTTATATGGTTTTACTTTTATTTTTGAGATAGCTCATATTTTGTACTGTACTGTTATGCTTCCACTTCGGTGTGTCAGATCACTACAAATCCTGTCTAGACAGCTGTTTTGGTTGTGATGTCATACAAGATCAATGAAAGTTCTGTCTTTGAGTGGGATCACTGTGGATTACATTGGATAACAATCTGATTGTAATCTGAAAGTTATCCAGTTACTGAATCAAATGGAATTTGGCAATTGGATTAGTCCAGGATCTATCCAAAATTACAATCTTATCTCCCCACCCAAAAAAATGACGGGCATAAATCAATAAGAAGTAACTCATGGCACTATAGCCCTTTATAGCTTTTTCCTTTTTTTTTTTTTTTACATAGGAGTCACCACTTAATCAAGGCCCAAAGGTCACTCGAGGATAATAATGAGTGTACAGAGGTCAGTGGCACAATATCCTAGTAATCGTTAGTAGTGGAAATTCGGTAAATTGTATTACTTAAGAAGATGGCTTATCAAGAATTTTTTTATATTGGACTTGAATATGATTAAATTGTAGTCAGCTGGAAAGCAGGAAAATGGAAGAGAGTTTCACAGGCATGTAGTTCTAAGAAAGAAGCTTTATTCATGGAATCTACGTTTAGGGTTAGGCACAGAAAAAAAGTGGGGGAAATTATTGATAGTGGTTCAGCTAGATGAGTGTTTTTCATGAAAGTTTGGCGCGAAGGGACCATAGATTGGAGCTCAGACAGGCACCTGCCATGAAAATAGTGATAGAGTAAAAACAGGCTCGTAACGTTTCTTCTGTGGGAAAGGGGTTGCAGGGAAGAGAAAAGGGCACTCCCACCAGGTTACGAAGTCTATTTTGAACTTTGTCGAAGCATGATAAGTGTTTTCCAGCAGCTCCTGCCCAGATGTGGCAACAGTACTCCATCTGTGGATGTACCTGACTCTTACTTAGGTAGAGAATTGCATCAGCAGTGAGAGATCTACTGGAGCGCTAGAAGGATCCCACCATTTTTCCAGCCCAGAAGCTTGTCAAAACATGGAGCCTCCCAAAGACAAGGGCCATTCATTTCAATTGATGCCAGATAGGAGATCAGAGCATTGATTATAAAGATAGAAGCTTGGTTTTAGATGCATGAAATTTAAGCAGCCACTTCTTTCTCCATTGTACCACATGCTTCAGATCAGAGAGGAGAGAATCACAGAGAACTTGGTCATTTACGGCCTTTGATCTGTTCACATAGATGATAATGTCATCAGCATAAATGTCTACAAATGATCTTTGGATGTGATTTGGAAGATCATTGATGTAGATCAGTAAGAGAGTTGAGGAACTCTGGCATTAATACTGTGAGCTTCTGATTTCTGCCCATCAACCACTACTCTTATGAACCTATCAGAGAGAAATGATTTAATGATTGAGAAAACATTTCCAGCTATACCGTAGCTGGAGATCTTGTGAAGTAGTCCTTTATGCCATACCCTATCAAAGGTCTTTGATATGTTGAGCAATTGCCCTAGAAAGGAAGCCTCTGTTGAGAGATTCGCTAATTCTATGATATATAAACATTACCACATCTGCTGTAGATCTAGCAGAATGGAAACCATATTGCATGTTACTAAGAAGGTTATTTTTGCTGAGATAGTTAACTACTTCTCCATTTAACACGGATTCCAGCAACTTACTCATGACGCACAGGAGACTTATTGGTCTGTACTTTGAAGACGACGACCGATCACCTGAATTTATAAATACAGGGCACACTGATGAGGTTTTCCAGGGTGTTGGGAAGCAATTCTTTAAGACAATGCTTAAACAGCTTTGGAAGTATGGGAACTAGTTCTGATTGGAGCTTTTCCAGCACTATAACTGAAATGCCATCAGGATCAGTTACTTTATTGGAATTAAGGTTTTTGATTATCTTGGCAACATCACGCACAGATGTTTGTATGTCACATAGTGTGTTTTCTGATGAAAGAGGAAATACGAGGGGTTGACGACCTTAGTCGCATAGGGTATAATCAGTTGCAAAGTTCTTGGCCAAGAGTTTGGCTTTGTCTGATACTGACGAGATTACCTCAGGTCCATTTATGATGGTTTGGATAGAGCACATGATTCTGTTCAAGATCCTGTTTGCTATTTGCCAAAATTGGTAACCAAGCCGCTGCTTAGCTACTTTGGACTTAACGGACTGAGCATACAACTCTCTCGCATTCTTTATTACTCATTTACAGTGATTGCTGTCAGTCCTAGAATCGGCTTTAGTCTCAGTACAGCTTCATGTTTTTCCTTTGATCCTCTTTCCAGAAAGGCAATATTATCTTTAAAATTTCTTCTCTATATAATGTGTCTTTACTCCCCTCTTTTGGCTTCAAAATGCCATAGCCTAAGGAAGTTTCCCAATCTCAAAATATTGTAGTCCCTTTTGAACTGAAAGCATAATAAAATGTAATTGTAATTTTTTTTATCCCTTTGTTATTTTAACTTATTCTATAAACCTAGTTTGTGTTTTTAGATGTATTTATAGTGTATTTTAAACCACATTTCCAAACTCCCATTCTTATCTGAATTCATTTTAACTGACAAGTCTACTCCCCATGTTATACAATAAAATATGATGAAATTTTGTAAGATGGACTTGCATTTAAAAGAAGCTTTAAATCTATTTAAAATTTTAACCATCCCTTAATCTGCCTTTAAAATAGATATTACTAAAAAATTTATTTATTTTATTGTATTTTATTCCATTTCTATATTCTGTGCTATCAACCCATTTGAAACTATTTTCCCAGATTTTTCTCGCATGTTATTTGTTTGTATTAGTTATGGTATGCAATATATGTATATACACAATAGAAAAAGTGGAAATACACATCTCTTTTCTAGTATTCATCCTCTTTGGTAAATGAGTTTGTATGTTTTGAATTATTAATACAGAAATCGAAAATTATACTGTTTCAATTAAATAAAAGATGGAAGTATTTAAATCAAAGCACACATTCGGCTCCTAAGGCAGATCCTCATTCCCTTCCTCTTACTGCTCAAATAAACGCTAATATGTGCACCCCAATTCATTCCACGTGGAGACACTGGTCTTTTATCTAGACCAACATGGGTCACTCGAAGAACACCAAGTTAAGTGCATCTATATATCTGTGTTGTGTGGAACCTCTTTATGTAGATCTAGTCTCACCATTTCTTTTGTTTTCTTTGTTTTATATTTTCTTACATATTCAAATAATTATTAATATCCTATTCATTTATTTTCAAACAAATTAGTTGCTAGAGCAGATTAGTTTTCTCACAGTACTTGAAAGATAAAATTTCTTGTAAATGTTAGAGGGGAATCTATCTCCAATCCTGCTCTTATTTATGAACAATAAAGAAAAACTTTTAAGTAAGATACTCAATATCTTCTTCCATGCGGGGACACAGAAATACCTGGTGTAAAAACCAGCTGCACAGTTTACCCTCCTGGTGTGATGGACCTGTAGATCTTGTCAGATCATCCATCTAAGAGAAAGGAAACTCTGATAACAAAACTGAGAGAGGGAGGCCTCCTCAGTCATGGTTGACAACCTTCTTGGAGCTGGTGGCTCAAACAAATTCCTGGCTAGCAAACGTAACTTGCTTAAGGAGTAGATAGGCTCTTCCTATCGCCGGCTTTCACACTTCTTTGCTTTAGGCAGGCCAGAGGTACAATACCAGGGACTCACCGGAGTCATCCTGTGATTGGCCTTATTTCCTGACTAGGACATTGAACTCCGTTTCCCTATTTTAAATTTCTCTCTTTTTCTCAGAAACTGAGAAAATTTGCTTGCATGCCACTTGTGCTCACTAGACTTGTTTGGGCCAGTCTTGTCTGAGAGGTTGAGAGTAACTGATTGACAGTTTGTCTTGCTGCTGTTTCCGACTGACAGTACAGGTGCTCTATCATCAGCTGTATAATATCAGAATAGTTGTAGTGCCATGTCGCGCATGTAAAGGGACCCTGCTGCTATATCTGGTTGGCTTTCATGAGACCACACATTCTAGACTGGACTCAGCTAATGGACCACTGCGTGTGTATACTTGGCGTCAAAACAAGCCCACTTTGCTCAGCACTCTTCCCTAACCTAATATTAAACATAATTAGATGATAACCCAAACAAATATCACGAAAAAAACAGACAACCATCCACACAAAACCAATTCGCCTCCGCCCTTGAGGCTCTCTTTCACAAATATCCATGGACTTAGAGGTAATATAGATGATGTAGAGTCTTACCTTTTAGTAAACTCCCCGGATATCTTAGCATTAAGTGAAACAAACTTGCACTCTTCAATCCCCTCCAAGTACTTTAACATTACAGGATTCCTCCCTCTTTGCCGGTAGAACTTGGATAGATGTATGCATGCGCTTAGTCAATATTCGTAGCACCCTCCCTTAAACTAGAGA
The DNA here is from genome assembly GCF_053919585.1 of Euprymna scolopes. Taxonomy (NCBI): domain Eukaryota; kingdom Metazoa; phylum Mollusca; class Cephalopoda; order Sepiida; family Sepiolidae; genus Euprymna; species Euprymna scolopes. Next base: position 79,187,574 of record NC_136492.1, read on the forward strand.
GATAAATCTTGAATCGGATGGCCAGGCTTTTAAGTGTTTTCAATTAACATTTCATCACTGCATTAGTTACTTATATTTTCTCTGCTGTTTTTCCTCAAGTCAGGATTGTACCCTAATCGATCATGTCTCTGATGGTATAGATGCAGCACTCTCCTTGGATAGTAATGCCCAAATACATGCGTTTGGTAACTTTAATGTCCATCATAAAAATTGGTTTGGTTTCTCAGGTTACACAGATGCAGCTGGACGCTCCACTAATACTTTCTCTATAGCCCATTCCCTCACATGGACAGTAATGTTTCCAACTGGCCTACCAGATCGTGAACCTCAACAGGCTTCACTTCTGGACCTATTTCTCATCACAGTACCTGAGGATTGTGTGACTAATGCCCACAATCCACTTGGAAACGCAGACCACCTAGTGGTATCAGTTGACATCACATTTAAATTCCAACCTCAAGGTGAGGAATCATTGCTCAAACCAACAAGGTACTACAACAGGGCTGACTGGGAAGCCATTAGAGAACACATCCGAGATGCCCCATGGACTGATATCTTCTCTTTTCCTGCTGAACTGTGTGCCAATGAGGCAACTGAATGGTGCAAAGCGGGAATTGAAGCACATGTTGCCACACGGAAGTATTATAGAAAGCCCCACTCACCCCCATGGTTCACTACAGATTGTGCAGCTGCTATGGCACAAAGACAGCATGCATTCGGTCAGTTTGTAAGTCATAAGTCAAATACAAATAGGCAAAATTCATAGATGCTAGAAGTCATTGTAAAAGAGAAATAGCGACAGCCAAAGGAAAGTATGCTTAAATAATCAGAGAACGCATAGAATCGCCAAAGATAAGAACTTGTGATTTCTGAAAAATCTATAATAGTGTAGTGAATAAAGGACAATCAGTAATTCCTCCACTGACAACAATCAGAAGGTTGCATGCACGGTAACGGAGAAGGCAGAACTGCTATCCTGGCGATTGCCTCTAACTCCACCTTAGACCCAACAGACAACTCCCTCCCAAATTTCTCTATGCGGACTAAAGCCACATTAGATGATATAAAAATCACCCCTTCTCATGTCTGCGATATCATAAAAAACTTAGACACCTTAAAAGCATGTGGGCCTGATCTCATCTCTGCTATACTAATTAAGAAATGTTTAACTGAGCTAGCCCCATACTTTCCATGTTCTACAATAAATGCCTTGCTGAATCTTACTTTCCTAAGATGGCTTCTATGGTACCAGTGTACAGGAATTCTGATGAAAGAACAGCCCCTCTCAATTATCGCCCCATTAATCTCTTCCCCCTCTTCACTAAAATCTTTGAGACCTTAATTAATCAAACACTAGTTCACCACCTCGCAAAAGCAAATCTTCTCTCTGACAAACAGTATGGATTCAGGCAGTGTCGTTCTACTGCATGTATTTTAACATTTATCTGTGAATGCATTTACCATGTACTGGATAAAGCGTGTGGAGCCACAGCTGGAGCCTTTGATACATCCAAGGCCTTTGACAAAGTCTGGCACAATGGGCTGCTAACGAAAATTTAATCGTACGTTATAACTGGATGTATACTAAATATAATTAGATCCATCTTAGACAATAGAAGCATACAGGTCGTCATTGCTGGACATACATCCAAGCAGCATAACATTAATGCGGAAGTGTCTCAGGGGGCAATCCTTGGACCATTATTATTCCTGATATTCAAAAACGACCTCCTTGATAATATTGTGTATGAGATGGGTATATTTGCTGATGATACAATGCTCTATAACATGCCTTAGGGAAGAACAGATGTACATAAATCTAAGACAATGGCAAAATCATTAAAAAATGACCTCCAGACCATAGTTGAATGGGGATGCAAATGGATGGTAACATTTAATGCTAGAAAAACTAAGCTGCTCTCCTTTAACAATTACAAGGCACCTTTCAAACCGCCTATATCGATGAAAAATAAGACCCTACCTGAGAATTATACCTTCAAACTCCTTTTTTGGGACTATTTTACCATATTTTACTTTGTGGGCAATATGAACTGGAGCAAATACATAGAGGACATTGCAAAGACTGCTGCAAAGATGGTGGGTTCCCTCTATCGAGCTAGAAGACTACTTACACCTGACAGTATCCCGTACCTCTACAAGGCCAGCATTCGCTCATGCATGGAGTATTGTTGCCACATCTGGGCTGGTGCATCTACCACTAGCCTCTCCATCTTGGATAGGTTCCAAAAAAGATTTGTCAATCTAATCTGTCCCACTTTATCAACTAAGCTCCAGCTCTTGTCTTATCGTCATAATGTTGCATCTCTGTGCCTGTTTTAATGGAATGTGTTCTGATGAACTCGTTGCACTTGTACCCTGTACATATCCCTGACAAACCCGTTTAGCAATAAGATTCTCTTTCACTGTTGAGGTCCCTAGATGCCAAAAAGCTTTCTATTCTAATAGTCTCTTCCCTTGAACAGCTAGACTTTGGAATTTCCTTCCTGCTACCTGCTTTCTTGGTCATACTGATATGTAGAAGTTTAAATGTAACATAAATTGACATCTTGCTAATCATTCCTAGACATGATCCCAAAAAGTAGCCTTTTTCGTCCAAGTGGTGATATGCCGTGTTAGGAGTTAACGTGAGTAAAATAAATAAAGCTGGTTGAGTGTATATGTGAGTATATTTATCATACAAGTGAATGTTAAACGTTAAAAATGATATAGATGAAAAGTAATTATAAAATGCATGCTGAATAGGTGTGGGAGGCTGGTATATGGATCTGCAGAATAGATTTCTACATAGGCGTCAAGGAGTCCGGAGTCAGTCTAAGATATCAAAGGAGTCGGAGTCGACATTCTAGGAATTCAAGGAGTCGGAGTCGGACTTTCACCATCCGACTCCGCAACCCTCGTTATAAGCCTTCTTATATTCTTACATATTTATTTACCAGCAATGCTTTAAGCAAACTAACTTTTCCTTTTAATTGTAATCTGTTAATTGTATAAACTTAGCAAAATAAAATGAGTTTACTAAACATGCAGAGAAGCTTGCATGAAGTAAAAGTTATTGACTTTTTAAAATGTTTTCAAGTTTAAGCCCATTTTCAGATTTAAAAAAAAACAATTTTGAAAAAGAGGTATTTGTGTCTTTTTTTCTATGATAAATTAATCCCCCAGAATGAAACTGATGCAACAAACTTGGAATCATTTTTGTGTTATTAATCTCCAAGGCTGTTTTTTCCTTTTTTAATCCTATACTTAATTCCCATGGGGATGAACTTCCAAACACAGCAACTCTATAGTTTACACGTGTAAAAAAAAAAAAACAAGAAAAAAACGACAAGAAAACAAACTATTAAACTCAACATGTTTTAGAATTCTAAAATATCAGCAAATGTCATTGCAAAGAATACTCTATAATTTTGGTTATGATTGCATTGCATTTCATCACTGCACCTGGAATGATTGTATATGCACTGACTGTAGATGGAAGCCCTTCGTTTTTATCCTTCAACCTGTTATAGTATTGACTTTTGAAGACCCAAGAAGATGGAAGCAATAGAATTTTAGTTTGAAAAATTAAAATATAGGTAAATAGTGAAAATGACATAAAAATTAGAAAATTATTTAATTCTTGGTAAATTACAATTTGTTTTGTCAGTTTTATTTATTTATTTTTTCTGTTTTGAAATTTTTTTCATTATACTGCATAATATACATTAGAATCATAAATTTATTGATCAACTTTTGTGTAGAACTTAATCTTTTGGTTACAGGGGATATGAACTGGAATAGATACATTGAGAGCATTGCCAAAGCTGCTGCAAGGAAGGTAGGCTCCCTCTACCGTGCTAGAAAATTACTTACGCCTGAAAGTATCCTGTACCTCTATAAGGCCACCATTCGGCCATGTATGGAGTACTGTTGTCACATCTGGGCTGATGTATCTGCTGCTTGTCTCTTGCTCCTGGACAGGGTTCAAAAGAGAGTCGCCAACCTGATAGGTCCTGAACTGTCATCTAGGCTTCAGCCTCTGTCCCATCGACGAGATATTACATCCCTCTGCCTCTTCTACAAATACTTTAATGGTGAATGCCCTGACAAACTGCAAACACTTGTACCTCCTTGATGTAACTACCCCCCCCGACAAACCCGACAAGCTACTAAGTCTCATCCTTTACAGTAGAGATCCCTAGGTGCAAGAAAGCCTTTTACTCCAATAGTTTCTTCCCAGAACTGCAGGTCTTTGGAACTCCCTTCCAGGATTCTGCTTTCCCAACTTTACTGATATGCAGAAGTTCAAGTGTAATGTGAACAAACATCTTTCTACTCATCTCCCTTCATAATGCCCCTGCAACTTATGTCCCCGATAGTAGCCCCCTGCTTCAAAGTGGCACTGTGCCTTGTTTGGGGTGAAAATTGAATAAAAATAGATAAAAAATTGAAATTAAAAAAAAAAAAAAAATATTTATGGAAATCATTTTGGACACAAAAAAAAAAATCAGATTTATTTTCAACCATGTTTTATAATTCATTATTTTTAATGCCAACCTTGAATCCATTTTTATGACCATATCTGATTTTTATTTATTCAGTATTTCAAAATGGTTGAAAAAGATCGTCCTGGTAAAATATTTGTTGGTGGCCTCAGTCCAGATGTTGATGAAAAACTGCTGGAAAATCTCTTTGGCAAATATGGAAAAATAATCGAAAGTAAGAAATTTCTGTTTTCTTTAGGAGTTGAGGAGGGGAGTCTTTGTAATTAAAAAGAATTTGTTTAATCTATTTTATTGAAATTCGATTTCTCTTGCATATGTAAATATGTTTACCTCTATAATCATCTATACATTTTTGAATTGAAGTGACGAGGAGTGTCTTGTATTTGAAATCATTTTAACATATGAAAAACACTTTAAGAATACCAATAACTAAATAAGCTAAATATATTAATTGCTAAAACAGAAAGATTTCAGATCCTAGAATTGAATAAATTTATGAAATAAGGTTAAAAAATATATATGAAACTGCCTTGATAAAAATTTTCAATGGAGAAATGAAATATTTCCATTAAAATGCATAAAGCTACCTTCTTTTTTAATAGGCATTTATAAATAGAAACAAAATATATTAAAGTTCTAAAATTACTTTTAAATTTACAAATCTGAAATATCTCCATTGAAATCATTACATCATTAAATGAAGATTAAAAATTTGATTGCCTAAATGGAAATATAAAAAGATATATTTTTTTATATTGGAGAAATGCAACTAGAGGCCATGGCAAAGAAATGTCGGAGGACAAACAGATATACATGAAGTGCCAATAGAAATGAAAACGGTATAAAAAGCTGCCACTAATAAAAATCCACCAAACTCTTATAATGTGTGGTGGCCTATTTCTGAATGAACGATTTAACAGTCTAATGTGATTGTTGCAATAAGGTTTGGGCAAGATAGAAAATGATTTCTGCAAATGCATATGACAATATGAGCGAAGGCTGAGAAATATAATTGCATTCATTTATGCTATTTGAGTCAGATCATTAATGGAAATTACCATGGACCGGATCTCCCTCCTTCCTTCTCCTCCAGTTATTAATCACTGTTATAGTGGACTCATCTCTTAATATGAAATGGAAAATCATGAGAGCTAAGTCATCTGTACATATCTTGTGTCTAAGTTAATGGTGGTTATTTCTTCATTCCAATATGTGATAAGCATATAAGAAAACTTTTAAAGAATACTGATGAAAAACTGTAAGATCTATTAATAATGACATATCTTTTCTCTTTGATGACTACCAGAGAATTAAAGAAAAAACCCTCAACAAGTACTTTTGTCATTCGTTTGATTCGTAATGCAGTAGTAACTAAATATTCTAAAACCTTTGCAACTATATTATAATTTATCAAAGTTTTTTTTTTTGGTGCTTATTTAGAATTAAACCTATTTAAAAAAAAAAAAAAATACAGAAAAATCTTTGCAATGTACATACCTGTCACAGAACCAAGTCATATTCTAAAAATCATTTTTTTTTTAGGATTTTTTAGTGATTTTAATAGAAAATTTTAGCCATTACAAGATTGATTTTAATCTCTATAGTTCGAATTGCATTGTCTTCATCTTATTAAACAGTGTATGAAAACAATGTCTCTCTCACTTAGCTGTAAAACCTGATTTCCATTGTTAAAAAAATTGATCAATTTACGTGATTTTTGGAATATGACATCTTTGTTCTGTAACAGGTATGTACATAAGTTTTTAAAAAGATTTTTCTGTATTTTTGTTTTGACCATAGATTTAATTCTAAATAAGCACAATTTTTTATGCACAAAAGTTTAGACAAATTGGTAATACTATTAAACGAAATGTTGACTGCATTTGAGATCCATTGCTAATTTTAATTATAATTTTATATATTTCCTCATTTCAATCAATTTTATTTTTCAGTTCTGATAATCCGTGACAAAAAAAGTAATGTGCCAAGAGGTTATGCATTTGTGACCTTTGAAAATCCATTGGATGCAGAAGATGCAGTCAAAGGAATTGATGGAATGGTAAGGCCAAGCTTCAAATATTTTAAAGTTTTACATTGAACCCATATGCCTGGATGATATGGAGAAGAAATTGATTATGATTTTTATTTGGATATTTTATATTTTATAAAGTAATTCATTGGCAAAGACTATCTTTAAAACAAAAAGTAGATATAAAAAATTTTTTGTCAGTGATTTAGGCCAATTATTGGTTCATGTTTTGAAAAATCAAAAATTCTATTGATTTCATCAGTTTTGGTCCTTTATTTTTTTTTTTTATAAGTCACAAATAAAGGCAGCATATTCTCTCACTAATTCAAATGTATTTTAGTGTCACCCAAAACACTAGATAACAATTTAATAAGAGGAAGTTTTTTTTTTTTTTTCATATGCACTATTTGGGAAAGCATATTTCAAGAGTGTTCATTGGCTAACATTTTTCATTTAACTTGAATAATGACATATTCATCATGGTTGTAAAACGGATAAGTTTTTATTTGTAGCATTAAAAGTTTTCTTCCCAATAATTTATACTAAAAAGAAATCGTAATTGTTTTTAGTTAAACCCTATTTCAATAATAAAATAATTACATGAAAAAGTTACAGTTTAGAGATACTTACAGAAGTAGGTTTTTGTTTCTTATATTAAAGCTTTTTCCCCAGTGCAGTTTCACATGTACAAAGCAACTGTTTAATGTTTTTTTTTTTGATTAAACTTGTTAATGTATTTCATTTTTACTAAAACATAGCTAAAGTAAAAATAAGTTTGATTTATAGTTTTGTTAAATGAAATTAAAGTGTAAACAATAAAAATATGTTTGATATACAGCAATGTTGATTAGATAATAATCTAAAATATCCTTATACAGAATTTAATTTCCATTTTTCTGTAAATTTCTATTGAATTTTTAATCTTTAACATGACAATATAGTAGAACAGTAGTTTCTTCACTTTTGAAGTGCATCACCTAAATCATGATAAAGTGGTTAGCGAGAAACCACAGTATTCGATTTCAGCATCATAATTGTCTGTTCCTCATCAACAAAATATTTTTTGTTTGCTTATACAAACAATATTACTTGTTTCATTTAATAAAACAAGCTTTTAAAAAAGCCTGTTTAAAAAGAAAATTAAAATAATTACAAAAATATATCCACTATCATGCATTTCTGTTTCTTTGTAAAACAAACACGAAAGTAAAAAGATACCTTAACAAGGCTAAAGAAATATGATTGCTTAATAAATTTTAAAGTTTCCTACAAAAAATGTCTTGTATGATTAAAAAATTAAATTACTGTACTTTTCAAAAATACAAAAATGTTTGATTTTTTTTTATATAACATGATTGTGATAACCTATTTGCAAAAAGTTACTCTTATCGCTCTTGAGGTTTCATTTATTTTATTTAAAAAAAAAATAGAGATTATAATATCTGCAAAAGGATGTCTTTACTTGTAAAGCTATTTTCATATTTTGTTTATTCATTCTTTTATTTCTTCATGATGATCTTCTAAATTAGAAATGTTTTGTTGTCAGTCGAATGGCTTTTCTGACAATGTCTGTTACCTATCGACTCACATCCATAAATAAGTATACGTGTACATTCATGAAAAGTACAGTTTCTCTACTGAACTATCCTGTCGGTGGGGCTATGAATTCACTGACTGCAGCCCTATGCAAAAGGTACATTTGTCTTTCTAATTATTTTTAATTATTAATTTGGTCTGAGGATGAAATTTTTTCCAATCAAGATGACTTTACGTGCTTGAAGAGTCTGAGATAAGTTTATGTGCTAAATTATATATTTCTCTCATGTATAAAGAATTGCTTTGACATTTTGCCTTTTTCATGTTTCAGTGTGATTTTATCATAACAGTAAAATCATTAATAATTCTCCACTTTTTGTTCTCCCCAATCCACATTAGGCTTTACAATGTTTTCTAAGAGTAATGATCCCACTCACACTGTAAAATTTTATATTTGACAACTTTATTTGGCATTAAACAACCCATAGATGGTTGATATGCTGTTAAAAATCAAATCAATCTCTACTGGATATTCCTTAATGAATGATGGAATCGTACAACTATTTCTGGATCTCTTTTCAGATGTCTGAAAATGGTAACAGTAGTATTGAAGAATAAACAGGAATAGTTCTTCTATTACATTGTGTCGGTCTCATAGGTTCTTGAGGAGCAATATTTAGGACAACTTTTGTATAACTTAATAAAAATTACTTATACTCTCCTCCTCCTTTTTAGATTCATACAAATTAAATAATTACAGAAGATAAATTAAAGTATTACTAAATAAATTTTTTTCTCATTTATTTAAAAGAAACTTAAGGGTCGTGAGATCCATTGTGAACAAGCTATCCTCCCTCAAGCTATGGAAATGAGGAGTCGTGGTCCCCCACCATCACGAGGAGGTCGTGGTCGATCTTCTTTATTACTCAGAGCAGCAAGAGAAAAATTGTCCCGAGCAAGACGTGGAGGATTTGCTTTGAAGCCAATTCGTGGAAGACCTTTGCAAACGTAAGTAATTTTGTCTCTTTTCTCTTAAAGATATCACATTTTTAAAAAGTTTTTGTACAAGATATCTGAAAATGAAACCTTATGAGAATTCAATTTTGAATTTTATTAAAAAAAGATCATTTGCTTACTAATCTTTATTTCATTTGAAATCTTCAGGGTTATTTTTTAGTTGAGCACAATATTATAAGGTGGTAATCATATTTGGTTATTTTGGTGATTAGTTTTGAGTTATCTGCTTTGCCATATTTTAAAATATATATATATATATATATATTAGAGGAATCCTATGAAGTAACATGTTTTTAAAGATTGATATACATTAAGTAATAAAAAATAACACTGATCATCTTGATAAAGAATGAAAAATCAAATTCTGTCAATTTTTCATTCCATTTAAAAACTGTTCTATTGATAATTAACTGAGAAAAGCATATTTCAAAAGAAAATTCCAATATAAAAACTGTTTGATGATTGAATTTTTAAAACAAATGGAAAACTCCAAATTTCTAAATTATTTTGCCTTCTTGTTGCTTAGTAAATTCACAAGAGCTGAGTCTGTTTATAAACACGATTGAATTGTTTTCATTGTTTCATTTTCTAGTTGTATTCTTTTTCTTATCTATGTTGTATTATTTTCAGTTCATTCAGAGGTGGACCTCCAGGTCGATTACGACCTACAGGTCGAGGTGGTGGACCACCTGGGCACTTTTCTCCTCCACTTGGAAATCGGGGACCACCATCTCCACCTCGTCACATGACTTCTCGAAGTATTTTCAGAGACTCCTCTCGAGGTCCACCAATGTCATCAAGAGGACCAAGAGACCTTTCTCCTCCGCCAAGACGAGGCCCACCCCGAATCATGGAATCTCCACCCAGAAGATCCAGTTTTGGTAAGTTGAAACTCTTTTTCATTTCAAGTAATGTTCATTTGGCTCCAAATCAACTTAGACATTTTCTAAGAGTTAAGTAAAATTTGTAAAATGATTTTTTTCTTTTCTAAGATAACTTGGACAATGCTGTATAAATTGATTATTTAATCTTGGAGACAACAATATAAAGATAAATAACCATAGACACTGAACGAAGCATTTCACTTGTTGATATACATTTTAAACTTTAAAAGACATGAAATAGTTAAAGTGTGATTAATCAGTGGAAGTAGAAATACTGAAATTGGAAATGGGGGTTTTTTTTTTTTTTTTTTTTTTTTGCTCCTTTTGCTTTTTCATAAAACAACTTTTCTTCCATTAAATTTTAAAAAGAAAAATGAATTTTTTTGAATAAATATCTCAAAAGGTTCTGGTAATAAAATTAAAATTGATAAAGCTGTCGTAAAATAATAAAAAAAATAATTAATTTTTCCTATAAAATCTGCCATTTGTTTTTTCCCCTCCTTCATGATCGGATAGATTGAAACTGTTTTCGATTTTGTAATGATTTAAATTTTCTTTCTTTCTGATGTGACAAAAAATCAAGTCTGTATCGGATAATCCACAGCCAAATTCGTACTGTTTCTGTTATTTCACGTCAGTCTCAGTCGGGCTCACATATCGTTTCTAATGTATTCAAGTTTCGGCAGCTGTTGCTGCTATTGTTTTTAATTTTAGCATTCTACTTTGGGTATTTCCCAATTTTCCTTTCTTTCCAGATAATGAACTGTACAATTCTCCGTCACATTATTGGAAAAAGTCAGGTAAAATGCACATAGGTCACTTTTGGGAGGGGGAAGAAATATTTGATTTATTGTACACAATATGAAAATTCAACCCTCTCCTCTTGCATATTACCTCGTTAAGTTTTTAGATTTTTAATGTATGGTATGTTAAACAAACTAGATTTGTCAATCCTCATTTCCTCCATATATTTTTTTATGAACACCGAATGTAATTTGATTTTGTATTTTTAATCATTAAATATTTAGTTTTATTTGCTCACTTCAATTCATTTTTATTTCTGCTTTTTTAAAAATCTTGCACATATCTTGTTTTTGAAAATTTCAAATCTGCATTTTAAGAAAATACAAATTTTATTTGTTATTCTTTACATTTGCTGTTGACATTTGGATCGCTTGCCTTTTCACGCTTTTTATGCTTTTAAAAACATTAAAAGTTATTTGACTTATTTGTGAGGATGTTTGAAAGACTTAAATGTTTTTTTTGGTAGGATCATGTTCCAGCAAAATGATAAATGATACGAGTTGCAGAAACAATTGTTTGCTCTCGATTATGAAATAATTTTTGTAGATTGACATCCTGAGTGCTGTTACGTCTGAGAATTAGATTAAATCTTACATGGCTGTTACATCTACGTGGTTTATATTCTACTTGAGTTTTAGTGACCATGTCTTAGCCATTATATATCCTTGTAGTATGTCAGTAGCTATTCTTTAATGAACTGATTTTTTGATGTATACACTAGACAGATCATGATTGTAACTGGGACATACAAAATTAGTGCCATATTCTTGGCATTAAATAAATCTAATACTTTTTCCAAAAGATTCGTTATCATTCTACCAAATAGTTGAAAATAAAATTTTGAATTTGAGGAATTGTGTTATTTCCATTCACGAATGGAATTCTGTTGGTGTCTATGTGGCCAGCTAGTGAGGTGATTCTGGGTTCAGACTATTTAAAGAGCTTTAGTATAGCGATTATCTTACCATTATTTTTATATATTTAACTGTTTACTTTTGCTAGTCCAATATAAGTAAGCTCTAAGTTGTTTGGCTTTAGATATTCCCACTTTAATAAAAGTATTTTCCAACTCCTGAATTAGTTCCATATAGAGTCTATGAAGATACATGAGGCAACACTATTATAAATAGTTGAACCCCTATTTATTTGCAAAACAAATATCTGTTGCTGATACCTTTTTGCCGTGTGTATTCCCTACTGATGACAGCTATTTATTATTTTCTTAAAGCCTGGTTATCTCCCTTGTTATCCTTTTTCCCCCCCACTTGGAAGAACCAGATTTTTATCTCCCCCTTATTACTTCCTGCAAGCTTTCATCATATCTTTTTAAATTTAATTGAAATACCTTTGTTGTTAATTAAATTCTATGAGCAACTTATCAAAATTGAAAATGAAAATCTTTAGACATTGAATTTTCAAGTATGACTTGTTGAATCCTCATCAAATGAAAATCAGGTAAGGTATTATATATAAAACATATTTAATTCACAGAATTAGTCAGAATTGGGGTGAATTTGATAGTGATGTTTCTTTTAAAGTTTACCGCTATCTTGCAGGTAGGGGAGACCGACTGTCAGTGGGTGTACCTGAAAGAGTGGCTTTAAGAAGCAGAGATTTTGCACCATCTCCACCTCGTGAAATAAGAAGAGATTATAGAAATGAGAGGTCAGTATCTACAATCCTCCTTGTCATCCTAAATATATTCATGCCCGTTTTATAAGAAATGGTTAGACATTAATAAAAATTAAAAAAAAAATTTCTCTTTCTTTTAAACTAGCATTTCAGCCTGGCGTTGTCCGGGTGTTTGGAGGTGTATGTTGAAAAAAAAAAAAAAAGCAGTTAATTTTTTAAAAACTTTGACCCCTATTATGACCCTTTAACATTTATTGTTTGGGGCTCAAATCAAGTTAAGTTAGTTCCATGTCCATCGAACCTATATCTAAAATTTCAAGTGTTTAGACTTAAAATTGTCGGAGTTTGGTAGAGTTCTCAAAGGTCAAATTGTTGAACTTTGACCCCTTAACAGCCAAATTTCTGGACGAAAACCGATCACAAAGATTTTCCCAAATCTCAGTACCCTGTATATCAGATTTCGAGTCTGTAGACTGAAAATTGGCAGTTATTGCGTAGGGAAATGTACAGACACACACAAACACGTTCACTTTTATAGATATGTAGACTTCACTCATCTATTGTTTAATGATAGAAAATTAAAATTTTATAAGATTGTGCTATGTAATATTTTTTATTTACAATCATTTAAATTTGAAAATGTTTATATCAAAAGAATATTTTATTTGTTATGAGATGCATCATTTTGAAGTTTTTTCTATTGAAGTTTTTCTGTTTTTAGAGAATTTCGAGAATACAGTCCTCGAGAATTTGATCGTCCTTCATTCCGTGAAAAAATATCTTCTAGGTAAAATGTTGACTTTCTCTTCAATCTGTTTGCATATTTGTCCATTTAAATGAATTTTTTTTAATGAAAATCAATTTGCATAGTTGAGTAAACAAATTTTCTTTCAATCTTTATGAAAATTATTGAAGTTTTTATTGAATGTCATTTGTTTGCAGGGATTATTTATCTGATAGAGACCTTGGAAGTTCACGATCAAGTCGTGATTATATCTCTTCACGATATGATGACCTGGACCGAGAATATTCCAGTCGAGAATTCATATCTCGAGATCATGCTCCGTCAAGCAGGGGAAACCGATCTTATGGGACCAGCAGGTAAGTCGATATTTTAAAATAACGTTTTGACAGATAATCTGTAATTGGAAGATATGTGCTCTAATCAGTCTTCATCTTTGGCTCCAAATCTATTAACTGATTTCATGGAATTCTGAATATTAATTGATAATACCTTAAAGACAGTTGTCTGATATGAGTTTTTTTTTTTTATCTTAGGGATGCTGGTCGTAGTTTTGTTAGCCATGATTATGAGAGAGGTGGTCTCTCTCCTCGTGAATACGATTCATACAGAAGTTATGGTAAGTGAAACATTTTTTATAAATACCTCATAAATTTCTAAAAAGAATAATTTTTAATTCTTTAAAAACGAAATGTAATTCTATAAAATGAAGAAATCCTTCTAAAATGTTTTTTTAGTACAATTTTTGAAAATAATTTCTAATTAATATTTGTCATTTTAAAAAAAATATTTTTAATATCTCAAATCTTTAGCTAGTGCCTTTTACAAAATATTTGTAATTCATCCAATTGAAATATTTTTCTTTTATTGATAAATTCCAATATAAATTGTCTGTTTTTTAAGGGAAACTCTCCTAATTAGTTTGCTTTTTATTTTTTCACACCAAAAAACATTTCTGCATTCATTCTTTGATTTCAAAGCATATTGAAACATTCAGATTTGTTTCTTAAAATGATTAATTTCAAGTTTTATTATTGGATTTGTATAAAAACATTGCATTTGAATGTTTTGTTTTTTCAAGCTGGGTATGTAGAAATACCTGGTTCATTATCCAGATGCACAGACAATCACACTTGGTGAAATGGACCCTTATATCTTATTAGATCAACCATCTGGGAGCATAAAACTCTCATATCAGGTTGACATCAAAGTTCTTGTGGTTTTTAACTTAAATTCAGATGTACATATCTCTGCTCAAACAAAAATTTATTGATCGGAATAAACACCGTCAGAATCAACAAACTTTTGCCAACGCAAAACAAGTGCATTTATGCCAGTAATCTTAAAATCTTGCATTCTGGTAGAAATGAAGTCGCTGAAGGTGTTTTTGATATCGCTTAGGTTTTTGAAGCATTTCTAATGCAGAAAGTTGTCGAAATGCTTGAAAAAGTGGTAATCGGTAGGTGAAAGGTCTAAAGAGTATCGCAGATGAGGCAAAGTTTTATAGCCCAATTCATTCAACTTCTGTAGGGTCAGTTTAGCAACATGCAATTGGACATTGTCGTGGAGGAGAATTGGACCTTTTCTGTTGACTAATGCTAGGTGTCGTTAAAGTTTCTGATGCATTTCATTTATTTGTTGACAATACTTTGCCGCCGTAATGGTTTTGCCTGCATTCAAAAAAATAATGGAGGAGTCTGGTCGCAGATCACCAAATAGCATGATCTTCTTTTGGTGCAACTCTGGCTTTGGGAAGTATTGTGGAATTTTGTCGGCATTTAACCACTGAGCTGAGCATCGCCGGTTGTCATAAAAAACCCACTTTTTATCGCAAGTCACAACCCAGTCGATAAACAAGTTCTTGTTGCGTAATTGAAGGGAAGATGACATTTGATAATGGCATTTATTTTGGTTGTCATTCAATTCGTGAAGCACTCATTTATCAAGTTTTTTTTGTCTTTCTAATCTCTCAAGTGGTTGAAAATCGTATATATTACATCTAATTTAGAAGCAAGTACTCGAACAGTTATGCGTGAATTGGCTTCAACTAAGGATCTTAATTGATTGTCAACATCCGATGGCTGACCACTAAGCTCATCATCTGCAAGACTCTTGTCACCACCACAAAATTTCTTAAACCACCATTGTGTTGTGCATTCAGTAATAGTTCCTTGGCTAAATGCTTTATTGATATCGCGAGCTGTTTCAGCAGCTTTTTGGCCTAGCTGAATTGAAATAAGAAAATTGTGCAAATTTGCTTTTTTTCCATCTTGTATTCAACGTTCTAAAAAGAAGACATAATCATTTTAAAACGATTGTAATTTAAACGATTAGATAGTGAAGAACTCTCTTGAAAATCATAAAGTAATGGTATTATAATTAAAACTTATTTGAAAATACATCATTTGAAATTAAAATTAAAAATTCCACAAGAACCTTGCCAACTTAATATAAAACTTGCACATTACATTATGCCTTTTCATTCATCCTAAGTCAAGCCTTGTAAAAGGAGTAAGTGACATGCATGTTGTACAAGCACACAGCATTGGTCACCTATTTGTACACCCGTACACCCATATTGATGAAGAGTAGAAAATACATCATGGATGTACTTTTGTCATTCCCAGTAACCTTCACTTCTTCTACTGTTTTTTTCGTCCTCCCTTCCAAGAATGATATTTCTGACAAAGGCGGGGGAAATGCTGTTCCTTGGGTCAGTTTTTGATTTGTATTAGCCATGTGTGGAAATAACTTGACAAAAATTTATTTCTCTACCTTTGGTATTATGTTACTAATAAGGGTGCTAGAGGTAAACGTTTTATCCAGGATAACATCAGCTGCCTGATTGTCCAAGGACCTGAATCTTGAAGTAACTTCTAAGGATGTTGTCCTCTCAGCAAATGCATAATACTGAGATTATTGTATTGTCATTTGGTAAATGAAGTCTGGACCATGCAGTAGTTTCCGGAGAGGCCTCACAATGCTGTATTTGTGGGAATTGCTACAGCTTTTCTATCTTACATGGTTTATAAAAATAATGCTTACTCAACCTTTTCCAGAAAATTTTTGTAATCCAACCTGAAAAGGCCAGTTACAAACATCGTTACTAATCCCCATTGTGTTGTCTCCATTCACCTAACAAACTCATTAACCCTTATCCTTGAGTGCATATGAGCAATGCTGATAAAACAAAGTGCATTTTAAAATTAGATGTAATTAGTTTTTTATTTATTTAATGAAAAAAATATTAAAATCCTTGTTTTGGGTGTGGTTTCTCTCTCTCTTTCTGTGTTTTTCTTGGTTAAAAATAATAAATTACTTCACATTTGACAAAATAAAAAATTATGAAAAACATAAAAGCATGTAAAATTATAGGTGTTATCACCATTTTAATATTTCATAGTTTATTAAAACTATGAGTTGATCAAAAAATGAAACTTGTGAAAAAACGAGACATTTTCAACTTTCAGCAACATTCATTCTTTACATCTATAAATCAGTCCATGAGAAATCTCTTTACCGAATGACAAAAGAACAAAAAAAGAAATTCTTCAAAGTGAACCTGTGTGCCTTCATTTAGTCAGGAATTACTAATAAAAGCAACTGATTTTTTTACCCAACAAAGTTTCATTCAAAAACAAATTCTTTTCATTCTGTGAAATCATTATAAATATTAAAAACTTCCGTATTAGAGTTTAAACCTGTTTTGTTTTGAGATCCATTTTATTTCTTTTTGTGTGCACATCCGTTCCTTTAAAAAAAGGACAATTCTCTTTGTGAGTTGGTTGAGACCTCATGTTGAGAATGACTTGCACATTAAGATAACGAATGAACTTTTATATTTTATCAAATAATATATCTTTTAGTAAAGAGTGGAGGATTGTACAAACTATTAAAATGTAATTTATGGTAATGCCTGTAATTTTACATAGCCTTATATTTTCCATAAGGCTATTTTTTTGTCAAATGTGAAGAAATTAATTTCTTTAACTAAAAGATTTCTCTTTTTACCATCATGAAGTGTGTGTGTGTGTGTGCAGATTTAATGGAAAAGAGTATATTTTGAACAGAATGTAGGAATAAGGTAATGTAATCATATACACATATATATAAAAAAAAAAAAGATGCACTTGTTTGTGATGAAATTTAATACTTTCATTGGATGTTGTTTTTATTTATTTCTTGACCAGAATTTGTTGAAAAAAAATGAACAAACTTTTCTTTTTTTTTTTTTTTTTCAAATTTATTTTATTTATTTACTTATTTATTTATTTTTTTTTTTTTGAGACTTTGTACTTTCTAGCAGAAAATATTTCAGTTTAAAAGAAGTTAAAAATGTTTTTAGTTTAAATTTATTTTATGGAATTCATCTGTGTTGGCAATCCAAATGTTGCTGCTGCTGACTACTTTTTTTTTTTTTTTGCATGATTGCAATCCGGTTGAAGCTATTCTTGCTCTAATACAGACCTGTGTAGAACTCAGTTTGAGAATTTATACTAATCATGACTGGATGGCTTCTATCACTTGAAATAAGAGTGCCTAATGACTGCTGAACCGATTTGCTCAAGATTTGGGAGAACTTGCAACTGGATAGAAATAGAAAATCCTCTGGATATGTGTTATAAAAATAGTGGACAATTTTCATGATCACTTTACCAAAAGTAAAAGTACCAACACTGTTTTTAATCTCATCTAAACTGAATTGGTTTGAGTGAATCGATATACCAAGATTATGAACTTTTTAATAAATGAGAAAGGAAGGTATCCACAGAAAACTTGGATTATCTGCAATTTGAACCAAAACCTGTACCCTCGAATGAACTGACACTCTGAAGAGATGCTTTGAAAGAAGTGATAAAAATGTTCATTGCTAAACAAAACTTTAAAGCAAACAATGATGATAATGACTAATGAACAAATGAAGTTTTGTTTTTTGTTTTAATGTTGAAAAATTCTTTATTTTCAGGCTTTTTATTTTTACTAGGATGCTTGTAATTACATAATTTACAAAAGAAAATGTTTTGCTTGCCAATATTTGATGGATTAAAAAATTCAACTTTTGCGTTTCAAATTGAAATATGGAAACAATGTTAATAATACAAAATCTTCTAAAAAAGAAAACAAAAATGTTGGACACGGAATTCTAAATGATGAATTAAATGCCAACAGTCGAGAATTTGGATGGATTCGGCTTTTTGCGTCTGGATGAAATACCATCTGAAGTGGCCAGTACTTAGATTTAAGAAAACATCTCTCATGTTAGGAGACTGTATTTTTTGTTGTGATAAATTTTTTCCTTTTTCTTAATTGTAGGGTTGTAAAAACTAATAATACCATGTTTTTTTTTTTGTTAATGATACAAACTATGCACTAGATATCAAAACCATATTTGAGGTTTGTAAAGCTTTTTATGTTTAAATTTTTTTTGGTTCTATTTGTGCTGTACTTGTCTTTTAGTTATATTTCACCTCTTTGGTCTTCCCTCCCTTTCTCATGACCAAATTTTTAATCTGGTTTGAGATTTCATTTTTGTGAATCTTCCTCTGTGCGTGTTGTGTGTCAATAATTCTAGGAATAAACTTGCTGAAATAATTCGCAAATCCCTCAAATGCTTACAATATTAGTATGCTTGTTGGAGACATATTTTTTGCTGTAGATATGGGTCTAGTTTTCAACTCTTTTCAGCAATTGTGTACTCCTAAGTTAATTTGTTAAAAAATTGTATTCATCAATGCTTAGCTTAAAGCCACAGTCTTTCATTTTATTAAATACCATTTTCATATGTTCAATGTGTTTTTGATTTTTATTAAAAACTGTAAAATTAAAATCAGTCAACATGGTATTCATAAAAAAAATTCCTGGTGCTACTGTTATACCAATAGACAATCTATTAAATTTGTATGAATTTTTGTGTTTACAGTTAAAAGATTCTGTATGTTTATATGATAAATCAAGATTTTTTTTTCTCCAATTAATTTCTTTAGAACGGGGTCGTGGGTAATTGTAAGGATTTAAATAATCATTCAGTCTAGTTTAGTTGTCACAAACTCGCATTATTTTTTCTACTAAACAGTCCAATTCTTTATCAATTATTTCTCAATCTGCAAAGAGCACTTGTCTTCTTGGTTAAAAAATCGTTTCTGCATTATTTTTTAATTCAAATGTCTTAGAGCATATTCATACACCTTTAGAAAAAATGTTGGGAAAATTTGATTGAAGTTTCGTTTTTTTTTTTTAATTTTTTTTTTATTTGAAGCTTCCTATACACTATTACAAAACATTTATTGGTAGGTTGTATAAATCAAATGACTCCATCCTGTTGTGAGTAGGTTTTCAGATGAATCCATAATAAATGCTTTGTTTAATTTTTTTTTATAAAAAATGATATGTTTACATAACATTCACCTACAAAATTAAATTTTTTAAAAATTATTCCATAGCTTATTTTCAAAAAGTAATTAGCATTGCTCTGTCAATTTTTTTTTTAATCAACATTAACTTTATCAAATCAGATTTTGTCTATTTGAACTTCAATCATTTCTGTCTTCCTTTCTTTATATAAGTGAATTTAACTGTATTCATGACAATAATTCATCTTCAAAGAAAATGTTTTACATCTTTCTCCAATTTTTTAAGTTTAATAGCATAAATTTATTTTCCGCTGACAATCTTAAGTGATATTTTGAAATATTAACTAAGAATCTTGTTCCAGTTTTGATCGGAAATTTTTTCTTGTTTGGCCATGTAGAACCATCTTTTTTTAAAGATTTTCTTGTATCTGGGAAAATATGTTTCAAATCGTGATATCTTTCTGTCTGTTACTGTCTATTGTCATTTCTCTCTTTCAAACAGTATGTTTCAAAGACTGTTTTTTATTAAATAAAACTTGGTGTTTAACACTTATAGTATTATTATAGAAATTCATGATATTGAAAATAGTATAGAATTTAAAATTTATTTTTCCATATTTGCATCAAAGTTATAATTCTAGTATTGACAACCCTACTTGATTAGGTTTAATATAGTTTTAAGTTGTCTCCTATTCAATCTGATGAATATTATTAAGAATTGTCAGACAAAAAATTAATTTTGTAAATGTTTTCAATCACTAATGGAATTGATTTTCTTTCAACAAATTGTTCATATCTTTGAAAATGGCTGTTATGTGAAAGCTAACATTTTTTTTTTATATACAAGTCAACAACGTTCTAGTATATCTTGTGAATTTTAGGTCCTCGTGACTCCCCGGGCCCAAACAGAGGACCACCGTCTCGCAGCTATTCTTCATATGGACCGACTACCAGCACATCCCGTACCTACATATCTAGCAGTTCACGTGGAGGCGGCCCACCAGTATCCTCCAGAGGGCCTCCAATATCTTCAAGAGGACCACCTATTTCCTCTCGAGGTCCTCTTCTGTCAAGAAGAGGCTCCATGGGTAGTGAACCTCGTGGTGGCGAATATAGCCGTGAAATGTATTCTACAGGAAGCAGACGTCCTGCTCCACATGATGCACGTGGACCTCCAACAAAGCGCCCTCGTGGACCTGACGGGCCTTCTCGAAGCGGACCTCCTCCTTTCCGACGTTAAAACTGTTATCCTAGCTATATTCCATATCAGAAGATTTCCTAAAAGAACAATCGTCATTTGTTGGAATTTTCTTCATCTTCATTTAACATAATCATTCTTTCATTGCTTTATTGGAGTAATCAACTGGCAGTCCTGCTCCTCCCTCTTCCCCATGAACTTTTGACTTTGGGTTTATACCACTTCAACTTCAGAAATTAGTTTACTACAATATGTATCTGTCACCAACAGATGGAAAACTACTTTCAAGCATGGAAATATAACTTTAGCAATGTGAAACAAATAGATAAAAAACAAACAATTTTTAAACATTTGTACTGAAGTTTAAACCACTTAAAAGAAACTGATTCATTGCTTTTTATTTATTCAGTCAAAAACTGCCTATAAACTGCCAATCCATCTGATGTTATACAGAAAAAACCCAAAATGATGTTTCTCATTTGTATATGCTAATTTAGCCTTTTCTTTTAATTTTGTCTTTTTAGTAAACTCGTTAAAATATGTTGGCCTTCATTTTCTCAATTTTTAGTCACTTTTGGTGTTTGCAATTTTGTTTACATTTTTAATTTTAAGAAATATTTAATAATCGAATCACCTGTAAATTATTTCTAACATTCTCTAAAAGAGATGAGTAATAATTAATATGAATTTGTTGAAATAAAAACAATTTGAAGATATGGACAAAATGGCCTCCTTTATTATCCAATACTGTTTAATGGGATTTGAGCCTGCCATGTTTGGATGTCTTTTCTCAACTACAGATCTTTGTAGTAGAAGAAGCATTTAACTGTTGCTATAGTCTGATGCTGAATTTCAATCCAATCAAAATAACAAATTGAAAAGACTCAAAGAGGAAACTTTCCATACAAGTGAATCACTATTAAAAAAGCAAATCTTTGAAAACAGGATCTGACAAATGTCTAAAAGGAAATGTCAAAAAGTTTTGATTGTTGTATTTCAATAATAAATCAAAGAAAACTAATCTTCCTCTCTTTTTGTACTTAAGAATCACATTCTTAAAACTGGACAAAACCCAACTATTCTGAGTACAGATTTTCTTTTTCTCCTAGTTTTATCTAATTACTTTACTACTACAGCCCATAATTTTTTTTCATACTGAAAAAGAAAACCTCATTTTCTCTAAGTTTAAATTATTTGAAAGTTAATTAATATTTCTAAAATTGTGGAAAATGAAATCTTTTCCCAAATCTTCTTTGCTTTCATTCCAGCTGAATGAGGTAGCAATTCATGTCAACAATGTTCAATTGTTGTTTAACATTTTGTCTATCAGAAATGGATAAATCCCTTGTTCAACCAACAAAAAAAAGCTAATCTTGCAAAGAAAAATGTACAGATGAATTATGCTGTGCAAGCCAGATTTTTATTAAAGGAAACCATTTTGATTTCAACTTTTACAGGAATTTACAAGCAATTGCTTTGTTTCCAAATAATAATAATAATAAAAATCTAATATTATGGACTGAAATAATGTGTGCTTTCTAATTGGAAAGAATGCCATTGTCACATTTTATTTTTCCCAAATCAAAAAGATTAAAAATTCTTTTCTGTTCATTCAATAAGTACTATGAAAATACAAGGTAGACATTTTTTCTTTAAAATAGAAATAATTTCTTTACTCACTGTGGAAATGATTATTAGTAATTTATTGCAGCTAACAAATCAGCTGTTGTTCAATCCAACCAATTTGATCTTGGAACCAATTTAATAATTCTCAATATGTATCAATGTTGAAAATTGATTAAAATATTTTATATAATTTTAAATCTTGAAAATCTTTTGCTTTCATTGGTTGGGCTTTTATGTTTACTTATGAAATTTCCAATAATTAACTACTATCTCCAGCTTTTTTTTTTTAATGCTTTTCTTTACAACTAAATTGAATAAGCATTACCAATTTTGTTTGGGAAAAATGTCTCTGGCTTTCTCTTTGTTCTACCATTAGAAGTAACATTTTCCAAAAAAAATTTCAACTAAAAAAAAAAAAAACAGATACAAGATCAGATAAAAATTGTTATCAATCAATTGCGATGATTATGAAAAGGTCTTTTCCTCTGATGTGTATAGCATGGTTTTATTACACATTTAAATCGATTAAACAGCAAAGATATATAAGAATATGAGGAATACTCTGCATTTGAAATGATCTTGCAAATATCAACAAAATCAAAAGCCTTTGTTTCAATTCAACTTGAATTCACTTTTATGTGAAATTATTTATGAAGCTGTAAATGGCCACAAATGACAACTTTTAAAAAGGAACAAAATTTGAGCAAAAAAAATTGAATGTTAAACAAATTGAAAAAGAACATCCATACTAAATTTTTAAACAACTTAGACAAACTGATCCTTGTTTATTTATTCAGTCAAACTATATATGAACTGCTAATCCATCTGACATGGCAAAGAAAATCTTAAATCTGATGCTTGTCATTAACACATGTTAATTTAGCTTTATCTTTTAATTTTGTTATTTTAGTTAACTCATCAAAATGTTAGCTTTTATTTTCTTATTCTGAATGTTTCCTTTTTTTTTTTTTTTAATTCCTAGGGTTATTTTTTTACCTTTCATATATTAAATTTTTAGTCACTTTTGATGGTTGCAATTTTTTTAACTTTGAATTTCTTTTTTAAAATTTTAAACATTTAATAACCAAATCACTTATAAATTATTTCTAACATTCTTTAAGATGAGTAATAATTAGCATCAATTTGTTGAAATAAAAACAATTTGAAGATATGAAGAAAATGATTTCTTTGATTGTCCAACACTGTTTAATGAGATTTGAGCCTGCCATGTTTAGATGTCTTTTTTTTTTTTTTTTACATAGGCATCACCACTTATCAAGGCCAAGAGGCCACTCAAGGATAAGGGTTAAAGAGTGTACAGTAGAAATTGGACAACATAGTAATCATTAGTAATGAAAATTTGGTAAATTTGATAACTTATATAGAATGGCTCATCAAGAACTTATTTACGTTAGACTTGAACACAACCATATTGTAGTCAGCCGGAAAGCCGGAAAGCAGGAAAACGGAAGACAATTCCACAGGCGTGCAGTTCTAAGAAAGGAGCTTTGTTCATGGAATCTACGTTTAGGTTTATACACAGATAAAGAGTGGGGGGAATTATTGATAGTGTGTATAGCTAGACGAGTGTTTCTTGTGAAAGTTTGGCGAGGGGAGACCATAGATTGAAGCTCAGTCGAACACTTTCCATGAAAATAACGATACATCAGAGACAAACTCGCAACATCTCTTCTGTGAGATAGAGGTTGCAAGGAAGAGAAAAGGACATCTCCTACGAGGCTACGAAGTCTATTTTGAACTCTATCAAGGCAGGGCAAGTCCGTTCTAGCAGCTCCTGCCCAGATGTGGCAACAGTATTCCATCCTTGGACGTACCTGGCTCTTATATAGATAGAGAATAACATCAGCAGTGAGATATTTACCGGATCGATAGAAAGATCCCACCATTTTTCCAGCGGCCTTGGCAACAGATTTGATGTACGTGTTCCATTTAAGATCAGGAGTAATGGTCAAGCCCAGAAGCTTGTCAAAACTTGAGGCCTCCTGAAGACGAGAGCCATTCATTTCAATTGATGCCAGATGTGGATCAGAATGTTGATGATGTAAAGAGAGAAGCTTGGTTTTAGATGGATTAAAAGTAACCAGCCACTCCTTTCCCCATTGTATTACGTGCTCAAGATCAGAGGAGAGAGAATTGGAGAGAACTTGGTCGTTTACTGTCTTAGATGTGGTACCATAAATGGTAGTGTCGTCAGCACAAATATCTACAAATGATGTAAGGATGTGATTTGGAAGATCATTAATGTAGATCAGGAAAAGAGTTGGGCCCAGGATGGACCCCTGAGGGACACCGGCATTAATACTGTGAGCTTCTGATTTGTGCCCCTCAACTACTACTCTTATGAACCTATCAGAAAGAAATGATTTAATAATTGAGAAGACATTTCCAGCTATACCATAGCTGGAGATCTTGTGAAGTAAACGTTTATGCCATACCCTATCAAAGGCCTTAGATATGTCAAGAGCAAT
Source organism: Euprymna scolopes (assembly GCF_053919585.1). Lineage (NCBI taxonomy): Eukaryota > Metazoa > Mollusca > Cephalopoda > Sepiida > Sepiolidae > Euprymna > Euprymna scolopes. The sequence goes on from NC_136492.1 coordinate 79,212,386, forward strand.
TGCCCTAGAAAGGTTTTCTCCATCGAGAGATTTGCTAATCCTATGAGATATAACTGTAAGCACATCTGCTGTAGATCTAGCAGAACGGAAACCATATTGAGTGTCACTAAGAAGGTTATTTTTGTTGAGATGGTTGATTATTTGTGTATTTAACACAGATTCCAGCAACTTACTCATGACGCACAGGAGATTTATTGGCCTGTACTGAGAGGGGGATGATGATGATTTATTCAAGTACAGAACTTTGTTGTAAAATAGGAAAAATTTTAGTGTTGCTATAATCTGATGCTGAATTTCAATCTGACTACGACAACAACAAATTGAAAAGACTCAAAGAGGAAACTTTCCATACAAGTGAATCACTATTAAAAAAGCAAATCTTTGAAAACAAGATCTGACAAATGTTTAAAAGGAAATGTCAAAAAGTTTTGATTGTTGTATTTCAATAATCAATCAAAGAAAACTAATCATCCTGTTTCTTTTTGCATTTAATAATCCAATTCTTAAAACGAGACAAAACCAACCATTCGAAGTTCAGATTTTCTTTTTCTCCTAGTTTTATCTAATTATTTTACTACTACAACCCATAAATTTTTTCACACTGAACAGGAAAACCTCAGTTTCTCTAAATTTGAATTATTTGAAAGTTAATTGATATTTCTAAAATTGTGGAAGTGAAACTTTTCCCCAAATTTTCTTTGCTTTCATTTGAACTGAATGAGGTAGAGATTCATGTCAACAATGCTCAATTATTGTTTGACATTTTGTCCATCAAAAATGGCAAGGAAATTTTGTGAATCTCTGCTGTTGAACACATCCCTTTTTCAATATGCTCTTTTGGAGAATAAGAAATCCTCTGTTCAACCAGCAAAAGAAAGAAAAAACAAAAAAACAAACAATAATCAAGCAAATTAAATCCAGCATAGACGAGGTACCAGAATATATTCAAGTCAAATTTTTATCAAAAGGAAACCATTTTGATTTCAATTTTTACAGGAATTTACAAACAATCGCTTTTTTCCAAATAGATGATTCCAATAATAATAATCTAATATTATGAAGATTAAACAACAGGAATAATATGTGTACTTTTTAATTTGAAAGAAAGTCATTGTCACATTTTATTTTTCTTTAAGTCAAAAAGGACAAAAATTCTTTTCTCTCTATTCAATGAGTAAATACCATGAAAATACAAGGTACACATTTTTTGCTGTGGAACAGAAGTAATTCATTTATTCACTGTGGAAATGATTTTTGGTAATTTATTATAAATAACAAATCAGCTGTTATTCAACTCTAACCAATTTGATCTTGAAACCAATTTAATAATCCTCAAAATAGGTCAGCATTGAAACTTGATTAAAATAATTTCTATTGATTAATTTTAAATCTTGAAAATATTTCACATTCATTGGTTGGTCTTTATCTTTATTTTTACCAGTCAAACTTTTTAGCGATTAACTATTATCTATCTCCACCTCTTTGCTTTTCTTTGTGGATGAATTGAATAAGCATTGCCAATTTTGTTTGGGGAAAAATGTCTCTGGCTTTCTCTTCATGTTCTGCCATTAGAAACAAATTTCAAATGTTACCATCCTCAAAATATCAACTGAAAACAAACATGAAACCAGATGAAAATTCTGTTATCAATTGAAATCGCCATCAAAATGTATTTTTCATCTGAAGTGTATAACATGGCTATATTACATGTTAAATCAATTAAACAGCCGAGATATATAAGAATGCAGAGAATCCTCTTCATTTGAAAGATCCTCAATGAAAATGATCACAACAAAATCAAAAAACCTGTTTGTTTCAATCCAACTTGAATTCATTTACTTGTGGACTTATTTAAAATTTAATTTTTATTTTATTTTATTGCAAAGAAAAGGCAAAACAAAAGTCAAAAAATTTTTGAAAGAATTTTCTTGAAATTAATTGGAATCTTCATCTGAAACAAGCATGTATTTGATGGAATGAAAAATCCTGGAAATCTCTTGATCAGCGATCCAATGGGTAGGTATTTGAAAACTGGACGTATCTTGAAACTGGAACTCTTCTGGATAAAGTAAATTGAAACTGATTCACTGGTAGGTACTTCCATCCTTATCTATTTGATCCGCACCTGAAAACGTAAATGTGACCTCTACAATATGGCCGTATTAGATGAGTGGAATCCAATTGATACCAACATTTTGGTTGGAAAACAAGTATTCTTTTTATTCTTTAAGTATTAAATTTAAAAGATTGTTATAAAAATCTGCCTCACAATTTTTTTTTTTTTAATGGCTGAATTGAAACCTTTTCTTTATTAGTTATTTTTATTAATTCTTGGATGACTCATCTGATTACAGTCAAAGAGGTGACTCCTGTTTGTGTCAGTGTGTAATGTTTTTGCTTTCTGTTTGAAATCATCCTGTTGTCCCCTTAAGGGATTGTCGGATCTACAACAAAGGAAATAGAATTAACACCTACAACCACCACTGAATTTCTGAATTTCACCATGTGTCAATATGATGATTATGTGCATTGGCAAATACATTGTGAATTAATCTTGTTTCGGTTGACTATGAAATGAAATTCCATTGTGAAGGTTTCAATGAATATAGCAGAATCTTTTATAGTTGCCTGAATTGCATCAAATTTGAAATGTAAAAAATGGATTTTCTTGGTAAGTATAGAATCTAATCTGACAAACCTCATGTTTGCTTGAAAGTAAATGATTGACATGTCTAAAACTGTCTTAACTGAATTTCACACTTGATTTTCTGCTTGAACAGCTGAAGAAAAACCCGACACAAAATCTGCCAGTTTCCTCATCTTTTGATTTTAAAGAATTTTCTATTTAAAATGCACAAGAATTTCAACATCTGGAAATATCTTTATCAAATTGATGCTCTTCATCTTAATCAACCTCCAAACATAAAGCATTGTGGTTCATCTCATTTCATTGACAAAAAATTCTTAAAACTAAGCTTTTCAAAGTATGCATCTGGAGTTCTCATCATAAAGGAATATGAAAGCACGAGTTCACATTTCATGATTCAATTGGAAATTAGTTTTTGTTTTTAGAATTGAGAAGCTCACAAAAATCTAAAATGCTTTGCTTAAAATAATTTCTCTATTTTCATAAGTTTGATATTCAATTGGATACCTTTTTTTCTTAGGAATGTTTATCTTTTTGTCCAATTTTTGGTTATTTATTTTCTTTTTGATTAATTCATTTCCTGATCTGCTTTTCAGTGAATGCAACTGAAATGACCACAAAAGGGAAAGCTTGCTTGGTGTTGGCATTCAATAAAAATGCATTGAACCGTGAGGACAACGAGTTATGTGTGGCGGCTGCAGGATGATGATGATTACTTTGGATAACCAATGATATCTGACTGGCATGACCTGTTGAGGCATTGCTGTTATTAAGATGATGGCGTGTGTTCTTCGAGTATTAAAAGGGTTACCCACCAACTAGTAGATCTGCATGTGTGTTATCACGTCGAATGCAAAAGTTCAAAATCCTTGTATTCTTGCTTACCTGAAGAGATGCTGAAAAACAGATCATTGACCTGGCTTGAAAAATCTTCAGCAACGCGTGGAGATTGTCCGGAAGAAATTTCCCTTCTGTGAAAACAACAAAAAGCAAATTCTATGGATGCAACATAGCATTATTTTGAATAGATTTTGCTAAATAAAAGATGCAACTTCAATTTCCATTGGTGGATGACTGCCTATTCTACAGGTAAGTTGTCATATTTGTCATTTCTTTTACTGTCTACAATGATAGCATCACATGAAAAAAGACATTGAAAAATGAGGACTATTTCATATTTCAGTTGAACTGCTTTCTAGTAGTTCTTATCATCTAACAAATGTTTTCCTGCTTTGCAAACTTGAACAGCAACAAAAATCATTTTACTGCGATAATGAGTTGCAAGTTTGACTCGATTAAAGCGAGATTGTGGCTTGGATCAGGTCGAGAGAGATTTGGAATATCAAGGTGAACTGATATCAACTGATGAACTTGGCCTCAACAAAAAAATAAAAAACCTTCTAAAATATGGGTGTTGGAGCTAATAGGGTAGTTTCTCCACAATAGTGTCACACACACACCCAGAATGCAACTAATGAAAATGTGGGAAGTCTGTGTTTTCTTTTATTTCCTTTGTTTTGTTTTTATACTTGTGAGTCAGTGCGCTCCCTCAGCAGTCGTCAATGTGTGGAAGACAACGGTACTGACAGAATCAGAAGGTAAAAGAAAAGAAATCCCTGGCTTACAACATTTTTTTTGCAATCATTGTCGATCAAGGGATACATGTTCTTACATTAGGATCTCATTTTAATGTTTAATAATGTCATTATAACTAGAAAAGAACTTAACCATACATGTGTAGTATCTATAATCTCACATATAATACAAATACAAAATTTGTTAAATATTTCATTTGTGATGAAAACTATTGTTAATTTGATAAGGCAATTCATTATAAAAATATATTACTCTATTAGAAAACCAATCTAATTGTCAGGAATTAAAATGAAAATACAAAGGATCTTTGTTTTTTTTTATATAAAATTTAATTACAATATCATTTTATTTTTATTAATTGAATCAAATTATGATACTATAACAAATATTTAGTTAATGTTGATTTAATTTCTGTATGTCAAAAGTTTCCAAAACTTTTAATGTATGAGGATTTGTTAAGAATTTTAAGGCTTGTTTAAATGATTGCTATTTAACAGTATAAATACTTCCAAATTACTTTTAGATTTTTGAGTCACAAGCTAATTAATTTATATTTTTTCTCAATTGTTAACAAAAAATATTAAATGACTGACTTGTTTACAAAAGAAAATAGTAGAAATGTATTCTTATTGCAAGAATTTGTCACAATTTAAATAGTAATTTAATATAATTATCATTTAAATAAGAAATTTAATTATTTAATTATTTGATCTTTTTATATTCACAACCTTTTGACTAATGCAACTTCTGACCCTTTTCAGCTGCATCTTTTTTTTTAAACTGGAAATCAGGACAGAACTTTGAACTGTTCTCCATCTGTCAACCATGACCAGCTTTAAATGTTTATTAGTTTTTGTTGCTTGTAGTAAGGCTTGAACAATCTCCAGAAAAATTACTTAGAACTGATTGTTAACCAACACTCTTAATGTATTAACAATCAGTTTATGCTGGCCTTCGGGTCAAGATCAAAGTGTACCATCTGTTCTTCAGATGCTGCACTTCAATTTCTTGTTCTCTGTCAGTGGAGGAGAAATCCTTTACGACTGAGACAATTTTTATTTTTGTTCCTTTTCTCCACATTAAAAAACGACCCTGGTGTCTAACTCTGTCCCATGGGGAGACATTGTAAATAGGAACAATTAGTTTATGCTTCTCACTAAACATGGTCTGTTTATTATTTTAAAATCTCTGATTGATAAAAAAACATAAAAGTCAAGCTTAAATAGTGATCAATGGTTGAAGCTATCTTTACAAGAAATAGAGGATAATCCTGTTACTATTTCAGAAGGGAGAATAATCAAAGTTAACACCTGCCATTATTCAAAGTAAAATGTAGTTAAATTATGAACATGTGTGTGTTCATTTACTGCACAGGCCATGATTGTCTGCTTGTTGTGCTGGTCCAAGGTTATTGCTTAATTTTGACATCAGTCAGTGTCAGCCATGTAGTCTTGGTCAATACTACAACAGAAAAATTCTCAAAAAAAACAACAAAAAAAAAACTACAGCTTCAGTTTAAAACACATAACAGGATTTTTTTTTTTTTTTTTTTTTGAAAGCTAGGAAGCTATGATAAATCAACCCACTCAAATAAAACAAGTCCAAAGGCTCTCAGAGGTACACAAACCCAACTGACTGTCAGATCTCAGAAAAACAAACTGTTACACCCAGAGGGTCAGCTCTAACTGATCTCACCTTTCCATTTACTGGAGTATATGCCCTTTCAATCGGAAAGATATCTGATCTTTTTCTTGATCATCTCAATTCGACTACCCAGAAACTAACTAGTTGAAATAATAGCCAGCCTTATATATGAACATACAAAAATCTACTGCTAAGTGGTTTTATGTCTGGACAGCCATTAAATTCGGTAGTCCTTGAATAAGTCATAACCATAGCAGGGAACCTCTTATTTGCATAACCATTTTTTTCAGTTTCATTTGTCAGCAGGATTCCCATTTAAAGAAACACTTTTTTCTAAGAGAAACAAAATTCTGGGTGATCAAATCTAAAATCAGATATTTTTTTTATTGCTTTTGTGGCCTCTTTCTCTCTTTTAGACCTACCACAGGTAAAAGAAGTTTGGCTGTTATTTGCATCATAAACATACAATCCACTAAACTTGCCACATAGTTCATGTTTATAAAATAAATGTATTTTAAAAAAATTTTTTTTTGTGAACTTTGTTCAGAAAATGATTAATTGTTTTTCTTTCATTTTTTTTTTTTTTTTTTTTCCAGATGTTTCGACCAACATCATTCTTCAGTCATGAAATTTTACAACAATTGGAATCGGAATTTGTTAACTTGAAATTACAATAAATTTATCATTTGATTCTGCTGACCATTCTCTAAGATTCTTTGGCAGACGTTTTTTTTTTTTTTTTTAACCGATTCCCCATTGTGTCCTCATCACAAATTGAACTCTTATGAATGACAAAGAAATTAAAATATTAATATAAACATTATATGAAAATAAATTGATTTTCACAAAATTGTTTTGTTCTTACATTACATAGTTTGTTCTCCTTTCAGTTAAACCTTAAACTTCATACAATATTGTATTGTGTGCTAAATATTTAAAGAAACTCATTTGAGAAAAATTATTGTAAAGCAGAGAAATTGATTTCAAAACTCATGAGATGACTGGTTTCATCATGAGTTCGGGTCATTTCAACAAGTGAATATGGTCTTGTGAACATGCACCATATGTGCATTCTTTGCTGTAATTATTCTACACGTTGTGCCAAAGTTGTTCATTGATTCATCCATTCAGTGCTGCAACAAAGAATTTGCATCATAAGCAAAATAACACAAGTCCCATCCATAAACAAATAATAATGTTTATTATTTTCAATGAATGGCAGACTTGTAGATTGTTGCCTGACCAGACCAACACAGGTCATTAAAGTCATCCAGCCTAGAGAAGCATGTTGGCTCATGGCTCTACTGAAAACTGCCTGCTCTCCAACTCCTACTCCATTGGTAAGTGGTGATTCATTAGTATAAATACATAAAATCTTAATTTTAATGCAATAACAAAAAATAAACAACAAAAATATTATTAAATGAAAGTATATGAAAAATTGAAAATTACCTAGTGTGAAAAACAAAGTTTATTTAAAACAAATGTCATTTTTTATTTTTTTTAACAATTCATTTTATTTATTTAGGGCAATTTTAGTTTAATTGTACAGACTTGTTTATATAAAGATACAAAATGGTGGCTATTATTATTGAGTGATTTTCTGGAAAAAATATAATAAAAATAGTTGGAAAATCTTAACCCTCATAAGACATGAATCATGCAATTGTTTCCACAATAAAAATTTTTTTTTAAATGTTTGTTACATTTTAGAGGGGGAGACCGGTAAAAAAATGTAATAATCAGAGCATTTATTGTGAAATTTCTCTGCTGAAAGTTGAGACGGTAATTAAGACTTTTTTTTTTAAAATTTGGTGCTAAATTCATAGTTCGAAAATCCAAATAATGCACACTATTAATTCTTATCTTGGATGTTATTCGCAACATGTTTTGGTCAATGTCACCTCCAACTTTCTTCAGGTGCACCTCATTAAACTCTCGAATCTATGTAAAAAATTTTTTAACTGAACCCTTTTAGTTCACAGGATAAATTCTCATTCCATCAGCCATGTTGAAATTTTAAGTAATTTTTATTTTAATCTTAGCAGTGAGAATTGAACCTTCAACCAACTACTTAGAACCGATTGTTGCTTAACACCTTTATCCATGCACCATATTGTGTGAATACCATCCAAAATGAGGATTGTAGTCCAAATAATCGATATTACCAATCTTCATCTAAAAAAATTGTAGTGATAATATTTGGAAGTTAAAAAAAAAAAATGAATTCAGTGCAGAATTGCAACTTGTTAAAAAGTGGATTTTCATTATATTAGATTAATTTAAAAAAAAAATAAAAATATCTCAGATGTATCTTATTATAAAGAAAAAGGTAAAATATGTCCTACCGAATTCCAGTAAATAATTTAGCAATATCTTACATATAAAGGATTCTTGGGAAGTGGTAAATGAACACTTTTATTGTCTAATAATTATTTTTATAATAATGATAAAAAAAAGACTTGTAAATTTGTTTTTTTTTTTTTGACTAGCCTTAAAAAAAGAAAAGATTAATTTTTCACCACATGTCAATGTTAATCTGCAGATATGTTACATGTATACAAATATAATATTATAAGGAGATATATATGAGCCCCCAGAAATTATACACTACCAGTATGTTTAAAAACAAATTTCATTCTTTTAACAATTGATTTTATTTATTAAGGGCAATTTTAGTTTAACTGCACAGACTCTTTTATATAAAAGATACAAAATGGTAGGTATTGTCTTATTATTGAGTGAGAGTTTGGGTATCTCATATAATGTAAAGATTTTCAGTAATTTACGCAAGTGCTCAATACATGAGTAGAGTTAGGTAGTAAATCATAAAATTATATTATTTACAAATGTATTCGCATTTGATCCGCATAAGTAATTTTATGGGGATGAAATGCAGATGCCTCTGTGCAGCTGTTAATCGCCATAAATATATTTTCATAATGTGACTTTATTTTCTATAGAAAGGTTAGGAAATCTGCATTGATATCTCCATTAAAACTTCAACTAGATCCGATTTCAACAAAATTTAAATTGTATGTTATAAAGCACTCAAGAGTTTTCCAAATATTGGCTTTTTTGACTATATTAGTGGATAAAACGGGGGGAGCATTAAAAACATTAAACAAAATACAAATAAGGTGTTATGTGAAAAAGGACATAATTGTGATTCTTATTCAAACCCAAGCATTGTCTGATTTTTCTGTTAGTTTATTATAATTTTTTGAGTATTAAATTTAGAACTTATTCTTTGTGTACATAAAAAAATAATATGTAACTTATTTTTTACTCAACAATATTTTGTTTCTTCAAGGGGTGAGTGTTGGGGTTCAGATTGGAATGTATGAAAAGAAAGAGAAAAATCTTTTCTGACGATTTATTAGTAAACTTCTCGTTCCATAGAAAAATATATGCGAATAAATTTACAAAAGAAAAAACATTATTTCTGGTGGTAAACAACTAATCAGGTAGGATTTTAAAAACAAAAAAATATCTTTGACAAACAAACAAATTTTTTTTTTGTTAACATAAAAGATTAGTTCTTAAATTTTTTTTACAAAAAAAAACAAAAAACAAAAGAAAAGTTTCTTGCATTCTGATTAAATTACTTGCCAAAGTGAAACTTCATATTGATTGAATATTAGTGCATACCTGTAGAAATTCCCTGGTGCTTTCTACAGGAATCTGCATAATTTACTATTTAAGAAAATATCCCTTTTGATATAAATGTCCATCCGAGTCAATACTATTAAAAACATTATGGCATGATCATGATGGCACACTGGTTCTCGTCCGATCACCAGAGTTAAGCAATGTTGAGCCTAATCAGTATCAGATAGGTGACCATTTGGGAATACTAGATGCTGTATGTAGGAGGATGTCATAATCTCCCTGAACCGGGATATACATGTGACTGGGGACCATGTGTGAACTTGATATTCCCATGAAATTTCCCCCTACAGAGGAAGCCAGTGCAACCCACCTAGGATAAATGCTGCTGGCATTGGTATTATTTTATTACCATAAAAATAAATATCAACTAAATCTGCTTCGAATCAATAAAACTAATATCACTTTTTGAAATGTATTGTTTTCGTCAACAGATAAAAATTTGATTTTGCAATAAGTCATTTTAAAATTGTAAAGTAGAAATTGTCTACTTTAGTGGTATCAGATTATGCACCAAACTTTGCTGATCAGATAAAGAAATGCTTTAGCATATTATATACATTAAAAAAATAAATATGAATGGTTTTGAATCTTCTAATAGAAATCTTGTTTTAAGATCAAGCTGGTTTGGAAACATGTTCTATGTTTGGGAAGGAGTGGCATTTGACTGAGGTCATATCAAAGATGTGATTAACCAATGGTTACTACAAAAAAAAATTAAAAAAAAATATATATATATTTAAGCCAGTTAAATTTTTCAAGCTGAGAGACCACAGAATTATTTTCCCAAACAACTAAAACTCAAAATTAAAAGAAAGACACTATGTAGGAAAGGGGGAGGTAAGGAAGCGATTCTTTAATAAAACAAAAGTCATTTTATCTGCTTCATGTATCATTTGAAATCTTAGACTTAATTATTTCTGAAAATATTTTGCCATTGTCATGACAGCTAGATAGGAAAGAAAAAAACAAACCCGGGTGTTTCTTGAAAAAAAATATATAAGTGAATAAATATGGCAGCTCAAAATAAATTAACAAAAAAACTCCGATATACCAGGAAAAAGTGGATATCTACACTTAAAATTACGGAAAATTATCATTTAAAAAAATAAATAAATAAATAAATTTTAATATTCATAGTCAACAAGCTCCAAACAACGTAACCACGTGGTGTCTTCATTTAACGTGTTGGCTTAATAGAAATATAAGTGAGTAAAAAAAAAAAAAAAAAAAAATTATTACTGAAATAATTGTTGGTATAAGATATTTAATATCAAAGAGTTTTCCTGTTAATTTATTTTAAACTAACATTTTATCGCCATATTCCCTTCAAGAAACACCCAAAAAGAAAGATAAAGTAAGAGAAGAAAGAATCAAAAAATTAAGGAGTTAAAGCTTTACCAATTCAGCAGAAATCGCTTCTTTCTTATTTAATAATAAAAATGGGGGGGATATTAAAGAAACAGGTGGAAAACTCACATCAGTCTTGTGATTTAAGTAGAAATTTGCTTTTTTTTTTTTTAAGATTAAAAAAAATGAAAGAAAAATCATTTTTAATCAGTTTTATGTACTCCTCTATTCGTTTAATATTTAATTATGCCAGATGTCCCTTCTTTTTTTTTTTGTTAAAAATCTTTGTAAAAAATAATTTTTTTTTTCAGACTTAGAGGGAATATCAAAAATAAAAAATACAAGTCAAACTAAAATAAAAATGTTTGCTTTTTAAAATTGTAAATTTTTTTTTTTCAGTGTTTTTTTTTGTTTTTTTTTAATAGTAAAAGAAAAAAATGAAAATGAAAAGTAAATATATCAATAAATTATTTAATTTCCCCAAAATCTCAGCCTGTCAGTTTGAAGTAAAATAAAATAAAAAATAAACCCAACAAAAAACTGGTTTATCTCATACAAGTTTTTTAGTGGAAGAAAAAAAAACAGCCTGCCAATCCATCTAAATCAAAATCAATTGCTTCCTGTTGTTGACGTAAGAATTGCAGATTGCTTGAATAACATACAAACTGAGAATCAGCAGGTGCAGTTATGCCTTATTGTACATTTGCCATGCCTTGATTTGTCATACATAATTAAAATCTGATCTCTGATGTCTTATCTTTTAGCTGACGGGGATAACTTGAACGCTTAATTTAGATAAGATTTAGATTTTTTAATATTTAAAATATTGAAATTGATGTTCATCCAGTAATATTTTTTAAATATTTTGATAAACAACAATCAAACAAACGTTTTTCTTATAATTCTGTATTATTAATTTCAACACAAAATTAGGTCATTAAATTTTCTAACAAATTTTATAAAAAGATTTTTTTTTTTGTTCAAAATAATCTCTGTCAAAACTAATTCTCAATTATCATTTAAGAATCTGTTTTATGTCCTCTGTAAAAAACTTATGAAGCTTTGTGAAGGTGAGTCTCTGCTTCGGATCAATTTTCCAACAATCTTCCATAATTTTGTAGATGGCTTCCGGACATTTCTTTGGTCGAGGTAGACGGAGACCATTTTCTAGAAACTCAATCACCTGAAAGCAACAAATTTACTCAATTGAGTTTCATCAAAAGTAGATTACAAACAAAATTTTATATATAAAGAATGATATAATAAACCCCAAAACTTAGTAATTGATAATAGGAAAAGTCACCTTCATTTAACTCTTTACTTTTTTTTTTTTTTTGTTACAAAGGAGTCACCATTATTGGCTCTTATACAGAGTTGGACCCCTGAGGGACACCAGTATTAATACTGTGAGCTTCTGATTTCTGTGCATCAACCACTAACTACTCTTATGAACAGATCAGAGAGAAATGATATAATAATTAAGACATTTCCAGCTATACCGTAGCTGGAGATCTTGTAAAGTAGACCTTTATGCCATACCCTATTAAAGGAATTTGAAGCAGTGAACTGACATCAGTTGATTTGGGGTTTTTTTTTTTTTTCAAACTGGTAAAAATTATTGCACAGTAAAAGTAATTAAATTAAAACAGAAATCATTTAAGAAGTATAGTCAAATGCAACTTCATTTTCTTCTTTTTATATGACCTGAGCAATGCTGGGTAGTTCTGCTAGTGTGTGTGTGTGTGTGTATATATATATATATATATATATATATATATATATACAGTATCGGCCATAATATAAGGAACGGAAAAAATAAATTACAATTATTCATGTATATTTCAAAAATTAGTGCATGGATTTTTCTGAAATACTCAGAATAAACAAATAGAACCAATGTGTATAAACTAGTACCAAAAAAAAAATAAATAAATAAAATTACAATTCAATATTGAGAAATATTTTAGTTTAAAATTATATCTGAATTTATCCTGGCCAAAAGTTAAGGAACGAAATAGAAACTTTGTTTTTTTTTTCAATGCAAATGTTTAAAAAAAATAAATTCATTCAATATTTAGTGAACATCCCTTTATTCTTTATGACCTCACTGCATCTTCGACCACAAGATTGGATTAGTTTCTTGCAAAATTCAGGATTTATCTTTTCCCACTCTTCCTTCAATAAATCCCACAAATGATTTTGATTTTGGGGATTCCTCGTCTGTGCTTTTTCTCCAATCATTTTCCAAATATTTTCTATCGGATTCAGATCCGGACTCTGCGCTGGCCAGTCCATTACTCTTATTTCTTCTTCCTCGAGATAACTTATCACTTTTTTAGCTTTATGGCAAGGGGCGTTATCTTGCATAAAAATTCTTGGCTGATTAGGTGAAAGGCGTAAGCTCTCAATGACATGTTGTTGAAGGAGCTGCTTATAAGTCTCCGCATTAACCCTACCATAGATTCGAACTAGAGGGCCAACTCCTTCCGAGGATATCATACCCCACACCATTACACTTCCCCCTCCAAATTTAAGTGTCTTTTTAACACATTTGGAGGATAATCGTTCACCTGCTTTACGCCGTACATGCTTCTTTCCATCAGATCCAAACAAATTGAACTTGGATTCATCGCTGAAGTGAACCATAGCCCATTGTTCATCAGTCCAGACGACATGCTCATGGGTAAACTTCAAACGGCTATTTTTGTTCTTCTTGGAGATCAAGGGTTTAGATACTGGCACCCTGGCATGCAATCCGGCAGCTGCTAACCGTCGAGAAACAGTTTTTCTAGATATATTTTTCCCAGTCTGTTCATTAAAATCACGAGAAATTTATGTTGTGGATTTGAATCGGTCACTAAGAGCCTGCCTGACCATAATCCTATCTTCTCTTTGAGACGTTTTAGGGGGTCTGCCGGTTTTAGGGGATGCTTCTAATATATTTTATTCTTATATCGAGCTATCACACGATGAACAACACTTTTTGATCTTCAAACAATATTAGAAATTGTTGAAATTGATTTCTTTTCTTTGTAATTGTCTAAAATTAATTTTTCTTGGAGAGACAGAGTTTTGCGAGTCAGTGACGCCATTTTTCTTTGTTGTGCTTATCAGCAGTTCCAATATTAAAAACTAGCTATTTTTATGTAAAGTTTAGTCTCTTAAAAATAAATTTTCTATTTTGTTCCTTAACTTTTGGCCAGGATAAATCCACAGATATAATTTTAGACTAAAATATTTCTCAATATTGAATCGTAATTTTTTTTTTTTTGGTACTAGTTTATACACATTGGTTCTATTTGCTTATTCTGAGTATTTCAGAAAAATCCATGCACTAATTTTTTAAATATACATGAATAATTGTAAATTTTTTTCCGTTCCTTATATTATGGCTGATACTGTATATATATAAAGAAGTTGTGAAAAATTATAAGGTGTAAAACATTTGGATGAGTATTCTAGGTTCTTATTTAGAATTTGATGATTAAAAAGTAAAAATGCAGAAAAAATCTTTATGATGTACATACGCATCATGGAACGAGGATGTCATGTTCCAAAAATCTTGTAAATTGATCAAGTAATTTTTTTATAACTAAGAAAATCAAAATTTACAAATTTTAGCAAAACAAAAAGTTTTAATTACTTTGAATACAAACACAATTTTGGTAGTCGAATTGAGTTATCGCCCTTGAATTTTAACACATTTAAAAAAAAAAAAAAAAAAAAAAAAGAACATGATGGCTCTATTTGATTTTCGTAGTAAAATTAAGTACTGGATTAATTTGGGTGATTTTTTGGAAAATGACATCTTTGTTCCTTGACGAGTACGTACATCAGAAAGATTTGTCTCTACAGTAGAACCCTGGGATACGGTGGCTCTAGGATATGTATTTTTTTGTGGAATACAATGTTTTTCCGGACCCTGGTTATGGTATTTGCCTCATAATGTTATTTGATCATATACATGTGTATTATATACTGTACTGTATTTTGTTACTAATTTTTAATGCCGTATCCCGGGGTTCTACTGAATTAGTCGAATTATAAACTGCATTTCATCATTTTCCATCTACATGAGCCTATAACCAATATGTGAACGGGTATGTTTCTGTGAATAAAGAAAGGTTACAGCTAAGACTCACCTCGACTCCCATCATATTTTCATATGGCATCTGTCCAAAAGAAAACATTTCCCATAAAGTAACCCCAAAACCCCACACATCTGATGCATGAGAAAAGTGACCATATTTTACTGATTCCATAGCATACCTAAAAAAAAAAAAAAAAAAAAAAAAAAAAATTGCAAGTCATTTTTGATAATAAAATAAAATAAAAAAAAAAAATCTGATGTGAAATGAAACACATAGCATGAATTTTTAACACTGGTGCTCCCTCAATGTAAATTCTCTCCGACTAACCAGACAAGCAATAAAATCCCACCCCTTCATTGTCAAGGTACCCAGATACAGGAAAGCTTTATACTCTGGCAGTTCATAGGAACAAACTCTTAGTTTTTTTTTTTTAACTTCCTCCCTGTTTTCTGCTTCTCAGACTGTACTAAGATGCAGAAGTGCAAATGTTGCTTCTCAACTCTCCACTCAGAGTGTCCCTGTAGGTATGGCCCGTAATTCACAGTAATCTTTACATCTCAGTATGCCTCATTTTCATATCAAGGGACATAACTTGTCTCAACTGAAAGATATGGTTGAATTAATGTTAACTAAATTCTTTTTACCACTAACCCTAAGTCCAAGTGACAAGATTGTAAAACCATATAATTTTTTAGGCGATTATGTGTGTGCCATTTGGTAAAAAATTTGATTAACATTCCTCAGGGGCGTGAGTAGTCAACAGAAAAACGATCTGAAATCAAAATAGATTTATCAATTTGTACCTCCATATCTACGGCCTGCACATACATGTGTGTGTGGAGAGAGGGGGAAAAAAAAACAACTAAATTTGAGGATGTGTGAGCAATAATTAATAAATATTTAAATAAATTTATATTGAACAAGAAGAGAGATGCTTTCTCAATCAGGATCCCTGGATCTTGGATAGATCACCAAGAGATGTAATAATGTACTAAAATGCAACAATTCAAAGTGAATTTGGGACAGGTGCTACTGTATCTTCTGTGTAAATTTTCACCACCATTTCCCTACGATAAAAACATGCTTGTTTTATTTTTTGCCAAATAAATTGGATTGAATAGAATAAGATCCTATGGTATTACTGGACGAATACTTAACATAATTAAATCCTTCTGAAATAAGAGAAGAATTCAGGTTGTCCTCGATTGTTGTACATCTAAACAATATGATATAAATGCAGGTGTACCTCAGGGGTTGATCCCTGATATTCACAAATGACCTCCCTAATAAAATTGTCTTGGAGATGGGTATATCTGCTGACAACACCACACTATAACAGACATGAAGGGAAAACAAATGAACACATATCCAAAGCAATGGCTAAAACATTAGAGGAAGACCTCCAGTCTGTAGTGGTATGGAAACAAAAATGTATTGTCACATTCAATGTTGCCAAGACTAAGTTTCTTTCCTTTTATAACTAGAAGGAACCTTCTCGACTACTAATAGCTATGGCTAATGATACATTACCTGAAAGCACTTTGCTCAAACTCCTATGCTTAACATTCACAGAGAACATGAGTTGAAACAGATACATTGAGAGCATTGCCAAGGCTGCTGCAAAGAAGGTGGGCTCTCTTTACTGTGCTAGAAAGTTACTTACACCTCAGAGTATCCTGTAGTTCTATAAGGCCACCATTTGCCCATGTATGGAGTATTGTTATATTTAGGCTGGTGCACCTGTTACTAGTCTCAATCTTAGACAGGGCTCAAAACAGTCACCAACCTAATAGGTCCTGCACTGTCAGCTAGGCTTCAACTGCTGTCTCATCGATGAAATGTTGCATCATGTGCCTGTTTTACAAGTATTTTAATGGTAGGTGTTCCGACGAACTACAAACCCTTGTACCCCCTCGATGTAAATACACCCAACAAACCCGACAAGCAGCAAAATCCCACCCCTACACAGTAGAAATCCCCAGATGTAAAAAAAGTCTTCTACTCTAATAATTTCTTCCCAAGGATTGCTAGACTTTGGAATTTTCTTCCAGGTTCCTGCTTCTCTGACTGTACTGACATGCAGAAGTTCAAATTTAATGTAAACAAACATCTTGCTGCTCAACTCCCTACATAGTACTCTTGCAAATTATGTTCCAGATAGTAGCTCCCTACATCAAAGTTGCATTGTGCTTTGTTTGGGGTGATAATGCAATAAAATAAATTTAAAATAAATGAAGAATGGTACAAATGGAGGATGTGTTTCCTTTTTTTTTTACAGTCAATTACAGTAATGCGATAAAAAAAAAAAAGGGATTGCATTTGAACATTGAATAGCTTACCATTTGATTGGCCACCTGCCACCTGTTGTGGCTCTGTAGTAATGTTTCTCTCCGACAGCACGAGACAATCCAAAATCACTGATTTTGATCTGATCGAAACAGAAAAGAAAAAAATTTGAATTTGTTTTTCAGAAAAAGAAGCAGTATTTTGGGTTGAGCGATCGGCTTTAAGAAATATTTACTGCTAATACATTACGGGGCTTGTGTGAAAATTACATTCCAAGTAAAAATTCTTCAATATAGATGTGTAAAAATAAGTATCCTCACCAAAAATTAGGAAAAATTATTGAGTACAATTTTAATCTACAATAAAAATCTCACCTGTCTGTTTAAATGTATGTACGTATGCATGTTTGTATGTCTGCCTAAAACGGCAGAGGCAACAGATTTTCATGAGATCAGTATCATTTTGAAGCTTGGCGCCTTGGACGACAAATATCGAAAAATTGGCTAAAAACATTAATTCCTTCACCCTCAACTGGGCAGTTTTTTACAAGGAGGGTTCGATTTTTTGCGAGCCATTTTTGCAAGGCATCTTATCGGTTGGATTGACTTTGCCTAATTTTAACGTTCCGAACTTCCGGTCGCGTCATGGAGTAGGGGTAAGACATCAGGTTTTCTTTCACTTTCTTTTCCACCTTCACGTCAAGGGTTCGGACATGTCTGCCTACTATCACTTTTTTTTTTTTTTTCTCATCACATACCTTCAAACATCCGGGCAACGCCGGGCACCCAGGCTAGTTTATTATATAAATCTCACCTGTCTGTGTGTGTTAGTGTGTTTGTGCATATGTTTGCTAAAACCTTTTGACAGACACATCAAACAATGACAAGATTGGTATCGTTTAAAAGCTAAGTCTCTCAACCGATATCCGTTTTTCACAAGAAGAGGTCATTTTTTCGTCGACATTTTTGCAATGTTATTCATGCCTCGCAATGTTGACGAACGCATAAAAGATGTTATTTCGAACGCCCATGATATCAGCAAGTCGCATGCACAAGATGACTAAATGGTTGGTTTTCTTCTTAGAGTTACAGGTTCCAGCGTGGCTTGTGCGGCTAATTTTTTTTTTTTTTTTTTGTGCTCACACGGGTACTCACGGGTACTTATTTTTTTTATAGCGATTTTGGTTGCTCAATACCCGTGTTATTTATTTATTTTTTTTTTTGGCTTATAAAATTTTGCTTTTGGTTTCGCTTCTGGCTGATGGCACCCGCCTTCCCCCGTTGTCACATTTTTAAAAATTTATTTTAAAGGGGATTTTGTGATCGGGCAATCTACCCCACCCCTTCCCAATTTGTGTTTCTTTTTTACAACCGGGCAATGCCTGGTGCCTCCTGCTAGTTTGAATTCAAAATCAATTTCAGTATTTTCTCTATCCGCCAATTATTATTACTTGGTTAAACGATAAGAGAACTAATTAATTCCCCTTTGCTTTACAGGTATTTCCGCTCATAGCAATAGCGGATCGGTAAAATGTAAAAACTGATTTTTTTTTTTTTAATTAAAATTCTATTCAATAATTTTTCCTTATTTTTAGTGCTTTTTGTATGCTACGTAAGTATATCAAATAATTTTTATTGGAAATGCAATTTTCATACATGACTGTATTATTAACATAAAAAAAAAATGGTTAAAGACTGCAGAATTGAATCATTAATGTTAATCATTCATATTACCTGCGGACCTTTACTTATGTCCACGTTTTATGTCTTCTTCGGCCAGTCTTTCAATTTCGATACCATTCAAGGAATGCAACTCACCTTAAATCTAAGGTTCTTCTTCATTATTCTAGCGAAATTTGAAATTTGAATATTGAATTTCAAGTGAAACGAATGGTATTTACTGAATTGTCATGTCACAGTAATGAACATATTCAAAAAATATGAAAAAAAGTTACAGTAGAAAATTAATTTTTAATGGAAATAGTTTTCAAAGACAATTAGCGGAAATTGAGTTTTACACAAATAGAAACTGGAGAGTTCAAATTGTATGAAAGGGAAGTAAGCCTTTTCTGAAAACTGAAAACTTTTGGCCAATTTAGCAAAACTCAATTTTCGCTTAATTGCCTTCGAAAACTGTTTTCATTAATAACTAATTTTCTACACTCTCGTTTTTCGTAATTTTTGGATATGCTTATTACTGCGACAGTACAATTTAGTAGATATCATTGGTTTCACTTGAAATTCAATATTTCCATTTTAAAATTTCTCTACGATAACAACCAACCAAATCTAACTCTTATACTACTACTCAAGGGATGTAACCACTGGCGTAGCTGGGGGGGGGGGGGACCGCCCCGGGCGGCATTTTGAGAGGGTAAAAATAGAAAGTAGAATAAATAAATAAAAATAAACAAAAGTTAACAAAAAATATGAAATTTTATACCAAAAAGGTTGTAAAAAATCGGAATTTTTTTTTGGGGGGGGGGTATCGGAATCAGAAAAAATGTGTCCCTATTTTCTGAGCGTCAGGGGGGGCGGCATTTCGAGATGGTAAAAGGGGAAAATCGAAAAAAATGCTAACAAAAAATCTGAAATTTTATATCAAAAAGGTTGTAAAAAATAGGAACTTTTGTAGTTATTGGAATCGCAAAAAGGTGTCCCTATTTTGCGAGCGGCATATGTCAGGGGGCGGCATTTTGAGAGAGTAAAAATAGAAAGTAGAAAAAAATAAATAAAAATAAACAAAAGCTAACAAAAAATCTGACATTTTATACTGAAAAAGTCGTAATAAATCGGAAATTTTTGAGGTATCAGAATCAGAAAAATGTGTCTCTTATTTACAGGGGGCGGCATTTTGAGAGGATAAAAATAGAAAATAGAAAAAATATATAAAAGCTAACAAAAAATCTGAAATTTTATACCGAAAGTTTGTAAAAATCTGAAGTATTGGAGGTATCGGAATTTTACGATTCCAAAACCGATTCTTTTAAATTTTTGATTTAATTTTTCATTATTGGTACTAATTATAAATATTTATTATTTTTAAATTATCACTAAAACTAAAATGAGAATAACCTCAAAATACGATGTAAATTTATTTTATTTGTAAAACAATTTTTTTAAATTGCATAAATTCTCGATGTCACCTTTCAAAGAAAGCAGTTGCTTTACATGTTCTGAAAAATGTTGAAAAACTAAACAGCAACGGTCTTTGCAGCCCGCGACGATCGTAAGATTTGCTGGATTTTCTCCACATTAAAAACCGGCCTTGTGTCTAACTCTGCCCTCGTGGAGAGGCAAGTAAATGGGAACAATCGGCAGTCGTTGCCAAACCGACCTCAGCTCTAATTGTACACAAGATCTAATTTTAAACAAGACCATTGCTATATTCGCTTACGGCTGTTTGTCCATTTTCGGCTCTCATTATGCTCAACATTATGGGAGCATTATAATAAATACGTATTTATTTTATAACTATATATGTGCATATATACATATATATGTGCATATACACATATATTTATACATACATATACATATATATATACATACGTGCATATATACATATATACACACACATACACATTTATAAATACGCATATATACATACATATATGTATATATATATATAAATATATACATACATATATACATACATACATATGTAGATACATACATATACATATATATAAACAAATATATATAATATATCCTTCAAGATTGAGGCAATTTTTTTTGTTTTAATCTAGGTTGAACTTTCTCTACATTAAAAACCGATCTTGAAATGAATTAAAGCAATTTATTCTCAATTAATGGAAATTTTGAAAACTCCAAACGCAATTGTAAATTATTACTCGATAAATAGTTTAACAGTTTGGAGTTTTCAAAATTTCCATTAATTGAGAATAAATTGCTTTAATTCATTTCAATCACTAAGTTTAAAAAATGCAAGCATTAATTATTTCTGGAGATATACTCAGTGACCGGCTGACCTAACAGGATAGGGCCAAGCCCAGGCTACGGCCAAGCACCAAAAAAAACAAAATGACCTCAGAAAGATTTCATACTTAAAGGGGAACTTTCATATAAATTTTTATCGAATAGGTGCGAAAAGAAAGTTGGATATTTGGGTGTATATACACCGACATCAAAGAGGAAATAACATTAGATGCGAAAGTTTGAATTCATTAATTTTATTACTGTCCAATTCATGAGGCTAAGACTTTGAAAGTATCAAACGTTTGTTTTTGTAGCATACTTTTTATAACTCCTTGTAAACTTTACAATTGCTAGCTGGGGGATCGGACAAAATCACTGCGGGCAACCCCCACCATCTACTTAAAACAAAAGGAAAACAGATAAAATCTCAAATGAATAAAAAATATTAAAAATCAGTTTTCATATTTTAATTTTAATTGAATTTATGAAAATTAGATACCGTAGAACTAATTTTCGCAAGGTATGAAAATTAAGCAACTACAGAATAAATGTTAACTTAATAATAATGGACCAGTTTTCCTACCTATCAAAAATGGACGAATTTTCCGGGCACCCAAATGCCCGGGGGGGGGGGGGGTTACTACCGCCCCGGGCGGCAAAAGGTCTAGCTACCCCACTGGATGTAACTCACCTTGAATTTAACTCTATACCACTAGCATTAATCTGAGGTGAGTTAAGGCTCGCTAATGCGTCTCTTACAAAAGTTAACCAAGCCAAAAGATTTGAAGTCAATGAACAGTAGAACACAAAGGAAGGGAACGGGGGGGGGGCAAGTTTGGTTCCCAATCAGCTTTAACCCACCATCAGCTAGGTTTTTCGTTGTCCATCGTATCGCTTTTCCAACCCTGTAGGGGAGCTGGAGTAATTACTTTGTAAATGACCTCAGCTGGTTGATACCGAAGGGCATTATATAAAATTGTATCCTCTTTCTGATTCTGCACTTGAATTGCATGGATAACTATCTTGTAGTTCATTATTTACAGAAAAGAGGTACAGATACCAAAATTTTTTTTTGAAAATGTGCCAACTCATAGAATCATCTTGGAATAAAATGAAAAATATAGAATAAACAAACTGTTTTAAAAACACATTAAAATGCAAAAAAAAAAAAAAAAAAAAAAAAAAAAGAATTTTATTTTTATTATTATTTTTTTAAAAGTTGAAATACTTATTAATTTCAGATTTAAAATCGCTCACCAGAGAAAGAGTTCTTGTTGGTCTCTTATTTTTTTTTTCCTCAAAAATTTTAGATCATTTTTAAATCAATCGATGGCTAAGCACGTGAAGCAAATCAAGTATAATCCATATTATAATGGTCTAAAATTTAGCTCAAAGAAACAAAATTCTTGTCTCGCAGTAGCAAGTGAACTATGTTATTAAAAATAGTCTAATAACATTCTGAAAGGCCCAACCCAGAAATCTATTCCTTTGTTAAATCAAATTCTTTCTTCACTATTTACTTCTCTTCACCCACCATCCAACAGTCTTGGATCTCAGATAATGTGATACTTGTAGTTGAAACAGCATTCACTGAGAGTGGGTTGTTGTCTTACCACTGTGTTTCTAATGAGGCTGACCAGGCTTGACAATTCAAAGACAATGATCGGGCAATCTCTAGCTACTGGTTTAATAGTGAATTCTGTAGATACGCAGATCTAGGTTGAGTTCCAGGTCAGCTTTAACTGTCATCAGCCGGGTTTTCCCTTTGTCAAACACTTTTTCATCACAGGTGAATGATAGCTTCGTAGAGGTATGAGATACTGGCTGATATGAGGAGTTTTCTAGTCCATTAGAGTGAGCTTACCTTCTTTGCAGCAGATTTAGCAACATCTTCTATGTACGTATTTCATCTGCTGGAAAGAAGGTAGGTACATTCTAACGGGCTAGAAAACTTTTCACATCTGCTAATATTCTATATCTCTACAAAGCCAACATTCGCTCATGTATGAAGACTACTACTACCACGTCTAGGCTGGTGTACCAAGCACTAACCCCTCCTTCTTGAACAGGATACAAAAATTAATTTGCAACATATTAAGTCCCACACTATCTGCCAAACTGCAGCTCCTGTCACATCGCTGCAGTGTTGCATCCCTGTGTTTGTTTTACAAATACTTCCATGGAATGTGTTTTGATGAACTTACTTCATTTGTGTCCATTCAGTGAAAATACCCACGACCTACCTGATTAGCTGCAAAATCCTGCTCCCTCCACCCTCTTCAACATTGAAGTCTTTCCAAAGGATTCCAAATCTATATCGGCGTTTGGATGTCAGGAGATTTTCTTTTCTGATTGTTTCTTTCCTCAAATTGCTTTCTGCTCACAGTTTTTCCCCTATCATACCAACATATAGAAATATAAATGTGATATAAACAAATATCTTGCTGCCCAATTCCCTATCCAGGTTATCTTCATATAAATTTGCCTCTAATCACAGTACTTTGTTTGGGGGTAAATAAAAGTTTAATTACGGATGTAAATATTTGCTGATTTGTAAAAGAACCTCTGCCTTAAAATCGGTTTAAGAGGAAACAAAAATGTTGCAGACATTTTTAAAACTTCAGGTTTTATAAAAAGAAATGGAGAAACCAATAAAAATGAAAGTCATTCAAATTTCAGGAAAATACAACTTGGTAGAAAAAAAAATCCTCTCTTTCCTCCGTTCCAATCAAAAAGTGATTTACCTGTTTTTTAGATTCCAACAAAATATTTCTTGCTGCCAAATCTCTGTGCACCATTTTCTTGGATTCCAAATATAGCATCCCGGAAACAATTTGGGATGCCCACAAAATCAGGTCAGTGTTTGGATCAATTTTTGAAGAATAGTCAATCAAATAATCCAACATGGATCCCTTGCTGATAAATTCTTCAACCTGCAAAAAAAGTGAAAAAAAATTTTAACATTTGTCAGTGTGACACCACATGTCCCTGCTTGACAAGTCGCTGTCGACCCCAATGTTGTGTGCCATAGATTTTTCCATTCTTATCTGCTTATGGCTGTATCATAGTTTCTCACACTTGGCAGCTGTTGAGGGAGCACACAGGCTCACAAGTGTGAAAATAAAATCAAACAAAAGAAAACAAGCTCCAGCACTTTACATATCAATGTTGGTTGAACTCTGGGTGTGTGTGAGTGTTTGGCTCTTCAAACGCTACGACCCACATTTATGATTGATGTCCTTTCTAAGTTATCATTTGGAATTTTAAACTTTTTTGGGATTTGTACCATATTCTGGTTGGTTAGAGATATAAAAGAATGTGTGCCAAACACGCAATACATGGACTTATATTTAACATCTACTATCTGTAAATATGTTTTTGTTTCACTACTTAATAAAGTGTTACAGGAAAAGGTTCCCCTTTTCTTGTAAGAAAAACATTAGATAGAACGAGATTTAAACCTTGTAAGCAAAGTTCGGAAATAGATTCAGAAAAGAATTCACATTGTTCAGTTTCACATAAAATAGTTAGATATATTGTTGTAAAAGGAATTTTAATCGTTTAATTCTTTTTTATGAAAACTGAATTAAAATAAGGTCATCGAAAAGAACGAACAATAGCAAATTAAAAACATATTGAAAAATAGGTTAGTAAGAATTCTTTGTCTGCAGAAATGGTTTGGATATGTGCGAACCACGCATGTTTAGGCCACGTGAGTTTCCACGTGTGTGTGGCATGTTTTGAAGCCATACATGACGTCATAGCAGAAAATGAATTCTCAATATAGTAATACACACAGACGAAAAAAAACGCTTTGGATAATTACAGATTTCAAGGTAGTTCTACTAAAATAGCCATATTTTTCAAACCAAAGGACTTCAAGTCTTCAAATTACTACTGTTTTGTTCGGAAATGATTATATTTTCAAATGAATTAATAAATATGAATGTACTTTATATATTTTAAGAGTTTTAAGCAAATAAAGTGATAAAAATGTGAACGTCATAAAATGGCGTTTTCGGTAAGGTTTTATAATGACCCTCCCTGTTTTCTAAAGGCCCGTACCATGATTGTATGAAGAATTTTGCTATGAAATTTGGAAACCAATCAGAAGAGGTGTTAATCTTAATACTGTCAAGTGTCCGAAATATTTTTGACCATTTCTTTTTTTGTTGTGTTAAAAATAAGACTTTAATATGACGAGTATCGAACATTTTGAAAAAAAAATTTCATCGGACACCTACTAGTAAATAAATCATTCTTTTTACTATCTTTATCAATTAAAAGTATTATTTTATGTTGAGTAGGACCGCGGTAATTGATAATAATTTAAAAGGACCTACCCGAAAAAAATGTTTATTTTTCGAGTTTGGTCAAATTAAGTTAGTATTAGTAGCAGCAGCAGCACTGCACCAGTTGTAGTATTAGTCATAGCACTGTATAAACAACACGCGTTCTTTAATTTTTATTCACGAACGAATTAAGAAAAGCATGAAAATATGAATATAAATGGTCTGATATGTTTAATTAGAGAATGTTATCAGAATAACATTAGTTTAGAATTATTCGGTTTTCAGAATGTATAATAACAACAATCCCAACCAATTCGGCATTATGAATCCATTATAATTTCTCACATTTCTGGTTAAATTTAAAAACATGGTTAAAAAAACAAAGTAAACTTTTGTAGATATATAGCTTGCATGCACTTTTATTCGTTGCATTAGTTTTGAACAGCGAATTAAAACAATGTTTTACTGCGAACAGCCACAAATGTTTTTTTTTTCAAAATCATAAAAATCTCGTTTGTATTACTCTACACATAGATTTGAAAAAGTTGTCAAAAAACAAATATATAACAAATAAATGTTATCAAAGGCAAGATAAGTTACTTTTCTACCTAACCGGATATGTTTTTAGTGTTTATATTTAATGTAACATGTTTATTTAGCTCGAAAAACATAGTTTACCAATGTATTTGAAAATTTAAAATGGCGGCCGACTCTCTCTTTGAGGCGGTAAGTTTGGGAAAATGGGTTATAAAAAAATAAAAAAAATAGACAAAATACTGTTAGAAACTCGCTCAATATATGTTACTGTAACATAGGCGGATATATATTCGGCGGGTTTTTAACAGTATTTTATCTAGTTTTTTATTTTTAACTCATTTTCCCAAACTTACCGTGTGAAAGAGATAGTCGGTCGCCATTTTTAACTTTCCAATACATCGGTAAG
The DNA here is from genome assembly GCF_053919585.1 of Euprymna scolopes. Classification (NCBI taxonomy): domain Eukaryota; kingdom Metazoa; phylum Mollusca; class Cephalopoda; order Sepiida; family Sepiolidae; genus Euprymna; species Euprymna scolopes. Next base: position 79,238,842 of record NC_136492.1, read on the forward strand.
CACTGTATGGTTTTCGAGCTGAATAAACATGTTACATTAAATAAAAACATGCTTTGCATAACATTTATTTGTTATAATTTATTTTTTTTATTTTTTATTTTTTTGGACAACTTTTTCGACCTCTGTGGCAAGTAATACAAATGCACAAATAGTGTTGACTGTTGAGCATTTCCAGAGAACAAGACAAATTTCAGTTGACACTTAAATATTTGAAATCTTTGTAACGACTTAAAAATAAGTAGTAAAACAAAATACTGTTAGCAACCCACCAACTAAAGTTATGTGTGGCAAGTCTCCTCCTAAAACACTCTTTAACCCTAACAATAACACTAAGTTCGAGTGGCAACCCCCCCCAACAAAATACCTCTGTAAGCCACATACAAGCGTCTAAAACAAACAAACAAAAAATAGATCCTTCCTTAAAGAAAAATGCACATAAAAAATAAATTGGTTAACTGCCCTAAAATGCTGGAAATGGTGAATTATTTTACATTATATTTTTGTGAAACTAACCCCCCCCTCTAATATTGTTTTTGTTTCTGTCAAGTCTTCAGTATGTTCCCACATAATTTTCCTTAGCCCTACAATTAATTCAAAGTCCGAATGGCAACCCTCCCCATATTCTCATTGCATAGAAACCCTCTTAAAACCACACATAATTGTCTTAAAAAAAATAAAACAAAAAGCATACAGGATTTATCTCCAATAAAAAAAAAACCGTTAACTGCCCTAAAACGTTAGAGTGACCTGTAATGGGGAATTATTTTACATTAAATTCTAAAATAATTTGTTTATCTTTCATTAAAGTTTTTCATGGCATTTCATACATAATTGCCTAAAAAGGTAGAATCACATTTTGGAGGGGTGGTCAGAAGGGGTTCGGTGGGGTTAAACAAAAGGTGTTAATCTACAATAATACCAAAGAAATATTGCAATATATTCATTTTTAAATGGTCCTATGTTTAGATTTAAGTTTTTTGTATGTAATGCACATTACAATTCAACTTTGAGTTCTCCAACTTCTTTTCTGTTTATGGATACATGGCATTTTTAAGAAATTGCAGCATATTTATGCACATTTACTGCAGATTATTTGGAAACCATGGACTTTTGGATATTTTCAGTTGCATATTCTGATTCCTTGTACAAAAATACACTTATACGGTAAATTTCATTGTTTAGTCTTGTGTTTTAACAAAGATATGACATTTTTACTGAAAAAGTAGTGTAAAAAATGTGACAAAACGCATATGGTCTTAAAGAGGGGAAAATATCCAAACGTTTGAGGCACAAAAATAGTCATAACTTCCTTAATTTTAATCAGATTTTTAAAATTTAAAAAGATTCTTTCTTAGCTCATCAAGATCTTTCTATGTATACCAATATTGAAATACTTTAAGCTATTTCAATTTTTTCATGTGTATTGCTACTCAATATAGTTTGCTAGTTAAGGAGATTGGAGACACAGAGAGAGAGACAGAGTCCAGAGACAGAGTCGGACGGAGACAGAGCTGACATGAGGAGGGTCCCCCTTTAGAAGCGAAGGGTTAGAACATTAAACATGTAGAAACAACTTTGAATTCCTGGATGTCATCATCATTTCAACCAGTCAAATGGAATAAAAGAACATCTCATATTTATGTAACTGCCGTCTTCGTGTCGTCATTCTACTAAATTGAAGGTAATGTGAAATCATTGTTATTAATCAACTTTGTTCCCACTCATCGTTTAATGAACATTGTGTATAACTCCTCTAAGTAATGTGTCCCCCTCTCCATCTAAGTAATGACTGTCCCCTCCAAGTAATGACTGCCCCTCTGGTGTTAAAGAACTGATCAAACTCCCTCCTCCTACGATATATGTTATAAGAAACCACAGACTGTAAAATGTTATAAATATCACTTCTCTCTTCCATCTCCCCCTCATCAGCGTCATCTCCCCAATATGAAATCTCCTATGCAACAGAAGTAGTTATCCTCATTTTCTCTGTCTTATAGGTTTTTTTTTTTTTGCGATATAACAGTTTGATGACAATGATTCAAATTTATTAGGAACTAACAACAAATCTAAAGCATAGTTCAAAAATTAAAACAAGAAAAAAAAAAAACAGTTTTTCTTCATTATTTCGAAATTCGAAAATTGAAAAATTGAATTTCAAGTAAAACCAATGATATTTACTGAATTGTCATGTCGCAGTAATGAAAATATCCCAAAAAAACAATAACGTAGAAAATTAATTATTAATGAAAACTGTTTACGAATACAATTAGCGAAAATTAAGTTTCGTTAAATTGGCCAAAGATATTTCAGTTTCCAGAAAAGATTTACCTCCCTTTTGTTACAATTCCGGTTTCTTTTTTCTGCAAAAATCAATTTTCACTTACTACAAACAACAGGAAAAAAAGAGTTGAAGAAAATATCGACCGGCTGGGAAAAAATTTCAGAAACTGCTAAAACAGTTTGGCAAAAAAGGAAATTATTCTTTCTCACAAGAGTTGATAATAAATTCAGTTGGCAATTTTATTTACAAACAAGAAGAAGTCACATTCAAAGAATATTTTTTGTGTGGCACAATGGCATAGCCTCTTTTGAGGGAGCTGGGGGTTTCTACATTAATAACCCCTATATCTAGCTTCTAACCTTGTGCCTGACTTTGTGATAAAGTTAAAAAAGTTTCATGCACGTGCTTTGTGGGTTTGGGAAGGTTAGAGCATGTAGGCTGGGTTTGAATGACACGTGTTGTGAAACTTTAGCGGTGTCAGAATCAAGAAATGTCAGACTTGTACGCGGATATCTGAAGTTGAAAAAAACAAAACATTGCATAAAACGCATATTTCTCTCTCGTTCTCTCTCTTTTAACGAAGAAAGAGAGAATTGAAATCTGATTGTATTGTAAAAAGAAATGAGGATCAGGTTACTAATAAAGATTGAGCAGAATCAAAGCATTACTCTCCAAAATTTTACAGAATGTTAAACAATTTTATACTTGAGAGTGAACAACACAAAAATCGAACGACATGACACAGCAAATATTTATGCAATAAAACATAAGGCAACAAAAAGCCTTATTTTAGAATTTGTGTTACGGCTGTGGAGAATTACAATTTTTAAAAAAAATTTTGTTAGGGAGTTGTCGTGGGTGAAACAATGTCAAGTTCAATGATGAGTGGAATAATTTTTAAGACAGGGCAAGTGAAATAAATACACATCATTAAGATTTAAAAAGAAATTTACAATATCTAGCAACAATTTTTATTAATACCCTATTTTTTTTATATCAAGACTGTCCACTTAAAAATAAAAATTGCCAAGGGACATAAATTCTTACAATATAGGTGCAAAGCAAAAATATTGTTTTAATTATGAGGGGGGAATAAAAATATAAAAAGTAAAAACCTTGTACAGTACCGGGTTGAACAGACAACAACCGAGTAAGTTCAAAGAAAATATATTAATATCAGTCTCAATGATAACAAAAATAAAATTCTAGGTAGATATGAGGTCGGACTTAATCATAATTAATGCAGAGACTTGGAAAAAAAATATTCAACATTAAGTAACTAAAAAACTATTACCAGTCAAATATTAAAATTTATTGGTAAAACTTCAATGGAAAAGAAAAAATGACAAGCTTTTTTCATGCAAAATTCACAGAATGTACTGGGAAAAATTGGATGGAGGAATTTAACCTATTTAACATTCTAATAAATAATTTCTGCAATAAAATAGATAGTATTAGGACAAATTCAGAAAAACTAAAAGAAACAACTTAAAAAAGATTTCCAAAATTTATTTTCAGAAAACAAATGATGTCGAAGCAGAAAATGAAAAATCACAAAAATTGTTATTTGTTCATCAAATAGCTGAATGTTAACACTGAAATGAACATGTCCCCTGCAGATTTAATGCTTGCTAGGAAAGTATGTTCATATTTTTATAAATTGATCCCTTCGAAAACAGAAACTAAGGAATGAAATAATACCTTCAAAAATATGTAATTTAAATTTTACTTCTTAAAATATTTAGAAAAATCAATGTGGGTAGAGATTATGGTTGAAAGAGAAATGGGAATTTGATGTACACTATAAAGTATCCAAAATGGAATGCACAAAAACATATTAACCAAAAAAAAAAAAATAGATACACTCTAAACAGAAATGAACGATACGAATAACCTACATCTTTCATTTATGATAGGTTTGAGGTATGCATGCTTTCACTAATATAAAAAAAAAAAAGGTACAAGCAAATGAAAACGTACCCTGGCGGAAACTATAGAAATAGATCCTAAAAGGAAAAAATATGATGTGCAATGGACATAAAAACTTTGAGGGGGGGGGGTGTAATGTGCCTCATACCATATGACTCCTAGTCATATGGTATGATACTCATAAAGAAGGTGTGCACAGCACACAACAGAGTGTGTATTCCATTAACATGGACTTGTAGGTAACACCTACTATTTCTAAATATGTATTGTTCCACTACTTAATAAAGTAGTTACTAATATTTTCTCTGTCTTATTGTTTTTTTTTTCTTCGTGCGATATAATAGAAATAAATATAGTTTGGATAAATTGAAAAGAAAAGAAAAAATGTTTAGCATTTATTCATGTAGATAACTCAATGAACATACAGAATAAAAAAAACAAAACCAAAAAAAAAAAAAAACGATATTTGCATCTGATTGTAGACATACCAACATCAGTGGATTCTTGCAAATGCCTATCAGCTTTGTAATGTAGATGTGATCCAAGTCCAACATAATCTTTGCCTCGCGGTAAAAATCTGCACGGCAGTTCACCACATCTTCCATAAAATATTTCAGCGCGACTGTAATCTGAAAGAAAGATGAAAACAAATTGCAAAAAGTAGAAAAGTTAACATTTATTGGAGATTAGCAAATATTATCTTTTTACTACTACCACCACTACTACTACTCTAACAAAACAGTGCGATCTTATTGTAACAGAGCACATATGGGCGCATGTGAGAAAATCAGTAGCAGCCTATGATAGTTGACTAGCGAAAATATTAGCAACAGCAGCCGTCTTAGCACATATGTAAATTAAGCAAGTGTGTACGTGCTGACATCATGGGAAGGAGAAGATATCAAAAGGGCCGGAAAAAGGTCAGCACGTGGTCAAGCAAAGGAAACGATCAGACGTGTTTTGACTCCTGTATGGCGAGAGAGAAAATGTGCCACGTAGTCGAAAAAGCAGAAAGGCAAGTGACGACAAAGACACGTGCATGAAAGAGCATCTCAACAGACATGTTCAACACGTGAGTGATATTTTGAAACGCAGTGAAGTGCGTTGTTGGAAATTACCGGAATAAATGCTTTTTGTGTTCACCTAAAAAATGCTGAGTCAGATTTCTTTTAATGTTCTTCCTCATTTGTTTGTTTTCTGCGATGGTACAAGACAACGTGCGGGTCCGAGTGGTTGAAATGTAATCACCACATTATACTATTACTACTACTACTATTACTATATCATCATCAATTTTATATACTGGCATACATCAGACACCTGTTAGAAATTAACTTCAAAACCGACTAAATCTTAATTTATCCCTCTTTCTCTCAAATCCATTCTTATAACATCCTTCTACGTTTTCTTGGCTTTCCTCTGTGAATTGGACCTGCTTATTTCAATTTTTCTACGTCTAATAACCTAAGGACTTTCATCCATTTTTTTTAACGTGACCATACCATCAAAGTCTACTCTTCTGTACACATCTCTCTATACTGTCTCGATTTAATCTTCTACTAAAGTCATCAAACCTTAGCCAATCTTTAATACTCATATCACACATCCATCATATCATTCTCATATTGTTTTTATCCATGCAATGCATGTCCTCAACCCCAACTGATCAGCTTTCACATTCATACATCATCACACTGCATATACATGCCTGATAGACTCTTCTCTCGCTCGAGGATGGTACGACTCTGTTGGTTAGTAATAACAGACATTCTGAACTCACTCTATTCATGCCTAACTCTTGCAATCACACTAGCACCTGTTCTGTAGCATGCATTTATGCATTCCGCCAAACATGTGGTCTGTCCTGGTAAGTTGGAAATAGTATTTTCTTTGGTTTATTTTGTCAGAATAATGGACCTCATAGACACAGGTTGTTACATAATTTTCATAAGGGTCACTTTTAGTGCATATTATGCTAATCTATCTGCTAACAGAATTGTACTCAGAGACGGGTGACATGAGTTGAAGCAGGGGGGAGGGCAAAAGTTCAAATGGTAGACAAAATAAAGCTGAACAATGTGAATAAGTCCATTTTTCAAGTGCGAGAAAGCTCAGATTTTCAGTCTCTTCATTGGAAGTGTGCGAATAAGACATATCCAATAATATAGAAATAATCGAAGCTGATTGTTACGTTGTATTGAACATTTTCTTTTCTAGACCACTGTGTCTTTTTATTACACATTACCGCAAAGTTATTTAGAAAATATATTTTCAATTGATTTTTTTTTAAAAGGAAACTTGGGAGGGTTGTCCTAATTATAATCAAAAACAAAAAAGGGCTCCTTCAGTCTTTGATAGACTATGGATACCCACGGAGGGGTGCCTGTACACGAAATTTTTGTGGCAGGAGGTGCGCAATCTCCAACCACACCTCTCCTGAGTCAACATTGTTAAATACCAGTGGCAAGTGTCTGTACAGGACAACTGGAAACAAATGCTGAGATAAGCGGAGAGCAGATACAGCACCTAGAATTCCCAAATGGTCACCCATCTAGTACTAACCAGGCTCAACGTTGCTTAACTTCGGTGATCTGATAAGAACTTGTGTGTCAACATGATTATGCTGTATATTGTCTTAATTATTAGCTGGGAAAAGTATTCTTAAAAGAAAAAATTTTTTTTTTACCTTTTTTGTTTTTTTGCCTTCGTTTTTTGTTAAAACTCCTTTTAAGATTTTTCCAAATTCTCCTTCACCCACTAAGCCACCTGAAAGAGAAAAATATTCACCCGATTTCAGAATGACTAAAGCAAAAAAATAGAGGTAGAAGATGGAAGAAGGGGATTTTTACTTCGATAACATTTGAAGTGCTTTAACAGAAATTAATTTAATTTTTATAAAACGTAGAATAATGAATAAAACTGCAACCATTTTGGAAAAAAAAAAAATACAATATGGCTGACAATAATATTTGATAAGAAAGGAGTTTGAATTACCTACTAGACGCCATCCTGGAGTATCTTCAGTCTCTCTGTACAGGGGTTTGTTAGGAAAACCTGACATGAGAATACTTAACCCTACAAGTAAACTGACCAAATACTCAAAATAACATAGTATTCGAAGCAAAAATAAGATCTCCCTCGATACAGGTATTTAACTGATGTGAAAAATCTTCTCCTAGTGATGTTACATCAAGTAACAGTATTTGTCTGGATATTCTAACAGTCCAGATGAATTCTTGTCATAAACGACCAAAAGAAAGATATAACATATTAAACTGATCAATTCAGAAGAAGAAAATTAATGTTCTTCACTAACTTCACATCTGAGAGTTAGAGGGGAATCTTCATTGAACACCCAGATATTGATATATCTCATATAGAAATCAAGTGATAGCCCTAGAAAGGTACCCATTGATTTCTAAGAACTTAAACTTATTGAATTGAAGTAAAGTGAAAAAAAAGAGAAAAATTAATAATATGCTACCAAGAGAAATAACCGAACACCTACTTCTTTATTTAATTATTTTTAAGAGGGAGAATTATCTCCCTTGGTTGCATATTATACAAGTAAAACTTAGTATTTTTTTTTATATTAAACTTCAATTTTCCCAATTTAATAAACTATCAAGATTTATCAAGATAAGCGAGATTACCTGGCATCACACATGGTCCTAATTTCTGTGAATTACATAGATTACAGAAAAAGCAAAAGTAAAATTAAATAATCTGCTTAATATCAGAATTTCTTAATGTTTTATTCATTTTAGAAGAAAATCAGTTATAATCAGTTAATGTACTTCCTAACTTCCAGCATAGCACTATTGGAAGTAGTGACAAGGCAAATCAATTCTTTCACTTTTATTGTTCTTCTGTATTTCTATTGTGAAGTGGCTTATTGAAATAAAATATAAAAAAAGGACATTATTAAAAAGTATACAATAAAAATTAACAAAATTATACAGATAAAAATAACACAATTAGTCTTTAATTGTACCTTTAATAACAAATTTTAAAAAATAAAAGTTTTTATTTTATTTAAAATTTTATAATAAATACATGTTTATGAAATTCTAAAAATAAATTTTTCTTTTTTTGAATTTTAAAAATAAGTTTTTTTACTTGAAATTATATAATAAATATAGGTTTATGAAGTATGAAAATAAAAAAAAGAAAGATCAGAAAAACATAAAAAAAGGAGTACATGCATATGGGGAGATATAGGCGCGAGAGAAAAGAGCAAAGGAACTGATTTGCCTTGTCATCGCTTACAGTAGTGCTACGCTGGAAAATATGAAGTACATTAGCTGACTATAACCCAAATTATCAATCCTTATCTCAAAAATTCAGAAACACAATGCCAAACAAAGTCACATACATTGCGTACATGTGTGTCTGTGAATAAAAAAAAAAAGTAAGAAAAAAACTATCATCATCATAAACTGACACTCCATTGTTAAACCAAATATGATGATCATCATATTTGGTTTAACATCCCTTTTACATGCTGGCATGTGTTGGACAGCTTTAAGAAAATAACCATTCTGCATACATTTTATGACCTCCAGACTCCATCTTCCTTGGAAGCAATCAAATCTAAGCCTGTCCAGCATTCTGGTATATTCCCAGAAACATTTAATTATTGCATTACCTCGCCTGTTTTCTAGCCGGTGATGATTCAGCATCCTCGACGAAACATCTTCCAACAGATATTATGTATTATGATATATAATCTATATATTAATAGGATAGCGTGTGTGTTATTTATTTTGTGTGTCACACTTACATCAGAGTGACTGTCATTTAATTGTTATGGACTTCCATTTCTTATAAATAATTTTACCAAGAATTCTTCATAAGTTTTGATTTCGATTATAGCTGATAGCACTCTAGTAATGTATTTTTTTATGAATAATTTTATCAAGAGTTTTTCATAAGTTTCGGTTTCGATTATAGCTAAACGAACTCAAGTTTTTTTTTTTTTTTCATAAGTTTTGGTTTTGGTTCAATTTAAGTTGATGCACCCAAGTCATATGGATATATTTTTTTTATTTTTGAAATCGCAACTTTATAATATATAAAAATCTATAACTCTATAATAATATATATGAAATCTGCAAGAATTAAAATATATTTCAACCGTATTCTGCGACCACGAATATATATATAACTTGAGTTCCTTCAGCTATAAATACTTTTGCAGCTTTAACAAAAGAGCTACAATAATATCAGCATCTTCATTTACACTGAACCTCTACAAAATGCCAACATCAATACATTACATATGAATAAGTCCCCTGTGGAATTTCCACAGGTCCCGCTAGTATGTAATATTATAATATTATTTTTATTTATTCTTAATATTTTATATGAAAATAAGTGGAACAATGTGAACAATTCTTACTTTCATTTAATAAATGTGTAATATTTATTTCTTGTACATCATCTTTCTTTTTTATGTGAAACATTCTTAAAAGTAAATAAACATTTTTTTACAGAAAGATATGATTTTTACAACAAATCATAATCATCATAATAAGATTAATTCGTCTAAGAATGTGATAATTTCTTCAGTTAAAATATCTGTTGGAAGATGTTTCGTCAGGGACACCAAATCATCTATCACCATCTAGAAAACAGGGGAAGTAATGCAACAATGAAATGTCTCGGGGGACATGCCGAAATGTCGCCTGTCCTTTAAGATTCACATGATACACCCACCATCATCATTCTCAGATCATTTCTCTCTATGCACTGCATATCGTCAACGCTCATTGTGCAGGTTGAACTTCCATACATTATTTTACTGCATACACATGCTTGACTCAAAAGAAGAACGTTTATCAAAGGCAGAGACAAACCTATTTTTATTTGTTCGATTGGAATAAAAGAAAGTCCCTCTTCAACGGCCGGAAGAATTGTAGACTGGGCTGGAAGCTAAAATGAAGAAAATTAATGTTAACAATTAATGAGAAAAATAACAGTCACTTTTTTTTTGTTATAACAAACTAAAATTGTTGTTGCTGTCAAATATACTGAAGATAAATGTGGTTCTATGCATCTTTAAAAAGTTATCTTTATCTTTATATATTTGCATGCAATGGATTCACTACTATTTCTACTACTAAATTCATTCCCTCACTACTAAAGTTCAACCAGGGTTTTTACATCAGCACCAAAGTCCACAGAGTATAAGCTAGTATTGAAATAGCTTTTTTCCTGTTAACTGTGGTATGTTGTTGGTCCTGTGCAGCTATTTTGAGTTCTTTTTTTTCTTTTTTAATGGAAATCACTCCAGACAAGGCATGAAGCCACTTGATGTAAGGAGTTATAAAACAAATAGTACTTTAAAGTTAAAAACTTGTCAATGATAAGTGTTAGCTAGAATAGATTCTGATTCAGAAAACAACAATTCTTCCCTCTTTGTCAAAAACATCGCTCTTGGAATGCGAAGATTAAAGGACAAAATAAGGGAAGTGAGAGTTACATGGCTTCTGAAAGCAAACCCAAGATCCACTTTTTATTCTCCTTAAACTAACAAGTCATAATATTATATATATATATATATATATATATATAGAGAGAGAGAGAGAGAGAGAGAGAAAAATAAAAAGGAACAAACCGTATTATGTGTTCATCAACGTTTCGTCTTTATTTCGAGACTTAAAAAAAGACGAAACGTTGATGAACACATAATACGGTTTGTTCCTTTTTATTTCTCTATTTTGTCGGAATACTATTTCCATTATTTTCATCATATATATATGTGTGTGTGTGTGTTTAATATTGATCAATCTATGTGGTTTTTAGAATATATTTTTTCTATCACAGGTATGTATGTCATACATGTTTTTCTTTATTTTTGTTTTTTTAAGTGCACTTCTGGACAAGCACCAAAAAATTTTCAAATCTATACTCCTATAAATTCGTTTTTCTTTCGTGTGTATTGATATTCATATTAAAAACCCTCTTTTCTATTTATTTAAAAAGAAAATACAATTTTCCTATATATGGGTTGCATTCACTAGCAAAAGATCTAGCTGATTTGCATATTCTTTTAAACATTCATTTTAATTAATTCCATATTAGTTGCTTCGGTTTTCTAATGGGATAATCATCTTTAGTTAACTATTACGTGTAATTATATTCATGCAGATATTCTACATGATTTATACTTGCATAATATTTACGTAAAAAGTTTATAGTAAACACAGAATTGTTTCCATATATATTTATGTATCTATCTCTGTGTGTGTCTGTGTACATTTCCCTACGCAATAACTCTGTCAATTTTAAATCTACGCACTCGAACTTTGATATACAGGGTACTGAGATTTGGAGAAATCTTTGTAATCCATTTTCAGACAGAAATTTGGCTGTTAAGAGGTCAAAGTTCAACGATTTGACCTTTGAGAACTCTACGAAACTCCTCTGCCAATTTTGGGTATAAACAATTGAAATTTTAGATATAGGTTCCTTGGACATGGATCTAACTTAATAACTTGATTTGAGCCCAAAACAATAAATGTTAAGGGGTAATAATAGGGGTCAAAGTTAAAAAAATTGACTGCTTTTTTTTTTTTTTTGCTCAACATACACCCCCAAACACCTGGGCAACGCCGGGTTGAAATGCTAGTGGTTAATAGAACTAGTTTTTGAAATCTGCATTGTTAAATATAATTGTGATCTACTTTATTGCATCATTACATTATTGTATCTTCCCAATACTTTCATCTTTATATCCAGTTTAACGTCTGTTTTACATGCTGGTATGTGTTGGATGGCTTTTAGAAACGGACTTCCAAAGTAACTTATCCCTGATCAAGTCTTTGTTTCTCCTTTTTTCTCTCAAATCCATCCTTATCACAACCTCCCATGTTTTCCTTGGACTTGCTCTACCAACTGACCCTGCTACCTCAACTGTTCTACATCCTTAATACTTTCCAGTTCAAACTAGACTATAAGCAGCTTCAGTTTAAAAACTTTTTTTTCTGTGTTCCAATTTGCCATGCACAAACTTTGCAATCTGCCTTTGATGAAACTCAATGGAATAAACTTGTTGCTTTCAAGTGATCGAGTTTCTGGAAAAAATGGTTACATCTTGATGAAAGAAATATCTAGAAGCCGTTTACAAAATTACTGAAGATTGTTGGAAGAATGATCCGAAACAAGTATTGGATGGCTTTAAGAAACTAAATTCTAAACTAACCTATCTCTGGCTAGGCCTTCATTTATTCCTCTTTCTTCATTTTTATTTATTTGATTTTTTTTTTTATTCTATTTTCACCCCAAACAAGACAGTGCCATTTTGATGTAGGGGGCTACTATTGGAGACATAAGTTGCTGGGATATTATGTAGAGAGATGAGCAGCAAGATGTCCGTTCACGTTACACTTTAACTTCTGCATGTCAGTACATTGAGAAAGCAGACTCCTGGAAGGGAGTTCCAAAGTCTAGCAGTACTAGGGAAGAAACTATTGCAGTAGAAGGCTTTCTTACATCTAAGGATCTCTACTGTGAAGGGGTGGGATCTTGCTGCTTGTCGGGTTTGTCGGGAGTATTTACGTCGAGAGGGTACAAGTGCTTGTAGTTCGTCGGAGAATTCACCATCAAAATACTTGTAGAATAGGCAGAGGGATGCAATATTTTGTTGATGGGACAGAGGTTGAAGCTTAGATGACAGTTCAGGACCTATCAGGTTGGCGACTCTCTTGCTTTAGGTGTTTTCCTTGGCCTGCCCCTGTTAACTAATAATGTTACTAACCCTGAAATTCTCATCCATTCTTTCAATATGGCTATACCATCAAAGTCTTCTGTTTGGCACACATCTCCTTATACTGTCCAGATTTAATCTTCCTCTTGGACCAGCAAAACTAAACCTATCTTTGACTCATATTAAGCATCCATCACGTTATTATCACTATGCATAGTGATAATGGTGATAAAAGAGTCGCTATTAGCTAAACCTGTAACAGTTTCTGATAACATATTACCTGTTCACTTTGTGTAAATACATATTTTTGTTTACTTTACTGTAAACATGTGCTGTGCAGCATGTTTTTACTGGTGCACATGAATGTCAGAGACTGCAATGATAGATGCTTTACCAAGAGAAGGGGGGAGGTTGACAGATTATAGAAAATATCTCAATCCAGAATCCGAACACCCAAGAGATATTTTCTTTGCTTGAAAAAAATAAATGCCTCATTGAATCGGAAAAGTCAGGCTGGGCTCAGCCTTTGTGAGAAAAGCCATGTCCAGGGTTATCTGTAGATAAGTTTCATGAATGATGGAGACAGTCTAGATGTTATCTTCAATGGATGCTTGAGTAGTCAACCTCTGGGTGGCTGAATAGTGATCACTAACATAAGGTCAGAACCAGTTATGGATGAAACGATCCCAGAAGATGGGAAGATGAGGTAGTTACATCCAGCCTTCTGGAAGAGGAGTAAGAGTCAGAGTTGAATAGTCAACAGATGAATTGATTTTTTTTAGAGCTGCTGGGCAGTTCGAACAGTGTGGTTCTCCGGGCAGGTTAGATCACTTGGGGGTTCTTGGCTGAAGGACTGTATCAATGGATCTTATGTGTTTATTTTGGTCTGGTCAGGTAAACTCTCATTCTGTAAGTCTGCCATTCAACTTTCAGAAGACAAGTATCACTTGTAATATCCAAAAAAATAAATGTCATTATCTATCTATATATCTATAAAAACAGAGATGTGTGCCACAGACGATTTCTGATTGGTTAATCCAATAATCACATCTCCTAAAAAACTATGGTTTCTACGCTCTTACCTTTACCATAAAATATTATGGCTTTATTTATTGTCCATCTTGGAAGGGTTTAATTTTTTCATAACTTGTTATTTACAAATTAAAAAAATACGAAACTTACACAATCTAACAATCCAACCTACGACATCACGGCCGCCATTCTGGTGCTAGCCGCAGACACGTACACACAATACGAAAACAATGTTTTGAAAATCTAGCAAAAATTAATTTTCCTGAAATTTTTCAATATTTAAAAATAAATTATGCCAGCTGATAAAATTTTAAAACTTTTTTTTAAAGCTAGAAAGATAAAATTTAAAAATACTTATTTTATATATATATATATATATATATGTATGAAACTAAACTAAAAAAAAAAATGCTCGTTCACTCGTGGTCTTTTCATTTCGGGTTTGTATTACTGTACACATAGATTCGAAAAAGTTGTCAAAAAACAAATATATAACAAATAAATGTTATTAGAGGCAAGATAAGTTACTTTTCTACCAAACTGTATATATTTTTCGTGTTTTTATTCAATGTAACATATTTATTCAGCTCGAAAAACGGGTTTGTATTACTGTACACATAGATTCGAAAAAGTTGATAAGATACAAAACAATATGCATAATAATAATTTATTCAGCACGAAAACACGCGCACACACACACACACACACACTCACGTCCACTACCGTCCATGGCTACGTCACGTTATTATGGCAACACGATAAACACACAGTAAATTTTATTTTCTTCATTTCTACGCAAATATTACGCAAATATAAATCATATAGAATATCTGTATGAATATAATTACACGTAATAGTTAAATAAAGATGATCATCGTATAAGAGAACCGAAAAAAAAAAACTAATAGGGAATTAATTAAAAACGATAAAAAATATGCACATTAGCTAGATCTTTTGTAGATGAATGCAATTCCACGACTCATAAATAACAAAGTTGTATTTTCTTTTTAAATAAATAGAAAAAAGGGGTGTTGATAAGACTATGAATACACACAAAAAAATATAGATTTATTTTTGGGTAAAGTTCCCCCGGGTTTTCCTTTCACTTCAGTAAATAATGGTCTTTTGTTATATATATGGCGTACTATTATCCTTATATATATGATGTTTATGTTTATATATATATAAAAGTGATAGTGTTTGTGTGTGTCTGTGCGTCTGTGTGCATTTCCCTACGCTAAAACACTGTCAATTTTAAGCCTACAGATTCGAAATTTGATATACAGCGTACTGAGATTTGGGAAAATCGATGTGATAGGTTTTCGACAGAAATTTGGCGATTAAGTGGTCAATATTCAACAATTTGACGTTTGAGAACTCTACCAAACTCCTCCTACAATTTAGGGTCTAAACACGTGATATTTTATATATAGATTCCTTGGACATGGATCTAACTTATTAACTTTACTTGATCCCTAAACAATAAATGTTAAGAGGTCATAATAGGGGTCAAAGTTTCAAAAACTTGACCTTTTTTTTTTTTTCTCAGCATACACTTCAAAACACCTGGGCAACGCCGGGCACCGATTGTTAGTTTGCTTATAAATTGGATACGGGATTTTTGTTTTTGAGGGCAAATTCTTTTGTTGCAGTATTGACCGGATTAAGCAACAACTTTTGATGACACAATGAGTGAAACAATCATGGTCGATGTAGTGAACACGCAAGGAATGCTCATACTACTCCCTTTGTTATCTTGTTTCCATTCAGCACTTTAAGACCACTGTGACCAGACGTGCGCGGCACCGACAGATCGCCGACTCCCAACGTCGTGTATCATGGATTTTTCATTGAAATATTCCTCTTATGGCCGGATCGTCATTTTCTCGCTGGCGACTGTCGATGGGAACACACATGGTTTCAAAAAAGTAGAAATATAATAATTCATGGAACAAAGAAAGGAAAAACACAAACGCCAATATTCACATATAATTGACTGTTGAACTTGTGAGTGTGTGCATGTGAGTGTGTATGTGTGTGTGTCTTCTCCCCGTTCTATCAATGTTACGTTCCTTTCTGTTTCTGTTTCACAGTCAACTCTAAAACTGTCCAACTTCCATCCGCTGCGACGGGCATCTAGTTGTCAACTAACTGTCTCCTCTACATTGGTATCTGAGGTCGCCCCCCCCCCCCACACACACACCGGCTACCGGAAGCTGCCCTTTCCTGTTTTATCTATATGTTTCTATTGTCCTGTCAACTCTAAAAAGTTTGATCTAAAAATACCTACGGATTCATTGTTTGTTACTTCCTATCTATTGTTTCCTGTTCCTTTGTCTATTGCCCCCTTCTCCTCTCAGCACTTAGTGACTCAAGTCCACCTAAGGCCCACTTTATAGTATCACACCACAACATTAAATGAAGAAGAAAGTGACAACATTTAAAACAGAAGAGAAGCTTACTAGGTTTGGCACAGGTGGAGGAGTACTTGTGGGAGGTGAGATCTTTCCCAAATTTGGTAAATTGGCAGGAGCAGAAGCTGAAGGGGATTTGGGAGGTTCTGAAAGAGAAGCAAAAGTCATCATTGTAAGTCTGCAATCCCAACACAAACGGTAACAGATTTTCTTACCTTTAATAAAGACTAGGTTACCAATATATATCTTTCAATGACTTGTTTATAATCAACCAATCACAATGATTGTATCAGGTTGGCAAGAAAGTTTTGCTGTTTTTAACTTTTAAATTCAGATGAACATATCTCAGCTCAAACCAAAAAATTATTGATCGAAATATGCACCATCAGAATCAACACACTTTTTCCAATGAAAAACAAATGTATTTATGCCAGTAACGTAAAAATCTTGCGTTCAGGTGGCGATGAAGTTACTGAAGGCATTTTTGATATCGCTTAGGTTTTTGAAGCATTTCTCATGCAGAAAGTTGTCGAGATATTTGAAACAGTGATAGTTGGTAGGTGAGAGATCTGGAGAGTATGGCAGATGAGGCAGAGTTTTGTAGCCCAATTTGTTCAACTTCTGCAGGGTCAGTTTAGCAACATACAGTTTGGCATTGTCATGCAGGAGAATTGGGCCCATTCTGCTGACTAATGCTGGGTGTTGTTGTCGAAGTTTCTGATGCATTTCATCCATTTTTTTACAGTACTTCACTGCTGTAATGGTTTCGCCTACATTCCAAAAACTGTAATGGATGAGACCGGTCGCAGACCACCAAACAGTCAGCATAACTTTTTGGTGCAACTATGGCTTCAGGAAGTGTTGTGGAGCTTTATCGGCATCTAACCACTGAGCTGAGCATCGCCAGTTGTCATAAAGAACCCACTTTCATCGCAAGTCACAATCCGGTTGAGAACCCACTTTTCATCGCAAGTCACAATCTGGCCATTCTTAATGAGTAAAAGGGAAGATGTCACTTCATAAAGGTGTTTCTTTTAGTTGTTGTTCAGTTCGTGAAGCACCCATTTATCAAGTTTTTTTGTCTTTTCAATCTCTCTCAAGTGGTTGGAAATCATTGTATATATTACGTCTAATTCAAAAGCAAGTTCTCAAACAGTTGTGTGTGGATTGAGTTCAACTAAGACTCTTAATTGATTGTCAACATCCGATGGCCGACCACTACATTCATCATCTTCAAGACTCTCGTCACTGCCACAAAATTTCTGAAACCACCATTGTGTTGTGCATTCAATAGTGGTTTCTGGGTCAAATGCTTCATTGATACTGCGACTTGTTTCAGCAGCTTTTCGGCCTAGCTTGAATTGAAATAATAAAATTGTGCAAATTTGCTTTTTTTCCACGTTGTATTCATTGATTGTGTTAAAACGATTGTAATTTAAGCGATTAGATAGAGCGAGAAACGCTCTAAAATGTCATACAAAGTAAAGGTATTATAACAAAAACTTATTTGAAAATACATCATCTGAAATTAAAATGAAAAATTCTGCAAGAACCTTTTTGTCAACCTAATAGCATGTGCTATAATCAAGATGTTTTATGAATAAAGTGGACGAAAGGATCTTATTGATGGGACTATGTATGCCTTATGTGCTTGGTGTCTCAGGTGGTTTGGCCTTGCAGAGTATACCATTTCCTGGATTAATTCCATGAAATGTCTGAATATCTCAGGTACTAGGGAGCATGGTAGACCAAGAAGGCTTGATTTGAATGCATATAAAGTGATTTGAGCCCATGCAACACAATTGATATCAACCTTTTTGGATCAAACTGCATAGATAATAGACTTGGAACATTGCCTGGTGTTGCCCACACCCGAGCTTGGTATATGTGCAGCATCTCAATACCGAAACAAGATGCTGATGAGTTTGAACTCGACCGTAACACCACAGAAATAACCAAAAAAATCTGGCATATGAATCATGAACATCCAAATGCTCACAGTATGGTAATCGCAAATGATTAAAAAACCTTGGCTGGAGCTGCAAGAAGAAAGTTTGTAGGGAATGTTAAATTCATAAGCATGTCTACCCGGTCATGGTATTCCCAAATGGTCACCCATCTGGTACTAATCAGGTTCAACATCAAAAAATAAAATATCTAGAGATTTAATGAAAAAAACAAAAAACACATGTAGGGGTTAACTGTAAAGGTCATCTGCAGATGTGAATACAACTGTCACTAAATAAATGACAGCAAAGTTGAAATCTCAGAATGGACATTTACAGGTAGATGCATGGGCATCCCAAATTATTATATGAACTAATCCAAATTGAAATTGAGAGTAAACTAGTGATCAAATTCAAGAGATCAAACTTGATCTATTCCTGTGTTTTCCCTACTTTTCTTACTCACGGCACTAGTTTACTGGCAATAACGATATTAGTGATGGGATGATTCCAAAATTTTTTCTGATTCCGATACAATTACGGATTCCATACAAAATTCTTTATAAATCTCTATATACTTAACTATAAAATGTTTATTTTTCCTTGATTACGTGTAAAACCACATGTTAAATGTGCATATGTTTCCTCAAATGTAAAAATACAGTTGTATAATAAGGAAGTGATCCATAGATTTTAGTCTTACTGGAAGTTCAAAATCAGTAAATATTTATTATTTTTTTTATTGTTACTTTAAAATAAAAACAATTATAAAAAGATAATTAAAAGAATCATTTTTGGCATCGGAAAAGAGGCACAATCTTTTTCGATTCCGATACCCTCAAAAGTTCTAATTTTTCTGATTCCCAATTTCGATTAATTGTTCCAACACGAAAAGATATATCACTATATTTTTATTTTTTTTTCATCATTCTTTTCAAGCACAGTAAAAAATACATGATTACCTGGTTCATCATTGATTATGTTGGCCAAGTGAGAATTCAGAAGTGGAATTGGATGACGAGATTCACCTGAAAAGAAAATTAAAACATTAAATATATTAATTGTCAATATGTTATTATTCTCTCTCGGACAACGATTATGTTTGTAAATCATAGCGCAATAATATTAGGAGGATTTCCACTCTTGGGAGAAATCAGTCAATATAAATTGTTAGCAACTCACACTCCCTAAAGATATAAATCTGCTATACCTGTACAACCCTGTAATCTGACCCCTTCCTCAATTACAACCTGAAATCGGCAATCATGCTGCCATTTGTTACAAGATGATAAACTTTGATAATTGGTGTAGATTGCTTGAAGCATACAATATATATATATATATATATATATATATATATATATATATATATAATGCATTAATACAATATATATATATATAATGCATTAATACAATATATATATATATATATATATATATAATGCATTAATACAATATATATATATATATATATATATATATAATGCATTAATACAATCTATATATATAAAAATGTAAAGTTGGTTCGTTCTAAACAAATAAAACCCTATTTCTAAGTTACCAATTTATTTGAAATTTTCAGACAACCCATCTTTAGAGTCGAGGTATGTTTTTATGTTATTGAAATAAATTTACCTCGCGATTTATTAAAATTAAAATATTAAATAAAATAAATATATTTTTTTTTACTGCGAATCTGTTCTGTTGATAAAACTGAACTTCCGGTTCGATTCATTTCACAGCCACGAATTGACGAAAGATTTCATTTTCTGTTAACTCGATAAGTAAAAAAAAAAAAAAAAAACTTACTCATGCAGAGAGTGATCCGTGCTGAAATAATAATGTTATTATTTAAAAAGCCATTCTTAACATGGGGAAGGGAGGGTGTTTTGTACCTATTCTGTACTTTAACCTTACAATTGAATAAAAACATATCATAAAACTTTAAACGTGGAAAACGATTTAAAAAAAATAGCGCGGATCACTCTCTGCATTAGCACACACACACACACACACACACACAAAAAAAATAATAATCCCATATTTTAAAACTTTAAATTCATTTATGTACTTATGTTTTTTAAATTTTATTTATGTTAAGGCTTCACTCATGAAACATTACGTTTTAATTGTTTAGTTTATTTTCACGGCATTGTTTACATAAAAAAGTTTGTTTTAACTTTTTCTGGTAATCTCCAAAAATACCGTTAGGGCTTATAACATGGCCGCCAGAAGAGTCAACAAAAAACTACGAATAAAATATATAAAACTCGTAATTTCTGTTTTTAAAGTGGGTTGTCAATTTTTTTTATGAAATATACTTCCAAAATAAACTATTACAGTCGTTTAAAACATAATAGAAGTATTATTTTTCATTTTTTAAAAACAATGTTTACAAAATGTCTACGCACGTTCGTAGACATTTTGTAAACATTGTTTTTAAAAAAATAAAAAATAATACTTCTATTATGTTTTAAACGACTGTAATAGTTTATTTTGGAAGTATATTTCATAAAGAAAATTGACAACCCACTTTAAAAACAGAAATTACGAGTTTTATATATTTTATTCGCAGTTTTTTGTTGACTCTTCTGGCGGCCATGTTGTAAGCCCTAACGGTATTTTGGGAGATTACCCTTTTTCTAAACTGTTTCATTTTTACGACATGCCTCAACGTATTATAAACACCCTACCCCCCCATGTTAAAAAAAAAAAAAACGCCCTTCCATAAACCTCGAAAGCCGTTCTTAACATGGGGAAGTTAGGGTGTTTATAATATGCTGGGGCGAGTCGTAAAATTAACGAAGTTGCTATCTATTATTTATTGCAAAAATTGCTTAAAATTTATTTATTTGACAAAAAAATTAAATTTTGGTACTCCTTGGGCGTTGAGTTCCATGGCGACCAGTAGAAAAAAATAATAGTCGCTCACTTAGTCTCCCACCTCACCCCGCGCGTAACATATTTTATTTACTGACGTTGCCATAACTAAACGATTATCTGTCACATTTACAAACATTTATTTATTTATTTATTTTGAAAAAAGTTTTACTTTTTATGAATATTAAAAGAAAAATGGGTACTCATGCAGAGTGATCCATGCTGAAATAATAAAGTTATTATTTAAAAAGCCATTCTTAACATGGGGGGGAGGGTGTTTTGTACCTATTCTGTACTTTAACCTTGCAATTGATTAAAAAAAAAAACACGATTTAAAAAATAGCGCAGATCACTCTCTGCATTAGCACCGAAAAATGTTACTATTTATTAATAATTTCTCACTTTTACAAACATTTGATTTTAAATTTCTTTTTAAATGACGACTTTTATCGACTTTTTTTAAAATATCCCCCCCCCCCATGGTGTTTATTCTGAAATCCGTTGTTAACATGGAGAGGTTGGGGGTGTTTATTCTGAAAGCCGTTCTTAACATTTGTGGAGGTGGATCTAATGTAAAAAAAAATAAATAAATAAATTTAAAAAAAAAAAAAAAATCATTTACTAATAACTTCTCACTTTTACAAATATTTTTTAATTTACATGCACAAATGAACAAATTGTTGAATAGTGCGAAAACAAAACATTTAGGTCCACCTCCACAATTTTCTTTTTTAAATGACGACTTTTATTGATACATAAATTTACTTCTCCGCAACTTTTATTGATAAATAAATCTACTTCTCTGCCACGGGCACTGAACCCCTCCTTTTTTTTTTTTTAATAGTATTTTCGGGTGGGTATGCTGACAACAAATATCAGTTAAATTTTGCAAATAGCCCCCCCCCTCCAAAAGTGGTGTTTATTCCGGAAGCTGTTCTTAATATGAGGAGGTTGGGGAGGGGGGTGATTATAAGGTGGACCTAATCTAAAAAAAAAAAACAAGTTGTTTATGCGCACATAAGCAACTATTTTTTTATTAACTTTTTTTTTAATTTTTAATTTAAAAATTAGTAAATTTCAATGAATAGAATAATAAATCATTTATCATTAATATGTGTTTTTGGTTTTGTGTTGAATGAAACTTTTTTTTTTCATTACAACAATAATGAACCAATTTAAATCTTCCGGCATGCGTTTAAGGGTTACGAAATTATCAATAAATCATTTAGTTACTAAGCCAACGTCAGTAAATAAAAAAAATGTTACATGCGCATGCATTAGCCTTGACTAGGAGGGGGGGGGCTAAGGGAGTGACCATTAAATAATTATGCTGGTCGCCATGGAACTCAACGCCCAAGGAGTACCTAAAGTGGCACTTATGCACTTATGTTACCCTGCTATTTTTTAAAATAGTATTTTCCTGTTAAATTCAAATTTTACAATATGTTTTTCTTTTATTAATTTGTTAAGTGAAAGTACAGATAACCCGGCCGGTTTCTAATGCGAGGAAAATCTAGCCCCCCCCCCCCAAAAAAAAAGGGGTACTCTGGATAATAACAAAACATTAAAATTGCCTCAGTCTCGAAAGATTTCTTCTCTACTGAACGAGGAAAAAAACGGTGAAGTGTAGTTCACCTTCTGTTTCTCTCCCCCTCTCTCAATATCTCTCTCTATCCATCTCTCCCTTTCCCTCTCTCAATCTATCTTTCTCTCTATATCACCCTCTCCATCTCTCTTTGAGCCCCTTTCTCTCTCTAACTCCCTCTATCTCTCTCCTTTCCTCTGTTTCATCCTTCTCTGTTTCTAACACTCCACCTCTCTCTCTGTTTATCTATCAATCCCTTTATCTCTCTATCTCCTTCTCTTTCTCTATTTTCCTCTCACTGTCTCTTTTCTATCTATATATCTTCCTCTCTATCTGTCCATCTCTAATCCCTCATCCTATTTTAGTCTCCTAAATTAATTACAGTGAATAAGGCATTGTCAAAACATGGATAAATCCTATTTTAGTCACCTAATTTACTGACTGTGAGAATAGAAGTTATTTGGAAATTACTGCTACCTTGAACAGCACCAGAAGTAACTGGTAAAACCTTTCTAATTAAATTGATTTTGGCAGCCATTTGGTAACAAAATGACATAGCCTTAGCACTTGCTGCATGAGGAATACCTGTGACCTTGCTGCCAAGTAGAAGAATTATTTATTCTATTTTAAAACATTCAACTTTTCAAAAATCTCATCTTCGACATCTCCAAAACATCCAATATGGGGAAAAATATTGCAGAAATGCAAACTTATTGTTTAGGATGAATGCACAATGGTACGCAAAAAATCACTTGAGGCTCTTGGTCGATCCTTGCAAGATTTGCGTGGCAATGTCAGACCATTTGGGAATGCAGTAATATTGCTTGCAGGAGATTTCAGACAAATGTTACCTGTTATTCTTCAATCAACACCAGCAGATGAAATAAATGCTTGCCTCAAATACTCTACTTTTTTGTTCCATGTGAAGACATTAAACTTAACTAAAAATATGCATGTACAGTTGCAGACTGTTCGATCCGCACAAAAACTTTTGCATCACTTGTGGGAAATTGGGTACGAAAAAGTGCCAGCTGATCAGAGTTAAGGGCAAAATTCTTTGACTTTTAACTTCTGTAATTTCTGTAATTTTATTTCATCAAAAGAATAGTTAGTTTAAAAGGTTTTTGCAGATATTCAAAATATAAGAATTCCATTTGACTGAGTGAATGAGCTATTCTTGCAGGTCAATACAAAGATGCCCATGAACTTAACGCTATAATTAAATGTAAAATTCCAAGTGAGGTAGTCAAATACAAATCAATCGACACTGTTGTGAAAGCAGATAAAGTGGTTAATTATCCAACAGCTATATTTGCCAGGGATGCCACCGCATGTATTGTAACTGAAATTTGGTGTACTAATTATCATGTTGTGAAATATAAACCAATCCAAGCTTTGCAATGGCACATAGCTTGCAGTAAAAAAAAAAAAATAACAAACAATATCATAGAAACAGCAATCTTAACAGGACCTTTCACAGATGAATATATCTTCATTCCATGCATTCCTATGATTCCACCGGATACATCATTACACTTTAGCAAATTGCACTTTCCAATTTTATTGTCATTTGCAATAACCATCAACAAAGCACAGGGAACAATCTTTACAATTGTGGGCCTTACAGTTACACACTGACTGTTTTTTCACATGGACGATTTATGTTACATATTCAAGAGTCACCAAACCGGAAAATCTCTATATCAGCTAAGAAAATGGAACAACAAAAACTGTGTACCCATGCAAAATGGAAATTTAAACCTATAAGAAACATGCTTTTTCTCATTTTGGAACTTTTTCCATTGCGCCAATTTGAGCCACAGCAACGCGTGGCAGGGTACAGCTAGTATATATATATATATATATATATAATGCATTAATACAATATATATATGTATATATAATGCATTAATACAATATATATATATATAATGCATTAATACAATATATATATATAATGCATTAATACAATATATATATATATATATATATTTATATATATATATATATATATATATATATATACAAGGCTGTTACGGCCATAATATCGAAACAAAAATTTTAAAAATTAAGTATTGGGTAACAAAGAAATAACAAGATCTAATTTAGGAACCCAACGAATGGGATATATATTAAAAAAATTCTTTTAAATGGCTTAGGGCTTCCTGTAGCAACTTGTTATGACTGCTCTTAAATAAGGATACGAAAATTAGACGATATATTAATATTTAAATGGGATTTTTCGTAACCACAACAAAGGTAGATGTTTCTCGCATGCCTTTCTAGCTAGGTATATCCCCTTTCTTCCTTCTCTTGAAAATATGCTCCATTGTCAAAAGTGTGCTTAATCATAAAGTCTGAAGAAATGCTGATTTTGAAAATTTTTAAATGACATAATGCTTGAAATTGTCGAATTGGACATGGAAACAATTGTAAAAAAAATTGTTTTGAAGTCTTGTTTTTGCTTACACAGTATATTAATGCTCAATTACAAAATTTGATAATTTTGTAGCTTACTCTTTAAGTCAACCATTTTTGGCTTAAAATTCATTGGTATATGAAAATTTAGTGTATTTCACGAACTCAGTATAATTGCATATAAGTATATATATATATATATATATATATATATTGTATTAATACAATATATATTGTATTAATACAATTTATATATAATATAATAATGTATTAACATATATATATTGTATTGATACAATATATATATATTATATAATGTAATAATGTATTAATGCAATATATATACTAGCTGTACCCTGCCATGTGTTGCTGTGGCGCAATTTGGTGTAATGGAAAACTCCTCATATTAAGAATGCCTCTAGCCTCCCCATATTAAGAATGGCTTTTGGAATGAATACCATAATTCTCCCCATGTTAAGAACTGCTTTAGGAATAAACACCCTCAACCCACTCATGTTAAAAATTGTTGAGGTGAACCTAATGTGAAAAGTTACCTTTTGTTTTTTTTGTTTTTTTAAATTGTTAGTTGAAAGCACAGGATAGTTATCAAACACCATTCCCTCCCCATGGTAAGAATGGCTAAAAAAAACAAAAAAAAAACGGTTTTCTTGGTAGAAACTTATCTGTATTTCACCTAACAATTTCTTTAATGAAGAAAAAGCATTCATATTTTCTTATAAAAAACAACTTCTGTTAAAAAAAAAGATGTACTTTCAATTTTGTTAAAAGTTTTCTGAAAGAAAAAAAAAAAAAAAGAAAAAAAACTTTAACAATTAACGGTAAAAAAAAAGCAAAACCCCAACAATCGACTGACATATACATTCACAAATTATTTTTTATAGTGTCACGATATCTTATTTTTTATTAATAAATTGTTAATTGTAACCCCTTTTGAGCTCCTGTGAACACTGAATCCCAATGAAAATAGACAAACGGTGCAGTTTCACGCCTTAAGACATGTGTATTTGAATTCAGCACCATGGAAAACCACTATATAGACATACATATCAAGTTTTTGAGTAATATAAAAAAAGACCTCCAAAACAGCATGTTTTTTTAGCCATAAAAGTCCCAGAAGGATGCGAACCAGAATTTTGCCAGAGTCATCCATACTGAATTTATATTAAGAACAATAGCCTCCACATTTTGGACAAATTTCAGGAAAATCTAATGGATGGATCAAATGCAAAAAGTGTCATTTTTGGCAATTTGGGGCTTTTTTTTATCTCTTTTGAGCCCCTGGAGATGCCGAATCCTTGTGTAAATGGATAATGGTGCAGTTTCAGGCCTTAACACATGTATCTTTAAGTTGACCACTGTAAAAAACCATTATATAGTCAGTCATATCAAGTTTTTGTTGAGAAATATGAAAAAAGGACCACAAAAAGGGGACGCAAACCAGAATTTTGCCAGAGTCACCCATGCTGGATTTATATTCAGAACAATGGGTTCCATATTTTGGCCAAGTTTCAGAAAAATCTAATGGATGGATCAAAAGTTATGAGACAAAACGTGTCATTTTTGGGCTATTTGGGGGCATTTTTGACCTCTTTTGAGTCCCTGGGGATGCAACAGGGATTTTTGCAAAAATAATTTTTTTACTGTGCACATCTATTTAATGAAATATAATTTGTCGTAAATTTTCAGGAAAAACTAACTGACGGTTATCTGGCACTCGTCCGGACTAACGGATGCACAGACACACGGATGCCATTGAAAACATAGGTCCCTCTCTGATAAATCTGGAGACTAAAATATTATTCTCGCAAATAAATAAATAAAGCAGAAATGATTTGTAATCATTTTTTTTTCCAAAAACGTTGCAAATAAAGTGACCATGCTTTTTTTTTTTTACTTACTAATATCAAGACCAATTTTGAGTCGACAAGGCAAGCCATCAGCTCGAATGTTGTAATGATGAACTAAATGTTCTAATGAACTCATATACGGACCATTGTCAATGAAATACACAGGTTTCTTCAGATACTCCTGGAAATAGAATATAATTGACTTCTAATTTTGTAGATTTTACAGTAAAATCTATATTGTTAAAAAAAAAAAAAAAAACTTTTGAAACACAACTTGTCAAGAAGTTGAGAAAAAAAAAAAGAAAAAAGTAAAAAATCTTTTAGAAAAAAAAAATTATTTTATGAGGGTTATTCCTAAAGTAAGGCCTCCTATTTTTTTAAACTCAAAAACTAAAACATTGACGAGCTATGAAAATAGGAGTAGTACCATTAAAACGAAGCAACCTTTTATGGTCCCAGATTTATTTTTCTACATAGTCACCACCATTCTCAATGCACTTTTGCCAGTTTCTTTTGATGATTTGTCCTAAAAGTTTGGAGTGTGTTTTGTTACACATCTCTGTTGCCATTCTGAAATCAACAAACTTATCTCCTAATTGTACTGACATCAACTGTATTGGTTTCATAAATGTTCAACAGGCGCTGTTGAATGTTGACTGGTTCAATTTTTTCTGCATAGAGGAATTAAATTATGTATTTCTGTTTCTAACGCACGCCCATGACAGGGGTTGCTTTCTGCAAGACTCTAGTCTTCCACTGTCAATATCTGCAACAGGAAGATTAAACTTTCAGGTCATGAATGCATAAGTTCAGTCATCATAGCAATGCAATTTGCAATCCCCTCTGATCTACTTGGGCAGAATGAAAAATAGGAGGCATTACTTTTGAAACTTCCTCATATATGAAATTAATCTTTTTTTTCTCATGATTTTTTTCTGACTAAAAGTGTAAAAAGAGCAAGCTACAGATTGGTGAAAGATATTGAGGGAGTTTTTCAGCTCTCACTGGAAGTTCTTCAAACAAATAAATATGGCAGAATCAAATATATAAGATGCTTCATTAAGTTTCCAGACTTTTTTCGTATGGGCACTTTTATTGATAGTGCACACATGAAACTTTTATTGATAGTACACACATGAAACTCTAGTTCCCTTTGAAGTAATCTCCTCCGGCTGCAATGCACTTAGTGTAGTGTACTGTTCCAACAACTTCTGGAAGGCTCCATGGAAGTCCTCTCATGTGAGCATCTCAATGACCCTTGTTACAGCCTCTTTCATTCCCTCAATTGTCTCATAATGACAGCCTCTAAGGTTTTCCTTAAGCTTAAGGAATAACCAAAAGTCACAGGGAGAAGGTCTGGACTATAGGGAGTATGAGGAACTGTTTTGATGCCCATAGTCTGTCAAATAGTCTGTAACAAGGATACAGTTGTGGACTGGTAGAAATGCCAGTGACTCGATTTGAAGAGTGCTGGCCTCTTCCGACAGAATCTCTTCCTGAACTCCCTTAAAACCTCAACATAATATTCCTTGTTGACTGTCTGTCCAATGGGAACCCAATGCATGTAGATCATACCTGTGCTGTCAAAAAAAGGGATCATCATAAGTGTTTGGGTGGATTTGCTCTGTCTAGCCTTCTTGGGTCTGAGAGAGCCAGCATGCTTCCACTGGGAACTCTGTCTCTTGGTCTCTGAGTTATCCAGCTTTCATCGCAGCTCACCAGAGCATCAAGAACTGTGGGATCTGAATTTATCAGCTCGACCATCTCTCTACTGTCATGACAACGTGTTTCTTTCTGATCTTCTCTTATCACCTTTGAGACAAACTTCGTAGTAATCCGTAATTGTATTTTTTTGTCGGCCATCTTGAGAATTGAACCTTCAACCTTCAATTGTAAGTGATGTTCTCCAGAAGGTTGAAAGATGACTGAAAAAATACAATTGTGAATTACTTAGGACCGCTATCCAGTTATGACTAACAGAACGAGAACATGCTACCCCCATGAAGTAGGTAAAGGGTCCTGTTTGAAATTCAGTCCAAATTCCTGAATTTGACAAAAACATTCCTGAGTTTGACAAGATATGTGCCCAGACGAGTGTGGCCCCGACAAACCGCCAACCCCCAACGTCGTGTGTGCCATGGTATTTTTCGTTCACTGTGTTTCTTATGGCCGGATCATTATTTTCTCGCTGGCGACTGTCGATAGGAACACACATGGTTTCACAAAGTAGAAATATTAAAATAAAACAAACACGAAAAACACAACGCCAATGGATTTCATCTGGAATATTCTTTTAACCCTTACATTTTTGCATTATCATCAATTTTTATAAAAACATGATTTCTTGCATAATATATAATTTCAATTTATGTGCTAAACAGCGAAATTTATAGCCCGCTTATGAATATTATTTTGCTAATTTCCTCTGGAGATATGAAACCATTCTTTGAAACTTCATGGAATAAGGAAATTAAAAAAACTTTTGTATTTCTTGTCGAATAATAAATTGTTGCAATTTCTAATTTATAGAATTCATCCTGATTTCCTTATATATATATATATATATATATATATATATATATATATATATATATGCTAAGATTTTGTTCCTTAGAAGCGCCGGTTAAATTTGAATTAAATAAGATACATACTATATGTTTGAAGCCAAAACAACGCATTGCATTGTTACAAAATAAACGGATATTTATATTGTTTGAAATTTATGTTAAAGTTCATATATATATATATATATATTGTTGTTGTTTTGACTTCAAATGTATATAATATATATCTTATTTAATTCAAATTCAACCAGTGCTTTTAAGGAACAAAATCTTAATGTGAATCTCGCGTGACCAAACGCACTGTTCCAAGACTTAAAGAACTACCGTAGAAACAACAAACAGCTAATTCTCTGCTCCAACAACAATATGGCAAAAAAGACATACTGAAGATGAAGGTTTCCTTCGAAATATATTTATGAACTTTAACATAAATTTCAAACAAAATAAATATCTGTTTATTTTGTAACAATGCATTGTTTTGGCTTCAAACGTATATAATATGTATCTTATTTAATATATATATATATATATATATATATATATATATATATATATATATATATACACAAGAGAGAGAATAGGAAACTATTGACAGTTGCAGGTAGACAAGATTTTGTTGTGAATGTTTTACAGGGAAGGGGGGGGGGAATAGATTGAAGCTAAGTCGAGCACCTACCATGAAAATAAGAGTAGCGAAAGACTAGCAAGGTCTCTTCTCACAGTAAATATGAATATTAGTGGAAACACAAGTAAATCATAATCGGGGTCTATTTTGATAGAGGATGTACAATTGTAAATAATAAAAATTTTTTAAAAAGTAATAAAAAATTTTACCTATTGGAAACTTTTGCAGGAGAAAATCAGTTCCAGATTGAATGAAGCCACAAAACATGTTTTACTTAAAGTTCCCAAACAAACAAATATGGCTGAATCCTATATAAACCATTGTGTTATTTTGAACTTGCTATTTTTCTTGAATTGAAATTGGATTATCTTTGTGTGCATTAAAGTTTAAAGCTTAATGCGACAATCAATTATTGAATAATTAAATTCTGCCCAATCACTTTTACTTAAAAGCTGTTGTCATCAAGAGCCGATTGCAAAAGCCTTACAAGAAAACAAAACAAGCTTCAAGATCAACTTTAAAAGGATTTACTCACACATTTTTGGATGGCATAGTGAAAGATATGATTGTTATGGCAGATGCTAATGACAAACCAACCTTCGTGCCATTTATTTTTGCGGATCAGAAACAAACCTTCAACTAAATTTTGCCGTTTTAAAAGAGTTATAACACCCTGCAAAGAAAACAAAAGCAAAACATTTCATTATTTAAAATAAAAATTTTAAATTAAAATCAATGCAATTTTAAATGAATAATATTATTTTTTTTATGAGCTGAGACTTTTGAAATTTTAAAATTTCTTTTTCTGAACAAAACTTGTTTTATCTTTTTGTCTTTTTTCTCATTTTGTTGGTATTAATCACGGGGGGTGGGGGGATGTTTAATGTCAAACCTCCCAGTGAGATAGAAAATGTCTGGCTAGGTAAAAGTCAAGCCCAAGTGATGTGCCGTGCTTGGTTGCACATGTTTGAATAAAACATCTTAGGAAGCATAAAACGTATTAATATTTAAGATAGAAATTAAAAACCAAAACTGATGCCATTTTAAAATGAATAAAATAATTTATCATTCTTTTTATTCCTCTTTTTTTTTTTTTCTTTTTATGAGCTGAGACATTCAAAATAAAATTTTTTCTCCAGAACTTGTTATTTTGTCCCCTTTTTGTTCATATTATTTGCAGGCAGTTTATTTTCCTTTTTTTTTTTGGGGGGGGGGGGTAGCCTCCCATTGTGATAGAAAATGTTCGGTAAAGTGAAACTCAAGTTTGGATGATGTACTGTTCTATATTGCTTATATGTAGAATACATCATAAGAGTTGAATGAAAATATATTTTTATGTATATATAAAAGTCAATGTTTGTTTGTTTGTGTGTTGTAGAAATTGATATGTTAAAAGAAAATTCAAATGAGTTTCAATAAGGTTTAAACTTTTCACAACACCATTGAAATTTTCCTGCAATTCCATCTGAAGTCACTAAGAAATTAACTCCACACTCCTCAAAGCTTTCAAATTGGGGCCCCTTACCATTGAATCTTTTTTAACTCAAAACTGCACAAAGTCTGCTAACTTTTTCAATTTTGTTTACAGGATATCCTTTTAAGTAGAACAGATTGATGTCATTTTGATGGTAGTTGAAACTGATATGGTGGTATATTGTGAGATACGAATCGAATATAAAAAAGAATTGAATGAAAGCTTTTCTGTATAGATCGACAATATTTATTATATATTTGCAACTAAAGAATTTATTTTATTAGAACATCCATTGAAGCAGTTATGCAACACATACCTATAAAAATGTCTGCTCTTTGAACAAAGCAAGGGACATAACTCTTCATATTCGTATGAACATAGCCTTGTGTGTTTATTGCACTAGCCTTGATCGTCCCACTTGTGCTAGGAAATTTTTGCTCATGAACAAAAATCACAAGTCTAGATTATGAACAAATAATAATGCTTAATTTTTTAATATAAAAAATTGTACTTGCTTTCCCAAGGTTGAATGGTAGATGGGCAGAATAAGGGTTTTGCCTGAAACACACGTTCCATGGACACAGTCCTTCAGCCAAGGATCCAACCTGTTGGAGGAGCACACTGGTTTAACTGCCTGCCACCTCTCTGGAAAATCAATTGCCTCTGTCAAGCATTCAATTCCAACTCTTACTCCTTCTCTGCCAGGAAGGCTCTGATCAGCTCCTCTACCAATCTAGAATCTTTTCACCCTTGACGGATTCTGAGCTTTTGTTAACAGTCACAATTCAGCTCCCAAGAAATTGACTACTGAAAATAACGATCCGACAATCTCTATCCAAAGCGGTTTATCTGAAGCCCATCTTGGAAAATTACTTTCAACAAGCAAGTTGGTCCCAGTATGACATTGTCCTTCATTAAGGTATTTATTTTTAAAACAAAGAAAATATCTCTTGAATGGTGGGGCTCGGATCAAAAATATTTTCAGTTCTGTGTGCCTCCCTTCTTCCTGTCGTACTGTACTGAAATGGCACTAACCCTACATGGGTTGAACCCACTTCCTCCAAAAGAGGAAGTATTATGGGAGTATGAAACTCACAAATATTCCCCAGTCGCATATATATGCTCATCAAGGGATATAACGATATTAGGTTTGTGCAGCTCTTGCAGGGAGGTGTTAACATCCTTCTACATACAGTGCCAATCTGCTACTAATAAGGTTCAATTTAGCTTAACTTCAGTGATCTAATGAGAACCGATGTATAAACATGCCCCCTTGCTCACGCATCTATCATGCAGTGTCTGCCAGTAATATGCACTGGCAAAACATGCAGCGCAGTGCATGTTCACAATATTAATTGAAGCTGTTGTGTGACAGATGTAGATTCTCTGAATAACAACATAACTCTTCTTCGATTCCTTTTGAGACGAAGCAAGATAACTTTTAAGCAGAGTTACTTCCCCTTGAAATACAAATGTTTTTTTTATATTTATTTGGTAGATGAAATCTGTTTAATCTAACACTTATAAAGTGTTGAGAGGCCAATCCATCCTATTAGTCAACTCAGAGCTGGAAAATTCAGATAAAATCTTAAAAATTATATTTAGCAGTCGAAAATATTGCTCTAATAAAATATAGGTCTCTCCTCCTCAACTATCTTTTGGAATGACAAGTTATTCCATGTAAAATTCATAACTAAAGAAATGACCACAGCATTTCTTATTCATTTGTTGTTTCGACCACTTGGAACAGGAGAGATGATATACTTACAAAAATACAGCATTAATATATAATATAGATAAACAGGGATTAGGAGAGATTTTCGGAGTATAAGGGTTTGTAACGTTTTCATGCAAAACAGATATAGGAAGAGGTCTTGGAGACAAAGCATTATCCTTTTTAAGTAGACATTTAGAAATAACATTTGTGCCAGGCTAGATGATCTGAAAATCACGCCTTCTCAAGTACATGATATCATAAAAAACCTAGACACCTCAAAAGCATGTGGACCTGATCTCATCCCGGGTGTGCTATTAAAAAAATGCTCCGCTGAGGTTGCTCCAGTTCTCTCTAAACTCTTTAACAATGACTTAACGAATCTTGTTTTCTTGGCTGCTGGAAAACTACTGTGGTACCAGTTTACAAAAACTCTGGCGAAAGAACTGACCCATTAAATTATTGCCCAATTAGCCTCCTCCCTCTTTTCGCCAAAATATTTCAGTCCTTAATTAATCAAGCTCTAGTCCACCACCTTACAGCTGCTAAACTTCTGTCTGACCACTAATATGGATTTAGGCAAGCCTGTTCTACTGCAGATAGTCTAACTGTAATCTCTGAACGATTATACCAAACACTGGATAAGGCAGGAAAGGGGAGGGCTGTAGTCCTAGATATACCTAAGGCTTTTGACAGGTTATGGCATGATGGTCTTCTCATAAAAATAAAATCCTATGGTATTACTGGACGAATGCTTAGCATAATTAGATTCTTCTTAAATGAGAGAAGAATCCAGGTTGTCCTTGATGGGCGTATGTCCAAAAGATTTGATATAAATGCAGATGTACCTCAGGGATCAATCCTTGAACCATTATTATTTCTGATATTCTTAAATGATTTACCTGATAAAATTGTCTCTGAGATGAGTATATTTGCTGACGACACTATGCTCTATAGCAGGCACATGGGGAAAACTAATGCGCAAATATCTAAGGTAATCGCTGAAACCTAGAGGAAGACTAGAAGTCTGTAGTGGAATAGGGTCAAAAATGGACAAAGCTCGTTTCCTTTAATAATTACATGAAACCTTACCAACCACCAATAGCTATGGCTAGAGATATTTTACCTGACAGCACTCCGTTCAAGCTCCTTGGCTTAACGTTCATAGGAAACATGAGTTGGAATAGATACATCAAGATCACTGCCAAAGCTGCTGCAAAGAAGGTAGGCTCTCTATGCTGTGCTAGTAAGTTACTTACACCTGAAAGTATCCTATACACCTACAAAGCCACCATTCACCCATGTCTGGAGTACTGCTGTCACATTTGGGCTGGTGCATCTGCTACTAGTCTCTCGCTTCTCGACAGGGTCCAAAAGAGAGTCGTCAACTTAATAGGTCCTGAACTGTCATCTAAGCTTCAACCCCTGCCCTATTGATGAAATATTGCAGCCCTCTACCTGTTTTACAAGTATTTCAACAGTGGATGCTCTGACGAACTACAAGCCCTTGTATCCCCTCGACGAAAATACCTCTGACAAACCCGACAAGCAGCGAAGTCCCACCCCTACACAGCTGAGATCCTGAGATGTAAGAAAGCTTTCTACTCTAATAGCTTCTTCCCCAGAACTGCAGAACTTTGGAATTCTCTTCCAGTTTCCTGTGTCCCCAACTGTACTGACATGCAGAAGTTCAAGTGTAATGTGAACAGACATCTTGCTGCTAAACTCCCTACATAGTACCCCTGCAAATTAGGTCCCTGATAGTAGCCCCATACACCAAAGTAGCAATATGCCTTATTTGGGGTGAAAATGTAATAAAAAAAAAAAAATCAATAAAAATTTCTTCCCTGTCAGAGGTTCACTTACTTGCCGCTGTAATTCTGGATGTAACCAATATTTTGAATCTGTCTTTGCTGGTGGAGGAGTATAATTTTCTGGGGAGAAAAAAAAAGGAAAAGATTTATGGATTTTGGTAGTAATGACATATCAGCCAAAGGAAGAAGAAGGATGGAAGGTTTTTGGTAAATTTGTAGATTAACACACTCTGCTATCTGCCCTCTCTCTCTCTCGCTCCTCAAAATAAGATTCTAGAATTTTTAGACGATTACATATGAATTGAAAAACTGGGTGGAAAGCAGAAAAAAAAGCAAAATATTTATTTTACTACTAACCCTAAGTCCAATGGCTGGTAAGGCCATAAAAACACACTTAATTACTTAAAAGAGTACCCTCCTCTAAAAGAAAACAATGCACAGGATTTATATCTTACAGCTAAACAAAAAAAGTGCTAGAATATCCCCGAAATGTGGGATTATTTCACATTAAATTTATACGTGAAACTGATTCCCCCACTTTAAATTCTAAAATGATAATTTTTAGTTTTAATTTTTTTTCTTCCTTCCATCCAAATTTTCTAGCTGTTCACACTGAAATAATATATGTAGAATCTCATAGTTTTTTTCAAGGGAGGGGGGCGATAGTGGAGGGTGTTAAATTATGATAATACAAGGTTTTCTTTAAAAAATAAATAAATAAAAGCAGAAGCCCAATATATTTTTACAGTACACTTTCTTTTTTTTTTTTTTCGTTATGCCTTTTTGGATATTTCCCTGTGGAGATATCTTTAACTGAACCCTTAAAAAAATTTTTTAAATTGAACATAACAGGACATGTTAAGTATTTCATCTAATAGTTCCCATTTAATTCTTTCATTTTAATCATTATTTCTGAATTCATCTAAATTGAGCAGAGACAAAACGCCTCGGAATGACAGAAAAGTTAAGTCCCTAGATTTAGACACAAGGTCAGGATTTAATGTGGAAAAAATCCAAGTCTCTAAAAATGTGGCACTTTAGATTGGAATAGAAATAAAAATTACTACAGTCTTGGAGGATTTCATCATCATCATTGACTGAGGATAGAACAGATGATGTATAATATCAGAACAGATAATACACTTTAATCTAAGCCAAAAAGCCGAACATAATGTATTTCTTATTAGATTGAACTGAAAGTTTTAATTAAAATTCAGTCAGTAAAAATTTCATTGTTTCTCAACCGTAAATAATTTAATCCTTTACCGCCAGAATTTTTTTATGAGATAAATAAATTTGTTTATCATGAAACTCACACGTGACGGAAGTTAGCATGCAACTGATGCATGAACATAAACAAACACCATGCTGAGCCATGCATGGATCTGTACTTTGAAGACTAGTTGGGCTGACAAGTACGAAATATTGTTTTTTTGAAAGATAACCTGAAAGTACAAAGGGTTAACATTTTCAAAATCGTTTTTTTTTAATTAAGAGTTTCTAACCTTATAAGTTCTGAATGGTCTGTCAAGTTCCTATCCCTGTGTTTGTTTTACAAGTATTTCTACAGAATGTGATCCAATGAATTTAATGCACTTGTATCCACAATAAAACTACTCCTGATCCGTCCAAAAGAGTCGCAAATCTGATAGGCTCTGAACTGGCATCTAAGCCTCAGTCTCTGTCCCATCGACGAAACGTTGCATCCCTCTGCCTGTTCTACAAGTATTTTAATGGTGAATGCTCTGACGAACCGCAAGCACTTGTGCCCCACGACGTGAACACCCTCGACAGACCCGACAGGCTGCAAAATCCTACCACAACACTGTAGAGATCCCTAGATGTAAAAGATCTTTCTACTCCAGTAGTTTCTTCCCCAGAATCGCTAAACTCTGGAATTCCATTCCAGCTCTCTGCTCACCACTGTACTGACATGCAGAAGTTCAAGTGTAACGTGAACCGACATCTTGCTGCCCAAATCCCAACATAGTACCTCAGTAGTTGTTGCCCCTAATAGTAGCCCCCTACACCAAAGTGGCAATGTGCCTTGTTTGGGGTGAAAATGTAAAAAAAAAATATATATATATATATATTATAAGGTAAAATTAAAAGCCAAGAACAATGCGAGATTTTTTTTTTTTTATATAGAGTAAAATTAAATGCAAACAAAAGAAATAAAGTTCTTTTTTTTGTTGTTTGTTTTTTCTTTTTCACACAAATTTTAACTCTAAACAACAGTAATTTTTTTTTTTCTGTTGTATTCAATGGTGATATAAATCTCAATATATTTCAGACTTATTAGTCCATTTTCAAGAGAAGACAGCGGAAGAGAGACTCTGTCACATTTGGGCTGTTCTGCTACTAGTCTCTCGCTCCTAGTTAAGGTTCAAAAGAGAGTCACCAATCTGATAGGCCCTGAATTGGCATCTAAGCTTCAGCCTCTGTCCCATCGACGAAATGTAGCATCCCTCTGCCTGTTCTACAAGTATTTTAATGGTAAATGCTCTGGCGAACTGCAGACACTTGTGCCCCCACGACGTAGACACCCTCGACAAACCCGACAGGCAGTTAAATCCCACCCCCACACAGTGGAGATCCCTAGATGAAAAAGATCTTTCTACTCCAGTAGTTTCTTCCCCAGAATCGCTAAACTCTGGAATTCCATTCCAGCTCCCTGCTCACCACTGTACTGACATGCAGAAGTTCAAGTGTAACGTGAACCGACATCTTGCTGCCCAAATCCCAACATAGTACCTCAGTAGTTGTTACCCTTAATAGTAGCCCCCTACACCAAAGTGGCAATGTGCCTTGTTTGAGGTGAAAATGTAAAAAAAAAAAAATATATATATATATATATATATATATATATATATATATATATAACTACTTCATTTACTCACATAAAATTAATATACGAAAGTATAAATTTATGTGTAAACATTTACTTCAAAAGTGCTCAATACATAGGTAGAGCTAGTTAGTAAGTTATAAAATATATATGGCGATTAAACTACACTGAATATTCTGTGTTTCATCCACTCTAGGACTCTTCAGGCTTATGCACATAAGCCTGAAGAGTCCTAAAGTGGATGAAATGCGGAATATTCAGTATAGCTTAATCGCCATATGTATATATATAATATATATATATATATATATATATTATATATATATATATACACACACACACATACACAAACCTATACACACAGATCAAGCATAAAAATTTGTCCCTTTAAGTTTGAAGAAATAAAAAATGTTTAGTTTTTGGTAGATCAATTCATAATTAGTTGATATATTTACTTTGGAGTCATTTTATTTATATATATTTTTTAAAATTTCTTCTGTTTGTGTATCAGAAAAAGTTAAATGGTAGAGTTTACTATTTAAAAAATTAAATTGCCGTACCAAAAGTAAATCAAAATTTTTTTTATTTCTTCAAACGAAAGGTAATCTTTTTCCTTTTTTGAAGTTTGACTTATGATTAAAAAAAAATACTCCTTCTAAAATTTAAAAAAAAAAGAAAACATTGTTTACTTTTTACAAAAATTTTTCTGAAATATTACTAACAATTAGTGATGGGACGATTCCGATACAATTATCAATTCTGATTCTTATTCTTAATAAATCTATAAATGTATAAGAATAGTGCTGTTGATTACCATAAAAATACATGATAAATGTGCAAACATTTTCTCAAGCATAAAAATATATTTGTGGAAGATGATTTATGAATTTTAGTTTTACTGGTTGTTTAAAATCAATAAATATTTATTATTTATCATTACTAGCACCAGTGGAAGATTTTGCTTTCAACAAAATTAAATAAAAAAAAGACAAATTAAAGAATCGTTTTTGGCATCAGAAAATAGGCACAAATTTTCCCGATTCTGATACTCACAAAAGTTCTGATTTTTTCGATTCCCGGTTCTGATTAATCATCCCAACACTGCTACCAATAAAAAAAATCAAAAGCAAATCAGGCTACTTTAATTTAGATGCTCCTTAGGTAAAAAATTAATAACACTCATCCAGGCCTAAAGGCCACTCGAGGATAAGGATTAAATGTGTTAGGTGGATGGTGAAACAACATTGTGATGATTGATAATGATAATGGTGATTGGACAAAATTTAATTTGAGAGGACAAGTCCAGCAAGAATTTGTTTACATTGGACTTGAAATTGACCATATTGTAGTTGACTGGGAAGCAGCCTAGAAAGACAGTAGAAAATTGCACCATATAACAATTACAGTTAGTCGACGGGATGGCATGTGTAATGACCATTGGAGAATCCAGTAAAACCCTTACAGCAATACATCTGGTTGCAGTGCGAATCTTTGTTAAAATTCAATTCAGTTCATAGAATTTAAAGAAACCCCCAGGAGTTGTAAAAGATGTGAAAATGATTACCAAAGAGCTTGACACATTTTGTGTGATTGTGTTGAGTAGCAATGTCCAATGGCGTTTCTCCATTGATCCTTGGGAAACAAGGGCAATAATTCTGCAAGAGAACCTGCAAAAGAAATGACTAAAATAATAAGTTAAGGATCAAAAGGAGGTTATAGTCAGCTAACATTTTTTTTTTTTTTTTTTTTTTTTTTACACAGGAGTCACCGCTTATCAAGGCCCGAAGACCACTCGAGGATAAGTGTTAATAAGTGTACGGAAGTCAATGGGAAAATATCATAGTAATCACTAGTAGTGAAAATTTGGTAAATTGGATTACTTAAGAGACGACTCATCAAGAATTTGTTCACATTGGACTTGAAAACGACTATATTGTACTTAGTTAGAAAGCAGGAAAACGGAAGAGAGTTCCAAAGGCATGCAGTTCTAATAAAGAAACTTTGTTCATGCAATCTGCGTTTAGATTTAGGCACGAATAAAGAGTGGGGGAAATTATTAATAGTGGTTTCCGCTAGACAAGTGTTTTTTGTGAAGTCGAACAAGGGGGGGACCATAGATTGGAGCTCAGGCGAGCACAGCGAAGCTGCTCCAGGAAGTAGTGACAAGGCAAATCAGTTCCTTTGCTTTTTTCTTTCATGACTATATCTCCCCCGTGCAGTTACACTTTTTTTTATTACCCTTTCCTGATCATTCTAATTTTACTTAATAATCATTGAAAAAAGTTATTTGGTCTTATTTTAATTAAGAATGATTGAAATTATTTTTTTTTTAATACGTATTATTGAAAACACTTTTTAAAATCTTTTAAAACTGTTTTGAGAATATGGGAATATGATATATTGGATGCATTTTTTTACGATGTTTGAAATTTTGTTATTTTTTATTTCAATAATTTCATTTGTTATTTTGATTTCAATAATTTCATTTTTATACTTTCATAAACATATTTATTATATAAATTGAAATAAAAAAACTTATTTTTAACATTAAAAATAACATTTTTTATAATTTCATAAACATATTTCTTATAAAATTTCAAATAAAATAAAAACTTTTATTTTTTAATTTTGTTATTAAAAATGCAAATCTAATATAAAAAGGCTATATGTCTGTCTGTCTGTCTCCATATTTTCAAACTTTATCTCCTCTGAAACTAAAAGTTGCAGAACTGTACTAGCGGCAGCAAATGATTGGGGTTTTTTATGTACTGTTCTTTTATGGGTTTTTAGCCAGTTAAAATAGTTTTTAAGGGGTTAGAAATGGCTCAAAATCGGGAAAAAAAACTTATACATTTTGTACATTCATCTTAGTTTATTTTTAACTTTTAATCAGTTCGTATGCGTGTCACCTTGGTACAATGGTAACATCACCAGCTTTGAATGCTACAGTTTTGGTTTCGATTCTAACTGATGCCTATTTTTACTTTTGAAATCACAAC
This sequence comes from Euprymna scolopes, assembly GCF_053919585.1. NCBI lineage: Eukaryota > Metazoa > Mollusca > Cephalopoda > Sepiida > Sepiolidae > Euprymna > Euprymna scolopes. Next base: position 79,279,943 of record NC_136492.1, read on the forward strand.
TCTATAATAATATATAATAATATATACGAAATCTGAACGAATTAAAATATCATATTTAAGCCTATTTTATGTCCGGGCAAATCCCCCCTCCCCGTTAGTAAAGACCAATTGTGTTATTTTTATCTGTATAATTTTATTGATTTTTATTGTTTACTTTTCAATAATGTCCTTTTCTTATATTTTATTTTAATGCATCACTTCACAATAGAAATACTGAAGAATAATAAAAGTGGAGGAACTGATTTGCCTTTTCACCGCTTCTGGTAGCAGCCACGCCATAAGTTAGGAAGCACGTTAGCAGACCATAACCAAAAACGAAATGAAAAAGATAATACTTGGGAAATGTAGAGAATGATGACAGACATATAGAATGAACATGTCATGTATGCACTTATATCATTACTAGCACATTGCCAGGGACAAAAGTGTAATATATTTCTATTAAAACTTGTATTTATCTCTCTCCTGGTTTCTTCTTATCTCCGCCCCACCCCCTCTTTTTTCTTTCTCTGGACATACAATGAGCACACATTTTTTATAAATTACTTGAGGAATGGATCACCATAAGGGGAAAAATATAACTACTTCAAAAAAAAAAAAAAAAAATCTGTTATTTTCCTTTAGTTAGTATATAAAATGGCTGGAAAATAGACCCCCCCCCCCGCTCCATCTTCCAACAAAATCTATGCTAGTTTAGAGTCAAAGAACAAATCATTTTTTCTAAATTTGTAGATATTATTCAACCAGAGCAATGCTTATCAAGAAAATACCAACTTTGTGGATGTTTGTTTTGTAGTTTTAGATAGACATACCCACAACTGCGTTTTATATAGTAGTTAAGCATTTATAGTACAGTAGAACCCCGGGATACGGCATTAAAAATTAGTAAGAAAATACAGTACAGTATATAATACATATGTATATAATCAAATAACATTATAAATTACACCAATGAATAAAACTAAATAAAAAAGTAAATGAGTAAAAAAAAATAACAATAACAACTGAATGGGCCCAGATAAGTAAAGATAGGCTGGCCAAGCAAATCAGGTAAGCTGAATGAATTGGAACAAATACATTAAGGACATTGCCAAGGCTGCTGCAAAGAAAGTGGGCTCCTTCTACCATGCTAGAAACTTACACCCAAGAGCATCCTATATTTTTACAAAGTCACATTTCACCCATGCATAAAGTATTGTAGCCACATCTGGGCTGGTGCATCTACTAATAATCTCTCACTCTTAGACAGGGTCCCAAAACGTTTCCAATCTAATAAGTCCCGCATTGTTGGACAAGCTCAAACCCCTGTTCTATTGCTGCAATGTTACATCCCTGTGTTTGGTTTACAAGTACTTTAATGGAATGTGCTCTGATGCCCCCGACATATACACCCCGCTCAAGATCATCCTGTCGCTACGTTGATACTTAATTCAGCCTCTTTTTTTTTTTTTTTTGTTTTAGTTGCTTTTCTTTTGCAGCTTATTTTGCTTCAGTTTTTTTTTTACTGAAAATACTTATTCTGACCAAGAAAACTAAGCATGTGTTGTGAAACTGAAACTTACCTGCATCATGGACTTTTTCAGTACTATATTATGATGTGAGATAACACTCTCAGGAGGACAGTATTGTAATACTGCAGTCCCTAGATGCTGGAAAGCTTCCTACTCTAATAGTTTCTTCCCTTGGACTGCTAGACTTTGGCGTTCCCTCCCTGTTTCCTACTATACTGACTGTACTAAACTGCAGAAGTTTAAATGTAATGTGAACAAAGATTTTGCTGCTCAACTCCCCACAATCTCTTGTTAGACATGATCCCAAATAGTATCCTCTTATGTTTCCAGTAGCAATATGCTTTGTTTGGGATTTAAAAAAAAAGAAGTTAACAGACAAGTTAGCTATTTTTTTTTTAAAGCAAAAAAAAAAAAAAAAAAAAAAAAAAAAAAGAAGATTTTGCTCTTGCCTTAACGCATTTATGATGTCCGAGCTTAGCAGCTTCATGAAGCGGATAAACTCCTGTAAATTTGCATCTGGTGTGTGGATCGCAACATCCAAGAACAATCAAATCTGACATAATATCACAATGTTTTGAGTGGCAGGCCAGCTGTAACAAACAAAATAGAAAATATTAAAACGACGGACAAAGTTTTGTCTGCTTTTATTCTTACTAAATTTTGATGACATTTCAGAATATTTTAGATGAAAATTGATAATTTGTATCGTTTCAATTATTCTTACCATGTTCATCTACAGTTCTCATCTTGAATGTAATCGTGGTTTGAAATTCCATACAGATTCCCAAGTTTGATAGAAAGATTCCAAAGTTCGAAAACATACATCTGAAGAAGGTTTCGGGTTACATCGACCAAAATGTTGTTCAAACGGCACTCAAAATGAGAACAGTAGTCTGAAAGAATCCAAAAACTGCAAATATCTCACAATGTTTTGGCCAATGTAACCTCCAACCTTCTTTAAGTGAAGCTTGTTAAACTCTGGAATATCTAAGAAATTTGAAACAGAACCCTTTATTTATCGGTGAGGATAGCTTGCTCTGGTTATCTGCTTATGCCAGCCATCATCAGGTAAAAGTAATTCATAATTGTATTCTTAGTGTTGCTTGCACTGAAGATTGAACCTTCAATCTTCAGAAGACCAGTGAGGATTGAAAAAAATTAAATTATATAGCAATAAGTAGTAAGACTACATATCTAAAACAAATATATATATATATATATATATATATATATATATATATATATATATATATAATGAATGAATGACAAAAGTCTATATTCCAAATTTCATGATGTTGACCACCTTACAATTTATTTCTTTGAGTTGACACTTACAATTCTTGATGGTTTCTGTTTCATAGCACAAAATCAATCACTTAATTATTATATCAATCAATAATTAAGTGATTGATTTTGTGCTATGAAATAGATACTGTCCAGAATTGGTCAACTGAATTAAAGGAATAAATTGTAAGATGGTCAACATCATGCAATTTGGAATATAGACTTTTGTCATTCATTTATTATATGCTCTGTAATTACATTGAGCTTCTTAAATAAGGATTCATATATATATATATATATATATATATATATATATATATATATATATATAAAGGAAATATAAATGAATAAAGAATATTTCCACAGAAAGACTTACATTATGTACCTAATTTTATTTCAGTATTATTTACTTCAACAGTGCTCAATTCATGAGTAAAGCTGAGTAACAGTATATATGACAAGTAAGCTACATAGAAACATTTGTGTTATTCAACAGAGATGTTTGTCAGGGCAACTACAGCATTTGAGATTCTATCATCCTTTTTCTAAGTAAATACTTTTTTTTTAACATTCAACTCCTACCACTTGAAGTGATTTCTTTTTAATTGTTTATTCAAAATATGCACATCCATCCTCTCCCACTCCTGGCAATGACTAAAGTTTAAAGCTATTGGTTTTTATTGTCTTATTTCAACCGATATCCGTTGTGTATTTAGCATCTCCATTTTAAATCTGTACTAAAATTGTCCGCAAGGGTACAATGGCTAAAAGTGATATGTAGAAGTCATTTCTAAGTGACAGTTTTCCGGAGATTGAAGATTCAATCCTCAGTTGATACTAAGAATACAATTATGAATTACTAGAGATTTCTTCCTGGTCATGGTTGACAGAACGAGAACAAGCTACCCCTGTGTTTTAAATAAAAGGTTTCATTCAAAATTCCATACAAATTCCCAAGTTTGGCAAGACACGCCTGAAGAAGGTCAAAGGTTACATCGGCCAAAACGTCATGAGAATAACATCCAAGATGTGAAATTTTAATTATATTTACTATTATTGTTTCCCCAAATAATCATCTTGTTAAATTTCATTTTCTTTGTTATCATGCCGTTATGACACATCTGTCAAAACTATACAAATAAATGAAGACTTAAGATTTAAAGTTGCTTTTTTATAATCCCACAAAACCTTGGTTAAATAGATTAGATCAGTTAAAAGTTAAAAGCTTCTACGTATTACTTGCGTGATTCGGACTAATGTTCTCATCTTGGATGCTGTTCTCACAATGTTTTGACTAATATAAACTGTGATCTCCTTCAGGTGTATACTGTCGAACTCAGAGATCTTTTTGTTGAACTTGGTAATCCATACAGAATTTTGCTTTTGTTCTGTCAGCCATGACCAGGTAGAAGTCTTAAATAGGTAGTGACTGCATTCTTAGTATCACCTGCACTGATTTAAGCACATTAGGTGTGAAAGTTTTCCCAATTTCCAACAAAAATACTCTATTGGCTCGTAATGCCATATCAGATTATTTTACCAGGTTTGGAAAGTTAGACCCAAACAGTAATTTATTTGACATGCTGATTCTTAATTCAGTCTATTTTTTTTTTTAGTTGTTTTTCTTTTGCAGCTTATTTTGCTTCAGTTTTTTTCCTGAAAATACTTATTCTGACAAAGAAAACTGTAAGCATGTATTGTGAAACTGAAACTTACCTGCATCATGGACTTTTTCAGAACTATATTATGATGTGAGATAACACTCTCAGGAGGACAGTATCGTAATACCATAGAATCAGCAAGAGTACTAGTAGTGTGCAGCATGTATGACTACTCATATTGGACACTTTATCCTATCATTCTAATCTTTTCAGTTAATATATCTTTTTTACACCTAATCTGTGTTCCAAATTTTCCTATGGTGGTTTCAACCTTGGGTCCACATCAGCATGAATACATCTTTTTTTACTCACTGAATATTCTTAAAGGGAAGTTAGTTATGTAATTAGTTATTTAACTTGATTTCTTGCAATATATATATATATATATATATATATATATATATATATATATATAAATTTAAAAATACATTATATTCGTAAATATTAAAAGATAAATTTTCACATTAATTGATTCATTATTTTTTGTGCTCTACTATTAATCAGTTTATGCAGGGTACTAAAAAAGAAAAGATTGAAATTTTCTTTTTTAAAAAATGTTATTATCATGAAATTAAAATCACCAAAATTAATTTACATTTTTTGGTAAACTAGTCAGTCATTTTTTTTTTCTTCTTTTACTCCTGGGTAATGTCAGGCGACTACAATTAGTAAAAAGATAAAAATTACAAAAACAGCTTAATGACCCAAACTGAAAAACCATTAAAATTCGGCAGGTGGATAATACTTTTTTTTATCAGATATCTTAATTACCTATTTGTTCTGTTTCAGACTTATCAGTTCCTACACATGAAAGATAAACGAATTAAAATAGACATTTTTTTTGTATGTGTAGGAACTGATACCTGAAGATAAGATGTGTTGAAAGATAAACGAATTAAAATAGACATTGTTTTTTAACACATCTTATCTTCAGGTATGGCTTAAAGTGTCATTCAGAGTATTTTCAAATATAGTTGATTTAATTTCCTTAAAAAATCTACGAAAATCAAATAATTGCAAACAGGCTTCCAGCTATGCTTCTTAGTTGTGCCATGAAGTTACCTAGAGTATAGAATGCAATGCATTAAATGCAAACATGAGTCTCTTCCGAAAGTTTCAGCAAAACAAGTGAAAAATGAAGACAAAATCGACTTCACAATCTAATGAAAGATGACCTCTTCTCAACCCTGCAGACTCATTCACACAGAAGAGATGTTGCGAGCCTCTCTTTTCCATAAATCATTCACAGCAAAAATTCATCTGGCTACAATCACAGCAAAAACTTCTGTTTCTTTTTCTCTATACGAAAAAAACAAAAAAAAAACAAATAGAATTTCCATGAACAAAGTTTCTTTCCTAGAACATCGAATCTGTGGAAAAATATACCATAAGTCTGCTTCCCAATCAATCCAGCATGATTGTCTTTACGTTTAATGTAAGCCAGTACTTGTCAAGCCATTCGGTGAGATACTCAATGTATAATGATAATGAAGGTCCTGTAAGCACGGCCCCTAATTCACAGTAGCTTCTTATGTCTCATTGGCATCGTGCCTTCTTTGTGAGGTTGGGTAAAAAAAAAAATTATGACATTTTTTAATAATCAGGCAAGTTCATCTTAATGACACCATCCACCTTTGTAACATAATTTATGCTAATCACATAATCATGTCAATATATTTAAAGTTAGTTTTATGACAGTTTACGACGATAAGGCAAGTCGAAAGTAAACCCTGGGTTTACTTTCGGCAGCCCCATAACTCTCGCTTTCCTTATTTTGTCCTTTAGTTCTCACATTCCATGAGCAATGTTTCTGACAAAGAGGGAAGAATTGCTGTTTTTTTTTTATCAGATTCTATTCCATCTAACATTTATTGTTGGCAAGTTTTTGACCTTGAAGTACTATTTTTTTAGCTCCTTACATCAACTGGCTTCATGCCTTGTCTGGAGTAATTTCCATAAAAAAAAAACTGGATTAAAAACTGAATATGGTATCTTGTTTTTTGTTGTAGATGCTGACCATAATGATTTTAACTTTGAAGTAGATTTTATTTACTTAACTTTATTTTTCTACTTTGATAAACATTTGTAATGTAGTATATAGTCTTTATTTTTTTGGTAGGAGGTTGTGTGTGAATTTGCGCTGTAAGAAAAGAACTTTTCAAACCAAATAATTCTTGATATGAATGACAATACAAACCTGGAGAGGAGTACACTTGTGTTGATTCTTGAGGTTTGTTTGTGGAGCATGTTTAAGTAAAATTTTAACGATGGATTCATCTCCCGTATGACAAGCAATGTGCAGGGCCGTGTCCCCTAAGAATAAATCAAAGCAACATTATTAAAGTCATCGTCTTAATTTCAACTCGATATTAGCAGCCAGAAGATGAGGAGTAACTACAAAACTTCCTGTCATTTAACACGTAACTCTTTTAACATGCCGAGATACAAAAAGATTTTCAAGAATTTTCATTTTAGTCTTTTTTATTTTATTTATTACTTACTGGCTGGTTTGGATATACTCTAAGATTGACCCAAGAGAGAATTGCCAACCAAGTGCTTCAATGGACTGTTGGTGGAACGAATTGGAAGCAGACAATTGAGAGAGATTTGATTGTAACTGGAAGAAACTGGATGGATGCTCTGGATCTTGCTTCTAATTGAAAACAAGTATATAATTTGATTGCATCATGCGTCACAGGATCTGACTTCAGATTGAAAACAGTGACATACCTTGACTGCCTCATGTGTTGCTATATGCAGAGATTTCTAGATTTAAATAACGTGATAAGATACGAAAATATTTTCAGGACTTTTCATTTTTCTTTTCTTTTATTTATTACTTTTTAAACCTTCAATGTCATTTGTTGTAATCTATTCATTTATTTGTGGAGTTTCTATCACAGCCAACATTAATTATAATGGAGACCAGATACTATTCATTTCTTACTTTTTTTTTACAAATACAAATGATCCTCAACAACTAAATTCTGTCCATGAGATTTTACATTTAAATTTTTAAATAAATTGTTTTTTTTTTGTGTTTCTGAACTTTTGAGATGAGGATTGATCATTCATATTATTTGGATTTTACGGATTACTGCTCTCATCTTGAGTGTCATTTTCACAACATTTCTGTCGATGTAACCTCTGACATTCTTCAGATGTCTCTTGTTGCACTCATGAATATTTCTGGCGAACACATGATACAAAGATTTCAGAATTCGATAAGATACACCTGAAGAAGGTCAGAGGTTACATCAACCGAAACGTTGTGAAAATAACACTCAAGATCAGAACAGTTGTTGGATGAATCTGAATAATATAAGATTTTTTTATGATACAAAATTTTATTACAGGACGGAATATGCGCATTTATAACATCCGGTTGGTTGTTTTTGTTTTACGGCATATCAACCCTTTTTAGGTCATTTAATGCTGAATCCAGTGATTTTGAAGAAATAGTTTTTAATAGAATATATTTGATTTTTTTTTTTTCAAATCAGTTTCTATTTAACCCATAGTTGGGACCCCTAACAGGTACTACCACTCCGAGTCAGTGGACCTGGGAGCAATGGCAATTTAGGGATGGCTCCATACTCCCCAAAGCCGCAAGCTGGGGCCTCACCATCGGATATAGTTTAAGGTCATATCCAGAACCTAACATTTATTTGGGGGGGAGAGGGGTTGAAAAGTGCTAAAACAAGACAAAAGGTATAATTTCTGTGATAGGAGTCAGACTTATAAGCTGGGTAATGTGGGTCAGAATTGTGCAGCAAGATGTTTATTCACATTATATATAAATTTTTGCACATTGGTACGATCAAGGAAGCAGGGAGTGAATTATAAAGGCAAATATTCTTAGAAAAGAAGCTATTAAAATAGGAAATTTTTCAGAATCTAGGGATCTCTACAGTGAAGGGGTGGGATGTGTTGATACAAAGGAATAGTAACTTTTCCGAGATAATTTTCAACTGGATTCAGACTTGGCACAATCAGGTTTTCAGTCTGTGTTGTTAACAACTTAGACAACGTCTTAGTCCACAAGTTATTATTTGATGTATCAAAGACATCAGTGTCTATATTTATCCAAGTGCATCAACAGGTAATGTTGACGACACAATGTTCACAAATTAATGTTAAACCGTGTATGAAAGTGACAACCATCGAAAGGCAGCTGATTCACTCGTATTTGAGATCGCTGAATCTCCTCCACAAAGGAGCATCATGCTGTGATGAGTGAAGAATATATATTAAAAAAAACATAAAAACTCATAGACACACCTTTGTGTCAAATTGGCTGGTGCTGCATATTTAGTTATGTCCCTATTTACCTGTCTCCCCATGAGGGCAAAGTTAAACAAAACTGGTTATTTATGTGAAAAGAAAACAAACAACAACAAAAAAAAACATTACTACCTAAAAAGTGGCACTCTAGACTAAAAATAAAAATTGTCCAAATGTAGGATTTCTTCTCAGTTAACCAAGAACAGAAAGATGAAATGCGGTATTAGTGCAAATATCACACTTTGTTCCTAGCCAAAAGGCTACATGTCCTTGTTCCTATTCACTTGTTTCCTCACAAGGGCAAAGTTAGACATAAGATGATTTTTCTATCCAGCTTCCCCAATAGAAGCACTCTAGATTGGAACAACAATCAAAATTGCCACAGTCTAGAGAGATTTTTCCTTCACTGATCGAGAACAGATAAATAAAAGTGTAGTATCAGAACAGATACCAAAAGGTAGAGATTGCAAAGTTTGTTAAGGGGAGGGGAAGAGCTAATCAGCAAATGCCGACTACATTATTGAGATATATTTGTAACATTACACTTTTATGCACGTTAACATGCAGGGACCCAACATGTAGTAGACTCCGTCACAAGGAATATAAGAAAGGAAGAGGAAAGAACTTCAACTTGCTGTTTCAGGTTCTAATAAAAGACCTTTATTCCTCCTTCTCCTGCCATGCGTGACCTCTCCTTACAGCTGTGACGTCACCCACGTGTCTCTAACATGATCCTTCTCTCTGACCTCTGTCCTTTCTTAAATGTGCTCCCCGGTCTGTGAACACATTCTTCATTTTATAACCTTTTTCTTTCTTCCTTGCTGCGATACCATCTCTCACACGGCTCGGACATTTGCATACAGCTGCCATACGCACGTCCACGCTCTGTTACATATTTACATAGCCAGTGTTACAAGGTCTTATGTTGTATCTCTCTTATAGAATATCAAATCATTTTTTGCATAATGTAACGTTGAAACCATGCCTAGTGTAAATGTTTCAGTGCATATGATTAATCGAACACAAGCTGCTATCATAGCATAGGTGTGAATTGCATGTTCATACCTTTTTTAACATTATTGGTACATAGATGACAACAGTATATTCGATTAACTTTGAACTTGGTATACGTGATTCCAGAGGACACAGTGGTATTCATGAGATCAATCATGCCCTCCTTACTGATCAAGGTCAACTGGTAATTAACATCATCAATATATGATATATGATAAGTTGGCCCTTATGATTGATAGTTTTTTTTCTGTTAGCATGCGACGCACGTATTTATATAAGTGAATAAGATTAAGAGAGGTAATCTAATTCTATTATATAAAGGGCAAAATAGGCACACGCGTTTGTGTACGTCCACGAAAGGCTTTTTCAGTGAGGGTTCTCGCGTCGATTAGATTTCGGGAGAAGTTTTCCTAGATCATAATATCTCAGATTCTCAAACGGACACGGTTTCTTTCATTTTTTTTTTGATCAAGTTTTATAAAATTCCTGCCGTCTTGTCCTGTCGGCTGTTTGTTTGTCTTTTTCGTATAAAGTGAAACTGTTCAAACACAAATGCAACCGCCTGGTCTTCCAGTCGGGTAGTATCTGTTCTCTAATTGCTCCTTGGTCAATGTAGGGGAAACCCCTCATACTGAGACAATCACTATTTATTTGGATACTGCCAGAGTGCCCCCTTTTTTTTGGGGGGGGGGCTGGTTTTCCCCCACATTAAAAACAATGCCATTTAAAAGCAACGCCATTTCTGCAATTCATCTTTTTGATTGACATCGCTAAATTTGAACGCTTTACACTTCCGGTCGCATCATGGCGTAGAAGTAAGACATCAGGTTTTCTTTCACTTTCTTTTCCGCCTTCATGTCATGGGTTCAAGCCTACCTGCCTACTACCACTTTTTTTTTTTTTACACCTCCAAACACCCGGACAATGCCGGGCATCCAGGCTAGTTCAATATATAGTCTAAATTCAAAGATGGCGTAATAAAATGAAAAAAAGGTAACTGCAACTTCTCTCCCAATTTTCAGATTTTGTAATCATGCTCATGCCTTTTCTTTTAAAATTGATAAATGCTTTTTCTTCTGATGATTAAATTAATGATTTTGCGCGACGAAACAGGCGCTGTCAAGAATTGTGCATGTCAACATACTTAAAGAAATAAATGGTAAGATGGTCAACATCTTAAAATTTGGAATATAGACTTTTGTCATGTATTTGTAGATAGATATGTATCTATCTCTCTCCCTCTACTATTATATAAAAGGAACTTTATGTATCTCTGTGTATGTGAGTTCGTTCCTTATGGACTCAAAAACAGCTGGGCTGAATTTTATGAAATTTCACACAAATCTACTTTATATACCTGGCAGTGTTCTAAGATAGGTTTTCTATTGGAATATCTTCAATAATTATCGATAATCAAAATAATTTGATGAAAGAAGGAACAAGCGATTTTGACCAAAGTTAACACCTTACACAGCCTAACATCACAAGTGCATTTGAGAAGTTTTATTACCTCACAAGCTGAAAAGCTTGACATATAAAATAACTGGTACACAGTGATAGGTCCTTAACTAGAGCAGGCAATTGATCGATTTGATTGAAAAATGGGCGATTTTACCAATTTCATTGACAATAAAAATATGGGAATGTGAAACATTTGTTGATCATCATTCAATCCTGAGTAATGTCAGATCATCCTGCTAGAATATATATTTTTTTATTTGGTTTGGATTTATATATAAATATTAATATTACATTGAAGTTTACCTTTGACTATATCGGGTAAACATTTCATTTCTACTGTACTGATTGTTTACATTTATCAAAGGGGAAAAAACTCATAAAAATAGTCACCAAATAGACCTCACATCCACCAAATGGACTTAACATTGACCCTTGAACTTTTAACCTGACCCATTAGAGGCAGAAAATCTCATATTGGCATTCCCTTCAAAAACACATTCATACTAGTGAAACTAAAATTTCTTCCAAAGGAGAATTCCATAAACTTTTAACTAAAAAACTTTTAACTAAAAAATATCTGAAGAGAGCTAAAACAAGGTTTAAAACGCATTATGAAAATATTAAAAAATGATAAAAATCTCTAAAACCTAGAATTGTTCCTGGCTACACTCTTTTAAATATACATTTTTATTTTTTTTCATTGGAACCACACAATACACACATACACACACACACATACGTATGAAAATAGTAAGTAACATTAACATAGAAGTAATTAAGTATAAAACCTCAGGAGTAGCCGAGTTAAAATATAAAAAGTGATAATTGCTTGCAGTTGTTTGATGGAAAAATAACAATGAATGCTGAAACTAATTTTGATGCAACTAATTTATTTACTAAAAGGAAATATATTTGATTGTGATATAAAAGGTTTGCCTACTTTTTTAAGCTTAATCTATTTTGTTTGAAAAATGTCACATTCCTTTCCTCCCTTCTTTATGGAACAAGTGCTAGTGTTGATATAACATTTGCCACGATTCAAAGAAGAACGCAAAATATGAAATAATTGCGCAATTAGCGTGATTATTGTTCTAGTTGAGCAATTTATTTAAACTACAATAGCCACAATATCTGGGCAACATTCAAAACAACAAGATTAAACTGAATAGATTAAAAAAAAAAAAAAAAGATAGTAAATAATATATTTTACTTACCGTCAGCATTTCTGGAATTTATATTCGGACATTTGGGACTATTAAGAATTTTTAGTACACAAGCTTTATTTCCTGAAATGAAAAAAAAACAAACAGAATTTTAAAAAATTTTATAATCTATATTATAAAAAGGAACATATATGTGTTTGTCTCGCTTTAATAATCACATATGTGAATTTATTCTATAAGCAAAGAAATGAAGGCTTAGTCTTGATAATAACTAATAATAATACCAATAAAGAAAGGAAATAATAGTCATTATAAATTACTTACTATTTCCCCCCGGACAAGACTGGGTAGCTCTGATCTTTATTAATGATCATAACGGCACTAATAATTTTAATAACTAGCAGGAAGACCTGACATTGTCCAGCATTGAATGAGGATCATAACTATGTCTTTTCTACTATTCTATTGTTTTCTTTGTTTCTATCCCCCTCCCCTCCACAACTTGAAATATTGAAACATTAATTTTAAATAATAAAAGTGAACACACGTGTGTTCGGCTTGTTTGAATAATCATATATGCAAATTTAATTTTTATGAGCAAAGTAGAGACTTCATCTTGATAATAACTGATAATAAAGAAAACATAACAAATAAGCATAATAATGAGCAAAGAAGAAAGAAAAAGCTTGATCTTAATAACTGATAATAAAATAAAAGAATTTCTTTCATCTTTAACATACACAAAAATATTGTCTTGTTCCTAAGAATTTTTTACTAAAATAGGCATGCATTAATCTGTACTTTATTTTCTGAACTCAAAGAAAAACACCATCTATAATAATATGCCAAGGCATTTTATGTTCAGACGTACATTATCACCTTTCACACACATAAAAAAAAAAAAATGAGATCATCTGATCAACAAAGATGATGATTGGTTATCAATCAGATGTTGCTAAGGTAAACAATTTCAACTTCACACATTTTAAAATGAATTGTTCCAAAATCAGATTATGTTGTTTTGTCCACAGTACCATTTTGAATAATTTTTTTTTTTTTTTTTTACACAGTGGTCACCACTTATCAAGGCCCGGAAGCCACTCAGGGATAAGGGTTATTGCAAGTACAGTAAGTTAGTGTGGAGATTTGATGAAGTGTTTACTTAAGGGGGTGGTTCATTAGGAATTTGTTAACGTTGGATTTGAAGACATCCAAGTTGTAGTCCGGTGGGAAGCAGGCAGACGGAACAGAGTTCCACAGGCGTGCAGTTCTAAGAAAGAACCTTTGTTCATGGAATCCGCGTTTTGATTTAGGCACAGATAAAGAGTAGGGGAAATTTTTCACAGTGGATTCAGCTAGACGGGTGTTTTTCATGAAAGATTGGCGAGGGGGGACCAGAGATTGGAGTTCAGACGAGCACCTGCCATGGAAATAACAATAAAACAAGGATAGGCTCGCAACGTGTCTTCTGTGGGAGAGAGGTTGCAGGGTAGAGAAAAGGGCATCCTCCACTAAGCCACAAAGTCTATTTTGTACTCTGTCAAGGCAGGATAGGCTGTTTTTAGCAGCTCCTGCCCAGATATGGCAGCAGTATTCCATCCTTGGACGTACTTGGCTTTTATATAGATAGAGAATTACATCAGTAGTGAGATATCTTCTGGAGTGGTAGAAGGATCCCACCATCTTTCCAGCGACCTTGGCAACAGACTTGATGTATGTGTTCCATTTCAGATCAGGAGTAAAGGACAAACCCAGAAGCTTGTCAAAACACGGGGCTTCTCCTAGACAAGAGCCATCCATTTCAATTGATGCCAGATGGGGATCAGAGCGTTTATGATGTAAAGATAGGAGTTTGGTTTTAGATGCATTAAAGATAACCAGCCACGACTTCCCCCACTGAACCACGCGCTCGAGATCAGAGGAGAGAGAATCAGAGAGAACTTTGTCATTTACAGCCTTTGATGTGTTGCCGTAGATGGTTGTGTCATTAGCATAGATGTCAACGAATGATTTAAGTATGTGTTTAGGGAGGTCATTGATGTAGATCAGGAAGAGAGTTGGGCCCAAGATTGACCCTTGAGGGACTCCAGCATTAATACTGTAGGCCTCTGATTTTTGTCCATCGACCACTACTCTTATGAGCCTATCAGAGAGAAATGATTTAATGATTGAGAAAACATTTCCAGTTATACCGTAGCTGGAAATCTTGTGAAGTAGGCCCTTATGCCATTCCTTGTCGAAGGCCTTTGATATGTCAAGAGCAATTGCCCTAGAAAGGAAGCCTTTGTCAAGAGATTCACTAATCCTGTGAGATATAACCGTTAGCACATCTGCGGTAGATCTTGCAGAGCGGAAGCCATATTGTGTGTCACTAAGAAGATTGTTTCTGCTGAGGTGGTTTACTATTTCTCTATTTAATATGGATTCCAGCAAGTTACTCATGACGCACAGGAGACTTATTGGTCTGTACTGAGAGAGAGATAACCAATCACCTGAATTCTTAAATATAGGGCATACTGATGAGGTTTTCAAGGGTACTGGGAAGCAATTCTCTTTAAGACAATGTTTAAACAGCTTTGTAAGTATGGGAACTAGTTCTGGTTGAAGCTTTTTCAGCACTATAATTGGAATGCCATCAGGGTCAGTTGCTTTACTCGAATCAAGGTTTTTGATTAGCTTGGCAACATCACGCACAGATATTTGTATGTCACATAGCATGCTTTCTGATGAAAGAGGAAATATGAGAGGTTGATGGCCTTGGTCGCATAGGGTATAATTAGTTGCAAAGTTCTTGGCAAAGAGTTTGGCTTTCTCTGATGCTGACGAGATGACCTCAGGTCCATTGATGATGGTTGGGATAGAGCACATGATTTTGAACTGATAGCATAATAAAATTTAATTATAAATCTTTTATCCGTCTGTTATCTTAACTTATTTTATAAAATTAGTTTGTATTTTGAAATGTATTTATAATGTATTTTTAACACATTTCCAAACTCCCATTCTTATCTGAATTCATTTTAACTGACAAGTCTACTCCCCATGTTATACAATAAAATATGATAATGAAATTTTGTAAGATGGACTTGTATTTAAAAAAAAGCTTTAAATCTATTTAAAATTTTAACTATCCCTTAATCTGCCTTTAAAATAGATATTACTAAAAAATTTATTTATTTTATTGTATTTTATTCCATTTCTATATTCTGTGCTATCTACCCGTTTGAAACTATTTTCCCAGATTTTTCTCGCATGTTATTTGTTTGTATTAGTTATGGTATGCAATATATGTATATACACAATAGAAAAAGTGGAAATACGCATCTTTTTTCTAGTATTCATCCTCTTTGGTAAATGAGTTTGTATGTTTTGAATTATTAATACAGAAATCGAAAATTATACCGTTTCAATTAAATAAAAGGAAATATTAAAATCAAAGCACACATTTGGCTCTTAAAGCAGATCCTCCCTCCCTCCCTCTTACTGCTCTCAAATAAACGCTAATCTTTGCACCCCAATTCATTCCACGTTGGAGACACTGGCCTTTTAGCTAGACCAACATGGGTCGCTCAAAGAACACCAAGTTAAATGCATCTATATATCTGTGTTGTGTGGAACCTCTTTATGTAGATTTAGTCCTACCATTTCTTTTGTTTTCTTTGCTTTATATTCTCTTACATATTCAAATACTTATTAATATCCTAATCATTTTCAAACAAATTAGTTGCTAGAGCAGATTAGTTTTCTCACAGTACTTGAAAGATACAATTTCTTGTAAATGTTGGGGAGGGGGGGATCTATCTCCAATCCTGCACTTATTTATGTAGACTCGAACAAATTCCTGGTTTGCAAACCTAACTTGCTTAAGGAATAGATAGGCTCTTCCTATCGCCGGCTTTCACACTTCATCTTTGTCTATTAGCCACGCCAGAGGTATAATACCAGGGACTCATCAGAGCCACCCTGTGCATGGCCTTGTTTCCTGACTAGGACATTGAACGTTCCCCTATTCCCTATTTTAAGTTTCTCTCTTTCTCTCAGAAACTGAGAAAATTAGGTTTGCTTGCATGCTACTTGTGCTCACTAGACTTGTTTGAGGTTGAGGGTAACTGATTGACAGTTTGTTTGACTGCTGTTTCTGACTGACAGTACAGGTGCCCTAATTCTTTGGTAACATTTAGACCGGCTGCTCTATCATCAGTTGTATTATATTAGAATAATTGTAGTGCTATGTTGCGCATGGAAAGGGACCCTGCTGCTATATCTGGTAGACTTTCACAAGACCACACCTTCTAGATAGGACTCGGCTAATAAACCACTGTGCGTGTATACTTGGCGTCAGAACAGGCCCATTTTGCTCAACACTCTTCCCCTAACCTGACATTAAACAAAAACTTAATTAAATGACAATTCAAACAAATATCATGATAAAACCAGACAACTACCCACACAAAACCAATTCGCCTCCGCCCTTGAGGCTTGCTTTCACTAATAATAATAACCGTGGGCTTAGAGGTAATATAGATTATGTAGAGTCTTACTTTTTAGTAAACTCCCCAGATATGTTAGAATTAAGTGAAACAAACTTACACTCTTCAACATGACAGGATACCTCCCTCTTTGCCAGAAATACTCGGATAAATATATGCACGGGCTTGAAGTCTATATTCACAGCATCCTCCCTTAAACTAGAGAGAAAAATCTTGAATCGGATTATCAGGCTTTTATGTGCTTTCGACTAACATTTCATCACTGCGTTAGTTACTTATATTTTCTCTACCATTTTTCCTCACGTCAGGATTGTACTCTAATCGATCATGTCTGATACTATAGATACAGCATTCTCTTTGGATAGTAATGCCCAAATACATGTATTTGCTGACTTTAATGTCCACCATAAAAATTGTCTTGGTTTCTCAGGTTACACAAATGCAGCTGGGCACTCTACATAGCTTCTCTATAGCCCATTCCCTTACATGGACAGTAATGTTTCGAACTGGCCTACCAGATCGTGGACCTCAACAGGCTTCACTTCTGGACCTATTTCTCACCAGAGTACCTGAGGATTGTGTGACTAATGCCCACAGTCCACTTGGAAATGCAGAACACCTAGTGGTATCAGTTGACATCACATTTAAATTCCAACCTCAGCGTGAGGAATCATTGCTCAAACCAACAAGGTACTACAACAGGGCTGACTGGGAAGCCATTAGAGAACACATCCAAGATACTCCATGGACTGATATCTTCTCTTTTCCTGCTGAACAGTGTGCCAATGAGACAACTGAATGGTGCAAAGCAGGAATTGAAGCACATGTTCCCACACAGAAGTATTATAGCATGGTTCACTACAGATTGTATGGTTGCTACTGCACAAAGACAGCATGTATTCTGCCAATTTGTACATCATAAGTCAAATACAAATAGGCAAAATTCATAAATACTAGAAATCATTGTAAGAGAGAAATAGCAACAGCCAAAAGAAAGCATGCTGAAATAATCAGGGAATGCATAGAATCGCAAAAGATAGGAAATCTATACTAGTGTAGTGAATAAAGGACAATCAGTAATTCCTCCACTGAGCAACAACCAGAAAATTGCACATGCACAACAACGGAGAAGGCGGGACTGCTGGCCTGGCAATTCACCTCCAACTCCACCTTAGAACAACTCCCTCCCAAATTTCCCTATACAAACTGAAGGCACATTAGATTATGTAAAAATCACCCCTTCTCATGTCCACGATATCATAAAAAACTTAGACACCTCAAAGGCATGTGGGCCTGATCTCATCCCTGCTATACTAATTAAGAAATGGTTAAGTGAGCTAGCCTCCATACTTTCCAAGCTCTACAATAAATGCCTTACTGAATCTTACTTCCCTAATAACTGGAAGATGGCCTCTGTGATACCAGTGTGCAGTAATTCTGGTGAAAGAACAGACCCTCTCAATTATCACCCTATTAGTCTCTTACCCCTCTTCACTAAAATCTTTGAGACCTTCAAGCAGTAGTTCACCACCTCGCAAAAGCAAATCTTTTCTGTGACAAACAGTATGGATTCAGGCAATGTCGTTCTACTGCATATATTTTAACATTCATCTGTGAACGCATTTACCATGTACTGGATAAAGCAGGCGAAGCCACAGCTGTAGCCCTTGATATATCTAAGGCCTTTGGTAAAGTCTGGCATAAAGGGCTGCAAATGGAAATTAAATCATACAATATAACTGGACATATACTAAATATAATCAGATCCATCTTAGATAATAGAAGCATACAGATTGTCATTGATGGACATGCATCCAAGCAGCATAACATTAATGCGGGAGTGCCTCAGGGGTCGATCCTTGAACCATTATTATTCTTGATATTCAAAAACGACCTCCCTGATAATATTGTGTCTGAGATGAGTATATTTGCTGACGATACAATGCTCTATAACATGCATGAGGGAAGAACAGATGTACATAAATCTAAGATAATT
The DNA here is from genome assembly GCF_053919585.1 of Euprymna scolopes. Taxonomy (NCBI): domain Eukaryota; kingdom Metazoa; phylum Mollusca; class Cephalopoda; order Sepiida; family Sepiolidae; genus Euprymna; species Euprymna scolopes. The sequence continues at coordinate 79,298,807 of NC_136492.1, forward strand.
ACAGAATCGGTTAGAAAATGATCACCAAACCATTATGGAATAGGGGCATAAATGGATGGTAAAATTTAATGCTAGTAAAACTAAGCTGCTCTCCTTTAACAATTACAAGACACCTCTCCAAGCGCCTATATCGATGACAAATAACACCCTACCTGAGAATTCTACCTTAAAATTCCTCGGCCTAACATTTGCGGGCAATATGAACTGGAACAAATACATAGAAGACATTGCAAAGACTGCTGCAAAGATGGTGGGTTCCCTCTATCAAGTTACAAGACTACTCACACCTGAGAGTATCCTGTACCTCTACAAGGCCACTATTCACCCTTGCATGGAGCATTGTTGCCACATCTGGGCTGGTGCAGATACCATTAGCTTCTCCCTCCTGGATAGCATCCAAAAAAGAGTTGTCAATCTAATAGGCCCCACTTTATCAACTAAGCTCCAGTCCTTGACCCATCGCCACAATGTTGCATCTCTGTGTCTGTTTTACAAATATTTTAATGGAATGTGTTCTGATGAACTCGTTGCACTTCTATCCCCTCGACATATATATCCCCGACAAACCCACTTAGCAATAAGATCTCACCCCTTCACTTTTGAGGTCCCTAAATGCCAAAAAGCTTTCTATTCTAATAGTCTCTTCCCTCAAACAGCTATACTTTGGAATTCCTTTCCTGCTACCTGCTTCTCTGGTCGTACTGATATGCAGAAGTTTAAATGTAACATAAACCAAGATCTTATTAATCTTTCCTATCATGGTTCCAAATAGTAGCCTTTTACATCCAAGTAGTGATATGCCTTGTTAGGAGTTAACGTGAGTAAAATAAATAAAGCTGGTTGAATGCATATGTGAGTATATTTATCAGACAAGTGAATGTATAAAATAATATACATGATACACATGCTGAATAGGAGTGGGAGGCTGGTATATGGATCTGCAGATTAGATTTCCAAATAGGGGTCAAGGAGTCGGGAGTCAAAGATATCAAAGGAGTCGGAGTCGGCATCCTAGGAATTCTAGGAGTCGGAGTCGGAGTCGGAGTCGGACTTTTACCATCCGACTCCGCAACCCTGTATGTGACATTTGCCTTTAAGGCCCCACATTAAGGAGATTATCCAGAGCCTATTTTTGGCACTTTTTTACAGCCAAAAAATGTTTCAATCATAGTCATTTGTTTTCCTAGTTTTGCATTTGATATTTCCCCAAAACATCTGGCCTTGATGAAGGGGAGACTAAAACTTGCTGCTATGGTTTCAAATGATCTGAAATAACAGCAAGGGGAGACTTGATTCCAAATATTTCTCATACAAGTAATGTATTATTAGCCATAGCTATTAGTGGTTTAGAAGGTTTCTTGTAATTATTGAAGAAAATAAACTCAGTCTTGGTAGCATTGAATGTGACCATCCATTTATGTCCCCATTCCACTACAGATCAGAGGTCTTCTTCTAGTGTTTCTGTCATTTCCTTAGATATGTGTTCATTTGTTTTCCCCTTGTGCTTATTATAGAGCATGGTGTCATCGGCAAATATACCCATCTCAGAGACAAAAAAAAAATGTTATATCTCCACTCTTTGGTTTTCCTACATAAAGTAAATTTCACTGTGTCTAAGGATTATTTGATACTGGAGATATTTATAATTGTACCCCATTTCCAAAAGAGGGGAGACATAACATATGAGAAATATTTGGAATCAAGTCTCTCTTGCTGTTATTTCAGACCATTTGAAACCATAGCAGCAAGTTTTAGTCTTACCTCCATCAAAGCCAGAGGTTTTAAGGAAATATATATATAATATTAAATGAAGCTAAAAAAAATATATCTTTAACAAAGCAAACTTATGAAGGTACAAAAAACTCAACATGCTTAAGAGGAGTTATTAAATATATTAAAATAAGAAATTAGGAATAAAAGTTACAAGTAGGTTTATTTTATCAGTTCAATAAGGCAATAAGAAGATTAAAAGAAGAGCAAAACCGTCTTAGGCCATGGCATTTTGGGGTTAAATGCTCCTCATCAGAAGGGCCAGCATTATACACAATATAAAAAATAAATAAAACCTGGTTTAATAACATTTAGATTAGAAATGAAAGATGCATATATGAAGAAGATATTAAAGAAAAAATATAGAAATATAAAGATAAGAAACAAAAAATGGCCTAAAATGATTTTTTATCCTATTTCCTTATTTGACTAGAGAAAATAAAATTATTTTTAACTTTTATTAATTATATCTTATATATATATATATTAGTAATAGGACGATTCCAATATTTTACCCGATTCCGACAAAATTACCAATTCTATACTAAATTCTTGATTCCAATTATTTCTAAATTTCTAAATATTTAACTATAAAGATGTTATTTTTTCCTGACTACTGCAAAAACTCATCTAAATGTGCACATATTTTCTCAAACATAAAAATACACTTGTGTGAGGGATAATCTATAGATTTTAGCATTACTAGTAGTTCAAAATCAATAAATATTTATTATGACTACGAGCAGTGGAAGTTTTGTTTAAAACAAAATCAATTTAAAAAAGATAAAGAAATTGTCTTTAGCATTGGAAAATAGGCACAATTTTTTCCGATTTCGGTACCCCCAAAAGTTACAATTTTTCCAATTCCCGATTTTGATTAATTGTCCCAACACTAATATATATATATATATATATATATATATATAGAGAGAGAGAGAGAGAGAGAGAATGCTCTCTATCTTAGGTTGAGCATTTGGGAAGTGATATACAAATTGCCATTAGCATATGAAGCAATGCTCTTTGTGTAAACAAACTGAGCTTAAGTATTTGGACAATGTCAAAACAGTATTAATTCACTGCCTGCATAGCAGCAGCTGTATAGCGCAACGGTTAGACATTCTGATTGTCGTTTAGGCGATCGTGTTTCAATCCTGGCTTGAAGTAGTTGCTTGTCTAGCTGCACTGATCAGCTGTGAAACAGCAAAACAGTACTGTATGTGAATGACATATATATATGTGTGTGTGTTATTTATTTGTTTTCGTTTCTGCAATACACTTTGAATTAATTCAATTATTTATGTGAAAGTGCATTTTTACCTAAATGCAAGTTGGGAATAATTTTCCCTTTTACCAATTTGGTACCCCCAAATGGGGAGCAGCATATATATTGTTTTTAAAATATAATTAGCCACTGACACATGTTTCATCGTCTACGACTCACCCCGCTAGATTCAGCCACTCTGATGAGTCGTAGACGACGAAACACATGTCAGTGATAATTATATTTTAAAAACAATACACACACATATATATATATATATATATATATATATATATAAGAGCAAATAGTTAATAAAATATGTTAAAAACACTTTGAAAAAGAGTTAAAAACATATTTAATCTGAAAACGAAACACTTAATAAGTGGATAGTCCTTCATCTGTGGAGTTTTGAAGAAATACTTTCCTTCTCATCAGAGGGTAGGAATTAGCAAAATGCGGGATCGAATTTTGCATACAAAAGTATTTGATGAAACTGCAAGTAAGTCAAAGATCTTATTTGATAACAAAAAGTGAAGCAGAGGGAATATGGTGAAGAAAAAGGTGATCTCACGCGATTTTATTTTGAAAATGGCTTTAAGTTCATGAAAATGTTTTTTACATATATATTTTCAGATTTATGCTAACCAGTAATGCACTTTTTACTGTTTATCCTCTGATGAAAAGAACCTATCTTTGAAAATCGATGGGTTAAGAATTTTTCTTTATTATAATTCCTTGTTTGAAATTTTCATGGATCAATAAATATTGTAATTGAAATATTTTTTTTATTATTATCAATTTTTCTTGTTTATATAGATAAGAGATAGAGAGGGAGTTGAAAATGAGAAGTAAAAAAGTATGAAAATAAGTGTTTAACACTTACGTTCAGCAACTGCCATGTGTAAAAAATTTGTCTGTCCGTGACATCGAAGAGAATCCGGTAAAGAAGAGCCAGGAATAAAGCTTGTCAGTAGACATGGAAGGCCATCTTTCATTTCTCTGTGATGTTTGACAATATTGTCAATTCCTATCCAATGCAAACAAACATTTGTTTTTTTATTTTGTATTTTTAATATTCAAGTTTCATATTATTTGGATTCTTCAGACTACTGTTCTCATCTTAAGTTGGATTTTCACAATGTTTTGATCAATGGAACCTCCCTCCAACCTTCTTCAGGTGCATCGTGTCAAACTTGGGAATGTTTCAGTCAAACTCGAAAATTTGGAAGGAATTTGGAATGGAACCCTTTATTTATTCCCCGAAGGTAGCATGCTTTCATTTAGTCAGTCATGACTGGATAGAGGTCCTAAAAAATTTGCAATTGTATTTTTCGGTCAACCACACTGAGAATTGAACCTTGCGGATCTGTGGCGCAGTGGTTACAATACTTGAAAAAATCAATTGTAAAAGTGATATCCTGTTAAAGGTTCAATTCTCAGTGTGGGCAACCAAAATATACAATTGTGAATTACTTAGGATCTCTATTCAGTTATGGCTGACACAACGAGAGCATGCTACTCCCTTGAAGTTAAAAAAGGGTTCCGTTCAAAATTCCATTCAAATTTCTGAGTTTGACAAGGTACACCTGAAGAAGGTTGGAGGTTACATCGACCGAAACTGTGAAAATGACACTCAAAATGAGAATAGTAGTCTGATGAATTTAAATAATACGAATAACGAAGAATCCTCATCTCAAAAATTCAAAAATGTAATTCAAGTTTCATTTTAAAAAATTTATCAAAACAATGTTTTAAAAAAAAAAAAAAGAAAAAATCAGTATTCTAAAAATAGAAAAGAAATTTTTCCTGTGCGTTAAATTAATTCTAATAAAATCATATAATATTTCATTGGTCAGAATTTTAGATTGTGATTACTCTTAGACCCATTTTAGGAATAATAGGACTTACTATGGGGCAATAAATACAGTTATATCTAAATGTTGTTGCTGCAATTGACATCATTCATTTGCAAGTCTTTCCCAATCGCACATACATGCCAGTCAAGGTTCCAATCTCGACAATGAGTCCAGCAGAAACCGTTTATCTGTTAGGCTGAGGTATTCATTCTGGGTAGTCCTAAGAGGTCCACCTTGTCTCCCCTCTTTGGGGTGGAGTAAATTTATTGCTTACTACCTGAGGGACCCTGACCGGGGAATGCTGAAGGGGCTGCCTAGGCAATTTTTAAAAGGTGAGAATTCTCCTCCTTTGGAGGTGCTGGCTTGATTCTCTTCACCTTCCGACCTTCTGTCACATCTTCCTGCGATTGGGAGGAATTAAATAATAGTGATCAGAACCGTTCATTTAACATTTTGATGCGATCATAGTCGCATAACAGTCAAGGTTCTGATCTCAACAACCAGTTTGGAAGAAACTGAGCCATTTTGGTGGCCTTTTATCTGTCAGGCCAACACATTTGTTCTGGGTAGTCTTAGGAGTTCTCGTCTCCCTTCACTGAGGTGAAGTAAATTTATTACTTAATGCCTGAAGTTCCCTAACTAAAGAATACCAGTGGGGTTACTCAGACAATTTTTAACAGAACTAGAGTGTTTCTCCTTTACGGGCACATGTTTAATTCTCCCCATCTGACCTGCAATGGGAATGAAGTAAATACTATGATTAGTGTCAGTTATAGCCCCAAAATCATGACGTGTACTTCTGTAATATACTTTGGTTAATATACTATATGTTAATTATGCAAGTGTTTGTCTTGATTATTATTGTCGTGCAAGGCCACAACAGATAACAACATCTAAATTTTGATGTTTAAAGACAGAATTAAAATAAATATTAAATCAGGATTTAACAGTTAGAAAGACAAGACGAGTGTGAAATTGTTTTAATAAATATTGTTTATTAAAAATAAGATTGACATTTTTTTTCAAATAATAAAATATTCAGTTTATTCTTTTGTTTTTCTTTGTTTTTTTTTTTGCTTTTTTTTTCTTTTATATGACATGGTGGTGGTAATCCCTGGCATTACCTGAAATGTTTGAAGTTAAATCAAAATAATGTTTGTATGTCCGATTACAATTTTTGGCGTCTGCTGAATATGTGTGCAATAAATAAAAAGGAAGTCACTGTTTGAAACACTCGATAATAATTTAAGATTTAACTGTTAGAAAGACCAGACAAGTGTGGAATTGTTTTTAATAAATATTGCTCCGCAAATTTGAAAAAAAATTTCAACTTTATTTTTAACTAGCTATGATGCCTGGCATTGCCCGGGTGTTTGGAGGTGTGTGTTGAGCAAAAAAAAATAAATAAATAAAAAGTTGTAGTAGGCAGGTTCGAACCCGTATTTCGAAGGAGGAAAAGAAAGTGAAAAGAAAAAAAAAAAAAAAAACTTGACTCGTTAGTTGTTGCGTCCATCGCCAAACCGGAAGTGATGTAGGTTTAAATTAAGGCTAGACAATTGAAAAGAGGAGATAACTTTTGAAAATATCGGCAAAAAAAGTGACCTCTGCCTGTAGAAAAGTGCACAATTGAGGATGAAGGAATTAATGTTTTTGGCCAATTTTTTGATATTTGTTGTCCGAAGGGTTGAGCTTCAAAATGGTACCGATCTTGTGAAAATCCGTTGGCTTTTTCGAAAGCTTTTGTGAGACATACAAACATACATACATACATTTAAACAGATAGGTGAGATTTATATCATAAACTAGCCTGGGTGCCCGGCGTTGCCCGGGTGTTTGGAGGTGTATGTTGATCAAAAAAAATAAATAAGTGGTAGTAGGCACAGACAAGCAGGCTCTAACCCATACTGCAAAGGAGGAAAAGAACGAGAAAAAAAAATGTGACGTCTTTGCTGTACCGCCCATTGCCAAACCTGAAGTGACGAATGTTTAAATTAAGGCTAGTCAATCGAAAAGTGGGGATGACTTCCAAAAATATCAGTGAAAAAAGTGACCCCACCCTGTAGAAAAGTGCCCAGTTGAGGGTGAAAGAATTTATTTTTTTTTAGCCAATTTTTCGATATTTGTCGTCCAAAGTGTCGAGCTTCAAAACGATACTGATCTTGTGAAATACGTTGGCTCTTTCGAAAGTTTTTGCGAGACATACCAACATACATACATTTAAATAGACAGGTGAGATCATATTATAGATAAGTAGCAATATTTATTGAAAACAATTTCACACTCATCTGGTCTTTCTAACGATTAAATCTGCAAAAATTAATCATTTATATATATTCAAAAAGATTCTACAATAATTACCAACAATACTTAATATTCATCACAACTTGTATCATGAAAATTGATTTGACAGCCTGTTTGCAATACTGACTTCTGGAAATAAATAAAAAACATAAAACAGACAAAGGAAAGCCCCACCGAACAGTTGTATATGTTTCTTTTTATTTCCCCCTCTGAAGAAGAGATTACTCTTGAAAATTAGGGACCTCAACATCTAACATCATGTACAACACATTATATTGGAAAATAAACATAACACAATTGAAAATTTCTTCTAATATTGTAATATTCTTTTATATACTTACTTGTGTCCATAGTGTTTCCTATGAACTGCATTAATGAAGCCTTCAAACAACTCTTTTCACACAACACACAATGCTTTAAACAAACTACAACATCCTTCTCATTTCAATTTTATTTGTAACAAATAGCAATATTTATTAAATGCAATTTCACATTCGTCTGGTATTTAACTGTTAAATCTTAAATTATTATTGAGTGATTCAAACTATGAATTCCTTTTTATTAATTTAGAAATTTTCAATGGGTAGTTAAACTATGATGATTTATCTTTAAACATTATGAAAAAAAAAACACAAAGAAAAAAAAAAACAAGAGTTGTACCCACCAAAATCCATATTATTTTTGTTTTAACCTATTTATGCATAGCTCCCAACTAGTAGGCAGAGTAGAACAGACTAATTGAAGACATGTTGACCGACTGACAGCTTAACCAACCAACAGTCAATTAATTATTACACTCAGTTCTATTTATGTATATTTTCTACATTGTGTATAATTGCATAGCATTTAAGATAAAAACGTTCTAATATGAAAACATACACACACACACACACACATATATATGACCTTGTTTGTGTGTATGCAGTCTCTACTAAACTCCTCTCTGAATTTTTTATCTACAAACTTAAAATTTGACATAGAGAATTTGTGGAAAAATTCACTTTGGTTTGCTGTTGATTCCAAAAATAAAAATGTAGGTATGCGGAGGTCAATTTCTAACAGGTCAAAATTGAAAAAAAAACAAAAAAAAACATTGACCATGGCAGGATTAAGTCAACTATACCTATGACTTCTACGCATGCACAAATATACAGCATTTATAAGCTAAACGTTATTTTTTGTAATTTTTGTATAGATATAGACTTAGGTCATACGTTAATAGAAAATGAGAGCTACATATTTTGGTTTTGATTTTAGCTGATGGTACTCAAGTTATTTTTTTTTTTTACTTTTAAAAATTACTACTATATGTTAGGTACAATATAAAAATCGATAGAGAATCTAATCTACTATATAAAGGGTAAATATCTGTGTGTATGTATGTGTGTCTGTTTATTTGTCCAACTAAAAGTAAAAAAATAAAAAAACAGACCACTATCAATATGGTACCAACTGAAAGAACAGAGATCCGGATGTATAATATGTAAAAATTAGAAAGAGTCATCAATTCTTTGAGGTATAAATGTACATTTTATTTGAAGGGAGGGAGCAGGTAAAAATCTTCTCTTCAATGTTCTTTCTTAACGATTAGAATTTATGCATGTGTGAATGCTGTCCATTCCTACCTTGATTGTGAAAACAAATTTGCAGCGTCTTTGCATTGTTACAATATTAGCCTAATGGATAGCGTGTTCTCTTACGACGTTTCCTTTTGAGGTTAGCACTCGGCACGGGTTATTTTTTTTCTTCTTTTAAGAACACAATAAACAATCAGAAAACATAAAAACGCTTATTTTGGTACAAAAAAAAAAAGAAAAAAAAAAAAGAAAACTTGCGCAGTTTGCAAAACCCTGAAAATAACTTTCTATTTTCTTAAAAAATTTTATTTTTATTTTGATGAATTTTATTTCTATTTATTGAATTAATTTCAGTTTGTTTTATTTTAAAGTTTTTTTCTCTTCTATCTTGGAAGCAAAAAATTCTAAGGTTTATGGACCGTGTTGAGATAACTATTTATAAAGTAACACAGCCATTGCAATGGACGATAAAGAGAAATCTTTCTAGACTGAGGGAATATTTAAGAAAATCACTATGCACAGGATAGAAAGTGGTATATAGTCATTGAAAAGTGTGCAATATCCTGCGAATAGCTTCTTCTCTTTGCATCCCTTAATCTTTTGTTCACTCCCCACCCCTCCCATAATCTGATGGGAGGAGAGGTAGAACTGCTAAATAATCTGGTGGGGAGGTGGTTAGGTACTTCTTTTTAGGGCGATTACATTTTTGTGTTTTCTCCATTTTAAATGTAGGTTTTTTTTACCATATCTACTGTTTTTGAAATCGCTACATTTGAGTACAGTTAACAAATCCCCTCTCCATATATTCGGATAGGGGTGGAGGTAAAATTATCAAAGAATTTACAAGAAAATTTTATCAATATTGCCCACGATGGAATTGACATATAGTAATGAAAAAGTGCTCAATATCCTTTGTATAGCAGATGTGTCCAAATAGAAGTTCATTTCTTCTACTTATTATTTGTGGACCCCAACAACACCGGGTATCCCTGTTAGTCTATAATGAATACAAAATCTGTATAAATTAAAATATCATATTTAAGCATATTTTACAAACAGGCAATACCTGTTAGTATATATATATATATATATATATATATAAAAAATTTTATGCGCTGTGTATTTTGGATTGTTTTACTCTTTTATTCATGTTGAATTCATCTATTCGTAACAACCATCATCATTGTCACAATGAATGCTCCTTCATGTGTATTCTGCATGTACGTCTATGTGTACGTGTATGGGCATATGTATGTACATGCATGTATGTATGCATATGCATGTTGTCATATGTGTTTGTGTGTGTTCTTGCGTATGTATGTTTGCATGCATCTGTACGTGTATATGTTTATTTCCATGTGTGTGTGGGGTGGAGAGGACTCCCAAAAGCCTTGCTAAGGCAACCCCTCTGGGTGAAGCAAATCTCTGATTTAAAAAAAAAAACAAAAAAACTATAAAGCGGGAGACCAGTACCCGCATTAAGCTGGTCTGCAGTTTGGCTTGTTGCTGGCTATCTTGCTCATGCTTGTTGCTGGATCTCAACATTTTGAACAGAGAGAAAGACTTAGCTGTTGTACAAAGCTAAAACTCTGTAACATCATCTTTGTATAGATATTACCTCAGGCATTTGTTCATAAAAAATTGTCCGTGGCGATGGAAAAATTGTCACGCATGTAGCCCTGAAATGCTTGAAGCATGTAATAATTGATCTGCCATCATTCTATATGTGTATGTATGTATCTATGTATCTATGTATGTATGTATATAATGTATGTATATTAATATATGTACTAGTGTATGTATTTTTATTAATTTATTTATTTTTGTGTATATATGTTTATGTTTTTATATACGTGTATATATATATATATTTGTGTGTATGTATGTATATGCATGCGTATAAATGCATATATATATGTGTAGGTATATGTAGGTAACTTTATGTGTATGTATGTATATGTGCATACATGTGTACGTATATGTATGTGAATATGTATGTATATGTGTGTATATGTTTGTATATATGTGTATGCATATGTATGTATATGTGTGTGTATGTATATGTTTGTATGTATGTGTTATATGTATTGTATATGTATGTGTACATGTGTGTATGGTTATGGGTATGAATGTGTATGTATGTGTGTATATGTATATATATATGTGTGTATGCCAAGGACCGTCTTCAATGTCATGTCTGCTTGAGCATGTGAATTCGCTGGCAGGACTAAAAGAAAAAAGGTTATCTTCGAGCTCATGGACTTTCAGTGACTGAGGGAGTGGCACTCGTCTGACAAGACGTTGCAATCATCATATATATATATATATATATATATATATATATATATATATACACTGAGTAAGACAATTGATAATTTGTAATTAAAATTAAAAATCGGTTTCACAAGGAAGAACAAACAAAATCAATGAATTGTACAATCTGCTTATGAATGCTTGAAAATGTTCCTTTCCAAGCACTTAACATCCCAATGAATACATTGACGATGATACTTACGAGCTTTAGAAGGCGAACCATTAAAAGATACATCTGCCTTACTATAAAAAAAAAAAATGAGAGTTTTATTTTTGGTGTCTTTAAAAAACCTTTACCCAATTTGAGGAGACTTTGTTTCAAAAAACTAAATGATAAATTATTGTCCAAGACTTATTGTTTATCTCAATAAAAAACACTGTTTCTGAAACGACCGTACAATTTATTGATTTTGTTTGTTCTTCCTTGTGAAACCGATTTTTAATTTTTAATTTTAATTACAAATTATCAATCATCTTACTCAATATTAAAATAGCTCTACTTATCAAGCTTATTATATATCTACATTACAATGAGCACTGTTTCCTTTTATTTTAACTGTATTAATGAATTTACTAATACATTAAAATACACTCTGCTCTTTAGACTGTTGTTCTAATCCCCTTTATATATATATATATATATATATATATATATATATATATATATATACTAGCAAAAGTACCCGTCGTTGACTGGGTTCAAAAACAGCCTACAGAAAATGGACTCTGATTTATGAAAGTATCATAGGTTATGAAAAGGAAGGGTTGTAAAGAAATAGCTTCGAATTTGGGGCTATCAAAACCAAAGCAAAATATGATGAAAGTAAAAATAAAATAGATAAACCCCATAATTTATTATATCATACCTGTTCACACTGAAACACTTATCACAATATTCTCTGGATCTATATTAAAAAACCTTGTTAAACTTTGTAACATATTTCCATTCTATGGAGGTCAGGCGCAAACGAACACCCTATAATTTTATTATACCATATTTCTTCAAACTGAAACATAATTATCAAAGTATACTTACGCAAATAGATATGAAAAGTCTTTATTAAAGTTTGTGTCTATTTCCATTCTATGGAGGTCAGACGCGAACGCAGACCCTACAATTTTATTATACCATCCCTATTTAAGTTAAAACATACTTATCAAAGTATTATTATGTACATCTATATCAAAAACCATTGTAAACGTTTTTTTAATTTTTTATTTCCATACTTTGTAGACTAGGCACGTACGCAGAACCCAGAATTTTAATGAATCATCATCATGCCAGATTGAACATACCAATTCCTGTGTCTCGATACATCTTCTCTCATTATATGTGATCCGTTTTCTATAATAGTCAACCATATAGGAGCCTATTCGTGACCAGACACACACACAGACGTTCAGCATTATATTATAAATATATATATATATCAGAAGTCGGCTTATGCAAGTGCTAAGTCTATTTCTATTTAACAATTTTAGATAAGGTTTTTTTTCTTCTTTTTTTTCCATCCTTATATAGTTGAATTATCCATTGTAATTGTAAACTTTTGAGAAGTCGGATTATGTAGGTGCTAAGTCTGTGATAGGTGCAATTTAGTTTTTTTTTTCAGGAATTTAAACTGCATTCTTTATTTTTATTTTTATATTTTTTTTATTCAAAGCTTCTTTAGACTATATATTGGGTTTTTAGATATGTATGACTAGGTTTTCTTCCTCTTATCTATTTGCCTATGTTGGTACCAGAGGTACTTAAGCTTTTATGCATTTTTATTCTCATAGCATTTATATGCTAGTTAACATGTCGCAGAATAGATCTTGTAATCTTGTTAAATTTACTTATGAATATTGTTAAGTTTCTTTTATTTTTATTTTTTTTATTATTGTTTTATATATAAATAGTAACCGTATTATTCTACATTTTATTACTGGGGAAGTAGTATTTTCCTCTGGAGAGCTGTGTATTTTACAGCTGTCCTGTTTTTAAATCTCCGAAACAGCTACACAGTAGGCAGCTGAGGATCTCCGTTTTCTATTTAAAATATTTTAGTAAAAGTTTTGTTTTTTTCATTATATAGTTGAATTATCTATTATAATTGTAAACTTTTGAGAAGTCAGATTATGTAGGTGCTAAGTCTGCAATAGTTGGGGTTTTTTCCTAGGAATTTAAACTGCATTCATATATATATATATATATATATATATATATATATATATATATTACATATAAAATAAAAGAAACCAGTTCAAATATAATCCAAACCAAAATACTAATCGTAATACCTTTAACCCACCCAGTCACATCAGGAGAAAGAAAAATATTTGGTTTAATCCTCCATTTAGCATAAATGTCAAAACTCATATACCTAAGAAATTCTTCAACATTGTACAAAACTCTTTCAAATACCCACACAGATATAGTTCTATTTTCAATAAAAACTCAATCAGGATTTCTTATTCAACAATGCCTAATTTAGCACAAAGAATCTTAACATCTAATAACAATAAAATTAAATCAGCCCAAAAAAACCCTTTCCCAATTAAACCCAAAACTAACTGTAATTGTAATAACAAACATCTATGCCCACTCAATAATGATTGCATCCATAAAGATGTTATATACTCATGCACAATTACTGAGCTCCCATGCAATCCTCCCATACCAGACACTAATATTTCGTCTTCAAGTTATCCTTCTTCCCATTCTCCATCTGATATAGTCACTAATCCAATATACTACTCCAGCAGCCCTTCCATCTACAATCATACAACTAGCAATAATAATAATGATAATAATAATATTAATGAGAATAACAATATTTCTCCTAACAGCCATCCTAACACTAACAACACTCATTATCCCCTCCAAAATAGTCCTCATACAACCATTGTCTCACCCTTTGTTGAACACAATGAACAAAATTCAAACTATTTAACTAATACAAATCAGCAAATTAATATTATTATCAGACCTCGAGCTTTTAATAAAGTACATACATATATTGGCGCTACTTCAACATTAATTAAGAAAAGAATATCAAACGACATTTTTCTAATAATAACCAAGGAACTTCTCTAATCACTTTAATTAAAAAACAACTCTAATAATACCCCCCCTTCTCAATCAAATGGACTATCATAAAAAAAGTTAAGTCTTATACTCCAGGCTCTAAGTCATATTGTCTCTGCACAACCGAAGCTATAACTATAATTACTTCCCCTCAAAGTAACAATATAATGAATTCTAAAAATGAACTGATCTCTTTCTGTAAACGTAAGTCCAAATTTAATAATGGTAATTTTGAAATTACATAGTTATTACTTTAACCTTTCAGATATACATAATTTTTCTTTAACATTATCGTTTTTTCTACTTACTTTCTTAATACTTTATAACTTAATAATCCTTTATTTTAATTTTTTTTTCTTCTTTGCTTGGCCGGTTTTTTATCTTCAATTTCCGTTTTAGTCTTTAAATATTCCTATCTATCTAATATATCAATCTACCTACACATTCATATACTGTATGGATATTTACTTATATTTTACTATATGAATTTACTTACATACTCACTTGCTTTATCCGGAATTTGCAGATACCGGCCATCCTCTCCCCTTAAAAAAAATTTATTTTTTATTTTATTTTTTTATTTTATTTTTATTTTTTAAAATTTGTTTTTTATTTATTTATTAATTAATTTTTTTTTCATTTAGTGTCTTTTATTATTATTTTAGGATGTATCGACAAGGGAGATAATAAAATCTCAACAAATAATTTCTTCTTAGAAAAAAACAGATTTGTTGACATCTGGAAACATAGCTCAGTGGTAAAGCATTCAACTACAGATAGCATGATCCTATGTTCAATCCCAGGTGCAGCTCACTGTTTTATTCTTATTTTTTTTTATTAATGAATTCAATTTACGATACAAGAAGATATACTATTTAAAATCGCTGCAAATCATTGCTTTCTTTACATATTTTAAAACTAAACATTAATCAGAAGTGAGTTTCCATGGAATTCATCATCAAGCCCAAATATTAGCTGACGTGATATTGTAAACAAACACTGACGGAATTTGATGAACTACATTATCATTTTTTTTTTTAATTTATTTATTTGTTTTTTTTTGCAAATTAGTCCACCAGGCAAATTATTCCTAAATAGAGGATTGCTTCTTTAATCATACATACACAATCTGCATAAATTAAAATATCATGTTTACACATATTATATGACCGAGCAACACTGGGCGTCCACCTAGTATATAAATCTATATATATTTGAAAATCGACTTTTCAATATAGAGCTGAGCTTAATTAAGACATAGCAAACATGCATGCACAAAAGGTTCAATATCTTTACAGATAGAAATTTATAACAATCCTCAGAAGTGTATTCATAAAATTCTGAAACTGGTCAGTTTGAATTTGTGTTCAGATGTGCAAAACTATTCTCGATTTTATTAATGCACTTCCGATGGTTGGATAACCCATAAAACTGCAATAAAGTGTTAAGAAAAGCCACATTATTATTGTTATCTATAATATAAATCTCACCTGTCTGTTTAAATGTATGTATGTATGTTTATATGTCTGCCTAAAACTTTCGACAGAGGCGACGGATTTTCACGATATTGGTATTGTTTTGAAGCTCAAATCCTTCGGACGACAAATATCGAAAAATTGGCTAAAAACATTAATTCCTTCAGCTTCAACTGGGCACTTTTCTACAAGGAGGGGTCACTTTTTTCGCTGATATTTTTGAAAGTCATCACCTCTTTTCAATTGACTAGCCTCAAGTTAAACCTTTGTCACTTCTGGTTTAGCGATGGATGCAACAGCAAAGACGTCACATTTTTTTTTCATGTTCTTTTCCTCCTTCATGGTACGGGTTCGAGCCTGCCTGTCTACTACCAGTTTTTTTTTTTTTTTTTTTTTTTTGTCTCAACACACACCTCCAAACAATGCCACGCACCCACAGGCTAGTGTATAATAAAATGAAAAATAATGGTTTTTATCAAGAATTCCACCATATTATACGAGAAAGATAAAGAAAACTCTGTATGATATATACATGTGACAAAACGAAAATATCATCTTCCAAAAACGCATGTAAATTGAGTATTCATTCTTTTGTAGGCTGTTATCCTCATCTTCATAGTGGTTGTTGTTTCACCATGTTTTTGTGCCAACTCATCCTCTGGCCTTCTTCAGGTGATTAACTGCAATGGGATAGGAATGCTGAGCCTTGTAAATGTATCCACAGTAATTACTGCCTTCCATAATTGTTGTCTCACCATGTTTGTTTTGGCTAACTAATCTTTCTGGCCAGCTTTGAGTAGGATTGAAACCACTATCATCAGACAATGCTCACCCGCAACCATGGAGCATGGTAAAACAACAACTATGAAGATGAGGATAACAGTCCACAAAAAAAGGAATACATAAATTATGAAGACTCATCTCAAAGGATTCTGAAAATAAAAATAGAATAATATATGATACCATTCGGTATAAGCTTGACAATGGAAAACCAGATAAGAACACAAAATTGGATTTATAAGACCATAAAATCCAACCTTGATTGCTCTTCAGAGGCCATGGCACAATGGATAGAGGCGTTGAGTCTCTACGGTTCCAGGTGAGCATTGTTTGAAGATAGTGTTTTCAATCCTACTCAAAACAGGTCAGAGGATTAGTTGGCCAAAACGGGGTGAGACAACAACAATTATGGAAGATAGTAATTACTGGTGATACAGTTAGGAGACTCAGCATTCCTATCCTGTCACGGTTAACCGCCTGAAGAAGGCCAGAAGATGAGTTGGTTGAAATGTGGCGAAACAACTACAACTATGAAAATGAGGATAGCAGTCTGCAAAAAATGAATACACAAACCATAAAACTTCATATGAAGGGATTCTAAAAATAAAAATAAAATAGCATGTAAATTTATAAAATAGTTTTATTTTCATCAAGAAAATCATTTCAAAATGATTAATTGGAATTTGTAGGCATTACAACATAAATTTAGTAAGTATAGAGTATTCTTAAGTTATCTTCCCTTTATTTCTTGAGATATTTTTCAAAATGGTGGACAAGACAGTCAATTCTCAGATACTCATAAAATTTGATTAAAAATAAAACTAATTGAGCAATTTACATAATTTTTGGAATATGATAGTTTTGTTTCATCAGGGATACATACACCATACAGATTTTTCTTTATTGTTGCTTTTAATATAGGGGACAAGAACCAAAATAATATATTAAAACATATTTTGGGAATTTCTGAAAAATTATTTGAATAGAATAAAACACAAACATTTCTTTATAGCTCACTTGCTATAAGTATAATTTAAATTTTTATATTTTTTTTTTTGGGGGGGGGCTTTCATTCCCAAGTTTTATTTAACTGTAAAATATATTGTGACCTTGAAAAAAATTAATTTTAGGGTTCGGAAGCATAAAAAGGAAGCAACGTTGTATATTCCCTTTTCATAGAAACACAATCATTTTTTGAAAATGTGTGCAATATTTATGGAAATCACTCCAGACAAAGCATTAAGCCACTTGATGTAAGGAGCTAAAAACAAAAAAAAATATAAACACTTCAAAGTCAATAACTAGCCAACAATGAGTATTGTCCAATTAAGATAAATTTCAACCCAGAAAACAGTAATTCTTCCTCCTTTGTCAGAAAGATCGCTCATGGAATGCGAGAACTAAAAGACAAAATAAGGGAAACAAAAGTTACTAGGCTGTCAAAATAAAACCCAAGGCCCAATTTTTGTCCTCTTTTATTTTTAAAAAAGTAAAATCAAAAATAAATCTTGTTAAAATTCTCCAACCTTGCATGATGGGTCCGTCATCAATTTGAAAGCAGTTATCAAATTTGTGCCGAATTTGAAAATGCAGAACTTTCTTATCAAGTACAATAGAAATGACTTCATCGTTTGGGTTATGTCGACTTTTCCTGACAAGAAATTTTCCATTTTCGTGCTGGTTTGATTCTGCAAAAAACAAAATTGAAAGAATAACATTATTGCATGTGTGAATAATTTGGGTAAGACAAAATGCTGAAGAAACCTTGTTTGTATAAAAAAAAATTAAAAAATGCATACTTTACAATATTTGGTGCTTGTTAAGATAGAGTCGAATATCGATTTTTTTTTTTTTTTTAAATATGTGGTTTTAAGCAAAAACAACAGTACTTACTTGTGATGTCGAAAATAGTAACACATCCAAAAATTACAAAAATTCATTGAGTTGAAAATTATTTATAGTTAAAAGTAATTTTTACAGAAAATTGGAGGAAATTGCATTTTCCCTACATGTGAATATCTTGAAGATTGTAAATACAGGGGAAACACTTATCTCCATGTTTGCCACTTTAATGGCTTCCGAAATTTGTAACCTATAGCAATAGACTTTTCTTTTTTTTTTTTTTTTTTTTTACTAAAAAAGCAATAGCAGTTGTTCTATCTGATGAATTTTCATAATTTTTGGATATATTACTATTTTGAACATGACAATTCAGTAAGTAGTGTTGTTTTTGCTTAAAACCATCATATTTAAAAAATCGATCTGTCGAATTTATCTTAACAAGCACCAAATATTTTATTACGCATACACACACACACACACACATGTATAGAAAATGAAAAAGGGAATAACTAAAATTATTTTTATATTCATCAATGTTTCATCGCTATTTCTAGACTTTCTCAATAGGATTAAGGAAATAACATAAGTACAATATTTGAAAATATTTGGTGCATATGAAAAACATTTTATTTTTATTTGTTTTGAATGAACAATAGCCGTAAGAATTCAAAATGTGTAATGTGTTTATTAAATGGAATCTGTGTTTTTTATTTTTTATCAAAATTATATACGTGTAATTGGAAATGTAGTGTAAAATGACTAGCCTAAATTGTTATTTTTTTTTATGTCTCTAATACTTTTAAATTTTAAATAGAAATGCTGGATTCCATGAGAGGGAGAGAGAGAGCACAGTTTAGAATCAGATGGTCTTCATGTGTTTTAGATTAGGCTTGAAACACTGCATTATATTTTCTATACAATTCTCTCTCAACTCAGGACTATACTCTAATCAACCCTGTCTCTGGCAATATAGATGCAGTACTCTCCTGTGATGATCATGTATTTGAGGATTTTAATGTCCATCACAGTAGTTGGCTTGGTTTCTCAAGTTACACAGACACAAGCAGCACATAGTTTCTCTACACAAACAGTTATGTTTTTGACCTATATCCCAGATCAAGATCAACAAGCCTCATTTCTAGATCTATTCCTAACTACACTACCTGAAGATTATACAAATGTCCATAGTCCACTCAGGAATGCTGATCACCTTATGATATTGGCAGATATCACCCTTAGTTCTTGACCCCAATTCGTCCACCATAAGTCAAGTTACTGATAGTGGACGAATTGGGGTCAAGAACTAAGGGTGATATAGACAAGAGTTTATAGAAGCTAGAAATAATTGTAAGAGTGAAATAGCTGCAGCCAAGAGAAAGCATAGTGAAATAACCAGGAAACGTATAGAGTCACAAAAAATAAAAACTTACGACTTCTATAAAATTTAATGGATCATCACAGTTTTTCCACTATCCAAGAAATATAAGGTCTCTTGCACAGCAAGCAGGAAAGCCGACCTGCTTGCTCGGTAGTTTGCCTTCAACTCTACCTTAAACCCTTCAAACCACTACCTTTCAAATTTCCCTTTATGAACAAAAGCTACACTTGTAGATCTGAAAAATACAGGGTGGAATGATAAAATTGTCGCCATAGAAAAAACATGATTCCATTTGTTTGATGAAAAAGAATTTTTTTTATTTTTGCAAACCATTTATTAATTGGCCAGTTATGTACAAATCCCAAGAGTGATAAGAGCCTTCTATCATGTCTGAAAATGATACAATGTTAAACTAGTGAGATCGGAGATGTGCCACTGTACAACTCATGCTCTCTACCGAGCCAAGTTATGACAACAGAACCATTGCTAGCATCCTCAAAATGCAAATCCGGATGGTTCAACACTTGAGGGCACAGCTCAACGCATCAGACGACCCACGGTTATGGTCTTTCGTATGGTTTCAAGTGAGGGACACATTATGCCACTTCATATCTTTGAGGCCAGCTTGAGTCAACACCAAAGTGTACCTGAAGAGTGTGGTGATCCCCTGGTGCAATCAGGTGGCCACTGGCAGACCCCGGGTGTGGCAGCAAGACTCAACGCCGGCCCACAAGTCCAAAGAGACCCAGACTTGGCTTCAGAAGGAGTGCTTTGACTTTGTACCCTTCCCTCACTGGTCCCCATCTTCTCCCCTGACTTGAACTCGTTGGATTACTTTGTTTGGTCATACATTGAGAACATCACCAACATGACCTCCCACAACACCAAAGCCAGCTTGATTGCCGCCATCCATGGAGTATTTGCCGAGCTCCCACTGGTGCTTGTGGAAAAGGCATGCTCCCAGTTCCAGACCCGTATCGAGGCGGTGATCAAGGCTGAAGGCGGCTACATTGAATAGATGTCAGCTCTACTACATAACCAAGTTACCTGAATTAATTTTTTTCAATAAAAGTTTTAAAATAAAGCTGTAGTGTGGTTTTCTTTAGGGAGACAATTTTATCGTTCCACCCTGTACTTAAAAGAATCAGATACTTTCCCCCCTTAATGAAACCATGGTCAAAAACCGTTAGCAATAGACAGAGTTAAACCTTTGGAATATCACAATAGTTAAACAATACAGAATTCCGAAAATGTGACAGTGATGTATGTTCATTCACACAATTCTGAGGCAGCACGTTTAGGACTGCAGAACACAATGCGAAAGAAGATCGCCAGTACATCTGAGCAAGCACTGGTGTGATTATGCAGAGGGTATAAGTTGCAAGTTTGCTCTGTTCAGCTGCAGCACAGGACGATATTTTAGCATTGAGACGAGAGAAAAATCCAGGTTGTTTTTGATGGCCATACATCTAAACAACATATTAATACAGATGTGCTTCAGGGGGCCAATCCCTGGACTTTTATTATACTTGCTATTCATAAATAACCTCTCTCATAAAATTGTATCCAAGATGGGTATATTTGCTGATAACACCATACTCTATAATAGGCAGGAGGGAAAAACGAATGTACACATATTCAAGGCAATACCAGAAAACGATCTTCAATCTGTAGTGGCTGTAAATGGATGGTAATATTTAATGCTACTAAGACTAAGCTGCTTTTCTTTAACAATTACAAAAAATCTTCTGAAGAACTAACTGCGATGACAAGTAACATCCTACCTGAGAACTTGACGGCCTGCTAGCCGAGATTAGTTCTCGGTCAATAGAGGAGGAAACCTTTCTATACCGAGAAAATTTCACTTTTAAGCAAATTGTTTTTAGTCCTACATTGTCACATTTTGTTTTTGTGAAAAAAACAAAAAACAAATAAATACCAACAGAAAGCGGGAAGCTTATCTGGCCCCTGGCCAGTTTTAAAAGCAATGTTCATTTCTATGCATGCATGGCGACTCCTATGATTCTTAAGTTAATTACCAATTCATTGAATTCACTATACTCTTTAGCCTAATGGTTGGTGAGAAGACTAATTACCCTATATTTTCGAGTTCGATCTCACTTCTCTCTCAATCTTTTTTTAAATTTTTATTTCGTCTTTGTGCCAATATCCTTCACTCGGGCAAAAGTTAATTACCAACTCATTGAATTCACTATCCTCTTTGGCCCAATGGTTAGTGTGGAAAATTAATTACCCACCTTTCTCTATCTTTTTTTTTTATTTTAACCACATGGAAGCCATTCTTAACATCCCTTCATCCTTGTGCCAATATCCTCCACCCAGGCAATGCCGGGTATTCCCTGCTAGTCTATTATATAAATCTCACCTGTCTGTTTGTATGTATGTATGCATGTATGTTTGTATGTCTGCCTAAAACTTTCGACAGAGGCGACAGATTTTCACGAGATCGGTATTGTTTTGAAGCTCAACCCTTTGGACAACAAATATCGAAAAATTGGCTATAAACATTAATTCCTTTACTCTCAACTGGGCACTTTTCTACAAGAAGGGGTTGCTTTTTATGCAGATATTTTCAAAAGTCATCCCCTCTTTTCGACTGACTAGCCTTAATTTAAACCTTCGCCACTTCCAATTTAGCGATGGATGCAACGGCAAAGACGTCACATTTTTTTTTTCACGTTCTTTTCCCTCCTTTGCGGTACGGGTTCCAGCCTGCCTGCCTGTCTACGATCACTTCTTTTTTTTTTTTTTTTGCTCAACACACACCTCCAAACACCTGGGCAATGCCGGGCACCCAGGCTAGTTGAAAATAAAAACCAAATTTATTCAAAATTTGTGAACGATTTGTCAACTTTAGCAAAAAGTGTTTTTGGATATTTAAATAGGTGGGCAAAAAATACTTAATAGTTTTCCAAACGCCACATTTTCTATTAGTGACATCACTTGTTTTAAATGAAATTTGTTTTTGTCTGTTTGTTGTAATTCTTAAGTTTCATACCCCCTCATTTACGTAAGTTTACATATTTAAAAGTAATTTGATGTTCAAAATCTAAGGCATAACATTTTCAAAAGCCAATAATCATGACCTACTAACCGTAAATATGGGTGTCAAACGCCCTCTTAAAAAAAAAAAAAATCCCTTAATCCTACCTCTAACCCTAGGTTTGAGTGGCAAGCCTCCTCCTCCTAAAACCTTTTTTAGCCCTAACAATAGCGCTAAGTCCGAATGGCAAGCTTCTCACCAAACAAAATTCCTTGGTAAGCTACATATAAGGGTCTAAAAAAAACAAAAAAAAAAAACAAAAAAAAAACAGATCCTTCCTTAAAGCAAAGTGCACGATTGATCTCCCATAAAAAATAAATTGATCAACTGTCCTAAAACACTAGAATGGTCTCTAAATGGTGAATTATTTTACATTAAATTTAAGTGAAACCAACCACCACTCTAAATTCTAAAATTGTTTTGTTTCTATCAAGTTTTCAGGATGTTCACATATAATTTCCCTTAACTCTATCATTAACCCAAAGTCAGAGTGGCAACCTCCCCACCCTGTCATAATTGCACAAAGACCCTCTTAAAACCACACATAATCATCTTTAGAAAAAAAAAAAAAGGCAGACAGGATTTATCTCCTATAGAAAGAAAGCATGGTTAACTGCCCTAAAACACTAGAATAGCTCAAAATAGGGAATCATTTTACATTAAATTCTAAAATAATACTTGTTTATCTTTCATTAAAAATGAAATAAAATGCATTACAATTCAGCTTTGAGTTCTCTAACTTCTTTTCTTTTAATGGATACATGGCATTTTTAAGAAATTGCAGCATGTGCATTTACTGCAGATTATTTGAAAACCATTAATTTCATGAGATTTTCAGTAGCATATTCTAATTCTTAGCACAAAAATACACTGATATGGTAACTTTCATTGCGTAATCTTTTGTTTTAACAACGCTATAACATTTTTACTGAAAAAGTAGTGTAAAAAAATGTGACAAAACACATATGGTCTTAAAAAGGGAAAATTATCCAAATGTGTGAGGCACAAAAATAGTCATAACTTCCTTAATTTTAATTAAATTTAAAAAATTCTTTCTTAGCTCATTAAGCTCTTTCTCCCTCCCTCTCTCTCCCGCCCTCTCTCTCTCTCTATGCATATATCTATAATATAAAGCTGAACGTCTGGTCATGAATAGGCTCCTATATGGTTGACTATTATAGAAAACTGATCACATATAATGTTAGAAGATGTATCGAGACACAGGAATGGGTATGTTTGATCTAGCATAATGATGATTCATTAAAATTGTAGGGTCTGCGTACACGCCTGGTCCACAAAGTATGGAAATAAAAAATTTAAAAATTAAAAAAAAACGTTCACAAGTGTTTTTGATATAGATGTACATAATGCTTTGATAAGTATGTTTTAACTTAAATAGGGATGGTATAATAAAATTGTGGGGTTTGCGTTCGCGCCTGGCCTCCACAGAATGGAAATAGGCACAAAATTTAATAAAGACTTTTCATATCTATCTGCGTAAGTATACTTTGATAATTATGTTTCAGTTTGAAGAAATATGGTATAATAAAATTATGGGGTGTTCGTTTGCGCCTGGCCTCCATAGAATGGAAATATGTCATAAAGTTTAACAAATTTTTTTAATATAGATCCAGAGAATATTGTGATAAGTGTTTCAGTGTGAACAGGTATGATATAATAAATTATGGGGTTTATCTATTTTATTTTTACTTTCATCATATTTTGCTTTGGTTTTGATAGCCCCAAATTCGAAGCTATCTCTTTACAACCCTTCCTTTTCATAACCTATGATACTTTCATAAATCAGAGTCCATTTTCTGTAGGCTGTTTTTGAACCCAGTCAACGACGGGTACTTTTGCTAGTATATATATATATATATATATATATATATATATATATATGCCAATATTGAAATATATTAAGCCATTTCAATTTTTCAGGCATATTGCTTGTGTTAGCCCTTCACATCTAAGTGGCAAATATGCTTTGTTTGAGGAGAAAAAATGTAATATATATTACTGGCCTGGCAAGCCACAGGGGAGACAACCAAAACAGCAAAACTGAAGCTGGCCTGCAGCACACTATATATACAAATGTAGGTAAATTTGAGCATATTTTATTACTTTGAAAATATAGGTTCCTTTTTACTAATTTTCATAAAATTTTGACCATAGAATAGTATTCTAATCTTCAAAAAGCCTGCAAATTTTCATGTAGTTTTATCCTATATAAAGATTTGAGCATTTCAATATTCAATTTGACTACTAGTATAGATATAGCCATATTAGTGGTCTGGCAAGGCCACAGTGGAGACAACCGAAGCAGCAAAACTGAAGCTGACCTGTAGGACACTATATATACAAATGTAGGTAAATTTAGGCATTGCTTTGAAAATATAGGTTCTTTTTTACCAATTGTTATAAAATTTTCAAAAAGCCTGCAAATTTTCATGTAGTTTAATCCCATAGAATCAAAGATATGACCATTTCAATATTCAATTTTGATCTCAGCACCCATTGATCAGAATTTTACAAATGAAGACTCATTGGAAAGGTAATGGACTGAATTGTGTAGTGGGCTATGTAACATTTGCATTAAGGTCGCATATTAAGGGGATCATCCATCATCCAGAACCTATTTTTTGCACTTTTTTACAGCCATAAAATGTTTTAATGATAGTCATTTGTTTTCCTAGTTTTGCATATGAATTACAAAATAACTGATATTTCCCACAAACCTCTGGCCTTGATGGAGGGGAGACTAAAACTTGCTGCTATGGTTTCAAATGATCTGAAATAACAGCAAGTAGAGACTAGATTTCAAATATTTCTCATATGCTACATTTCCCCTCTTTGGTTTTCATACATAAAGTAAATTTCACAGTGTAAAAGATTATTTGATACATGAAATATTCATAATCGTACCCTATTTCCAAAAGAGGATAGATATTACATTTGGAATCAAGTCTCCCCTTGCTGTTATTTAAGATCAGTTTGAAATCATAGCAGCAAGTTTTAGTCTCCCTCTCCATCAAGGCCAGAAGTTTTGGGGATTTATATATATATATATATATATATATATATATATATATATATGGACAAATAGTTTATGGAAATATAGATAAGCAAGGCAACATGCTAATAGAAATAACAAAACAAACATCATTATGTGCGTGTGTCATTATTTCTATTAGTATTTTGCCTTGCTTATCTATATTTTCATGAACCAATTTTTCCAATTTTCTTCGACAGTCTATTTCATACACACCTACTAGACTTTGCAGGAGTATACGACTTGGTAGACTTTGCAGGACTATCCGACTTGGTAGACTCCGCAGGAGTATTTCATCCAATCATTAAACTGGCCTTGTGTCACATACACACACACACTCTCTTTCTCTCTCCGCAGGAAGAGGAGAGTATAAATATTAGCTATAAGATTCCCTGGTAGCTTATTTGATTTTACTTAATATACTCAAATTACACCAAGAAAATATATGAAATTCGAAAGAGTGCCCTTTTTACAATGATCTTGAGACAAACTAAGCTGGACTTGCTAAATATGATCTCAGTGACAAACTCTGCTCAGTTGGGCTTTTCCTTCAACAACAAAGCCAACAGTTTAAGCCATTGCTGAAATGGTTTGTGTCCTGTTGACGGAGATATAGATTTAATCCTTTGGAGTTCGAAAAGGTCCATCATTCCAGGCTTTACCTTCTCCTTTTGAGAAGAGGTTAGTTTATTGCTAATTGCCTGAGTTGCCCCTATCAGGGAATATCGAGTGGGCTGCTTAGGTATTTTTTGCAAGCAAAAGTAGTCTTCTTCTAGGATGCTGGTCATTCAAATCCCACTTTCCAACCCTTGTGTCACATCATCTTGCCTGTAGGAGGGAGATAAATAAAATTTACTGTGTTTTAAGCAGCAGCAGCCGCCATCATTTTTCATCTTTTGACCCCAAAATACTAAAATCTTTTTGTAATTTGAGTAGACTTATAATTTATTTTTCATGGAAGCATTTAAAAAAAAAATGGAGGAGTGTTAGAAAAACAACTGTTAAAATGACTGTTTTTTTTATATGGAAAGGGTGGAGTAATGTCTGCTACATTTTAATCAATCTAAACTATCAAACACTCCCTCTCTCTAACTTTATTTTGCAGTCAATGGACACAATTCCTACTAAAATATTCATAAATTGACAGGAATTATTTTCAGCTTTAATAATTAGAACCTTTATTTTCCAACATACAAATATTTGGTTTACCCTTTTCAGAGCAAGAATAATGTTCTTATCTGATTTCATCAAGTTGGGCTTTTTTTTTCTTTCTTTTTTTTTTTACAAGGAAGTCACCACTTATCAAGGCCTGAAAGCCAATTGAGCATAAGGGTTAATGAGTATAAGGTGGTCAGTGAAACAACAGCATAATGATTGATAGCGATGAAAATTGGGCAGAATTCGATTATTTAAGAGGATGACTCAACAAGAACTTATTTATATTGGACTTGAAAACGACCATGTTGTAGTAAGCTGGAAAGCAGGCCTGCAGTATGGAGTTCTACAGGCGGGCAGTTCGAGGAAAGAAACTTTGTTCATGAAATTTGCATTTGATTTTAGGCAGAGATAAAGAGTGGAGGGAAATTGATTGTGGTTACAGCTAGATGAGCGTTTGAGGGGGGAGGCAATAGATTGAAGCAGAAAATCAAAAACATTTGGTTATTCTGACATATCCTTGTATTGGAGATAAACACAAGAGAAAGAGCTGGAGAGTATGCCAGGAGAAAACTGGGACAAGGATAAACAAGGATATAAAAAAAAAAAAAAAAAAAAAACAGTCTCTCTTTGTGGATGACCTTTTTATGCATTTTTCTTTTCGAGTAAAATAATTAATCTGCCCAGACTGAATGCTTAGTTTTTTTTTTACTCCCAAAATAACTAAAAAGAAACAATGGCTAAATAAGAGGAATGTGTTAGTTATTCTGAAATAAAATGTTATCCACCCAATCTCAGAAAAAAAAAATTTTAACTGTCAGATTTTATTAAAAGTATAAACAGGATCTCTTAAATTTTTTTATGTTGCTTTTTTTTTTTATTCACTTTTTTTTTTTTTTTTTTTTTTTTTTTGAGTTATTTAATATTTTCATTGCATGCAGAGCCGGATTTAAGCCTTAAGTGTCCACTGAACCTACAGAAAGAGGAACAGGAAGGGGTGCGGCGTTTGCTCCTCCACCCTGTTTCTAAACAAAACAAAAAAAAAAAAAAAAGGATATCCTTTTATATATGATACTTTTTTTTTCTTATGTAAAAACATGAACAAATTCTTCATGATTTTGGAATTCATCCAATTTATTTATCAGTATTGTATCTGTTTATTAGAATTTCACATCCTCCCGAAATGTATGCAGAATGATGACAAAAAGTGATGAGGAGAAGGAGGAGGAGGCAGGCGATCATCAGAATCATCATCATCATTCTCAGATTTTTGTTGTTCTTTTTTACATTTCTGGGACGCATGTAGTCATATGACAGTTCTCCATATTTTTTTAATGCAGTTTTTTGCATTATTACTGTCTTTCAAACTACATTTGCTGAAGTGCAGACAATGCAGTATTGCTCCGTATTCTCCTCCTCTCCACAGTCACAGATGGTTAGGTTGGTTTTGTAGTCCTATTCCTGATTTTTCACTATCAATTCTATTTTTAAAACGGTTGAGGGTCCACCACCGAACCCAGGGTGCTTCTGAGGCAGAAGATGGAGCTTCAAAATGGAAGTGGAGGTCTTATAATTAGCATTTTACTTCAGTTGACATTCTCAGAAATCAAAGGGGCCTCCAATTCCTGGGACCAACAATTGATCTCTACTTGATATACATAGATATTTGAATATTCTATTAAAGTTCTCCTTCACCTCTCAAACACTGAGTTAGTAAAGAAGTCAGTGAGTATCTCAAATATGCAGGGCTAATGCCACCGAGGAAATGCAGGTTATTCAGGTTAGTAGGCTTCAGGCAACCAATGATCAAGCTACAGGTTGTTGAGTCAATGTCATTCAAATCCACTAATCAATTCAAATCCACTGATCAATTTATTTGGCTAAATATAAAATAAGCTTCAATTGCCATTCAGAGAAAACGTGGTAGAAATTTACACAGAAGAGGATACAGTAGCCCAGCAACTGTCCAAATTCACTTTGAACTGTTGCATTTGTTGACATATTTATCATCTTTTTTAGAAGTCTATAACAAGATCGACAGATCCTGACTGAGATAGTGACCCTTCTCTGGTTTAATCGAAATTGGCAGTGAAATAGTTTTTTGTAGTGTCCGTGTGGGCCGCTTTCTGGTGCAGAAGTTAATAATAGGTCCCAAGATATAGCAAAGCATCTTTTGGGTCATTGCACCGTAGTTCATATGTAAATCGGGGCTGATTATATACCCTTTTATTTTAATCTAATCAAGATTATATAGGAGCTTAAGTAATGTAGTTCCAACTTGATTTATTGAATAGAGTTTCAATTGGAATACTTGATTGTTATGTTGTAAACTTGTGCATTCATTACACAGACCGTGATTATCCAATCGTTGTCTTCGCCCAGATTCAGTGCTTGATTTCAACACTGGTTGTAGTACCAATTATATAGGTTTTTTTGTTTGTTTTTTAGTTATTTGATATTTTCATTGCATGCCTAGCCGAATTCAAGCCTTAAGTGTTCATTGAACTAACAGAATAAGGGATGGGAAGGATGATACTTCATTATATGTCCTCCGCACCACATTTCTAAATATGAGGGGGGGGGGATCTTTTACGATTCTTTTTTTCTTGTGTAAAACATGAACAAATTCTTCAGGATTTTGAAACTCATCCAATTTATACGAATTTCACATCCTACCGAAATGTATCTCGAAGGATTGCGGGGAGGAGGAGGGTGATCATCAGAATCATCATCATCATTCTCTGATTTCGATCACAAAATATAGTTTCCTTCCAAACAAAACCACAACTTGTTTAAAACAAGTAACAATGTTTTATTTTGATAGGTTACATTTATAGTTGGTAGCAAATTTGTTAGCCAAGGTATTATCCTGTGCCATTCTAGGAGGGCCACTCTCCCAGGCTTTGTCTTTACATCCTTTGAGAAGGGGTCAGTTTATTGGTAATCACTCTATCGGGGAGATGCCGATGAGACAGCCTGGGCATTTTTTGTAGGGCAGGGTGTTCTTTCTCTACAGCACTGGTTTTTCAAACACCACTTTCGTGACTTTGTTTCACATTTTTCTGCTGTGTGGGGGAGATAAATATCAGCAGACTTGCAAACCAAGACAAACATATATTCCAACTGAACACAAACAGACCATCAGCTTAAAGCCCATCTGCCTTTGGTATCCACAGAAACCTAACTGACCCCCCCTCCCTCACCTGTCCTGCTAAAATATATATATATTAGATATCACTTGGACCACACTGCATGACCACTCAAGATTTATCAGCTACCCATCTATGAACATAAAAACTGTCGATGATGCCCACCATCTGGTATGAACATTATTTTTGCAAAGTCTCAAGTGGCTTATAATCATAATATGGAACCACGTATCTAAGAAGACATTACTATTATATTTCAAAGGCACCAACAAATTTCTTGGTCTTTTCTCTTAGTTAAATATTTACCCATTTTAAGTTTAAGCATTAATTTTAAGCATGCATCAATGAACTTCACCAAAATATAACATCATGCAAACTCATGTCATCTAGTTCCATATTTGATGTTGTGACTCCATCAATTTGCTTATCTATTATTTCAACAAAATAACGGATTGTTATTCATTTTGAGAGAAGAAATTTATAGTATCTGATATGTCCTGGAAAAAAATATATTTGTTTAAAATAGCTGAGTGAGGATTTCAGTCAGGTCATTATACCAGTCCGTATTTTGGCTTACACTAACCAATCATATCCTTGTATGAAGGAACCTGTATGTATTCATATTCATTACGTCAGCATGATCTTGTTTCATTAGGAAGTATATATTCTATCCATCTATCCATTCAGTTGTAAACGTTACACTTCTGAAGGTTGAAGGTTCAATTCTCAGTGCCAACGACACTCAAAATACAATTGTGAATTACTTTGGATTTCTACCCACACATGACTGACAGAATGAAAGAATGCTACCCCTGTGGATTAAATAAACGGTTCTGTTCAAAATACTGTGTCAATTCCTGAGTTCGACAAGACATACCTGAAGAAGGTTGGTGGTTACATTGACCGAAATGTTGTGAAAATAACACTCAAGATGAGAACAGTAGTCTAAAGAATTCAAATAATATGTATATTTTCTTTCTTGGAGAAATTACTTGAACAATTTGAATTTTGTTTGGTGTGAGTGAAGAGGATGATTTTTTTTGATGATGAGAGATCAAGTTTTTTGAGCATGTAGCAAAAGTGGAGACAAAGATGGACGATGTTGTTCGGTGCAGCATGATCCCCACCAACAAGAAAAAAATAAATGAAATTAAAGAGACGCATGATGAATGTGCCAATGAAGAAGAAGAAAAAAAAAACTTTTGTGCAAAATAAAATGTAAAGGTGATAATTATTTCTTTGAAATAAATATACGTCTAACTGTTGGTGGGGGGGAAGGATATTATGCAGAGGAATAGTACCTTTTCGAGTGGCCATCAGGTGTCCCCTGACTGGTCTCCATGCATCTTAGCGTTATGTGAAGCGCAATACATAGCCTCTCTATAGCAAATGACCATCCGTGCATGGTGAAGAGCCACATCCTTCTCGAGGTTAGATATCATTATGGTTAGGCACAAACAGGACACAGTGGATTTAGAGAAGTAAACCTCGATAATCAATTCTGTTATACCATGTGTAACAGGAGTTCCAGTTGCACTCACTGACAAACTGATGTTGTGGATCTAAGAACAACATGACTTCGCAGATGATCAAATTAACTTGACACACAAGCTCTAGTTAGCAGAGAACTATGGAACTGCATGTGGGGCAGCATCCCATGCTTTTATGCAATGTGCAACCAAAACTTCACTATGAATACACACAAATACAGCACCAGGGTTCAGGAAGCGTCCTGAAAGACAACAGAGATGAAAGATTGATTGTTGGTGATGGTGACGTGACTAAGTGATTAGCAACACTGACTAAAATTAAAAACCTGGGTGTGCCAAGTTTGAATCCAGTTGGTACCACAGTAACTCTTTTTTTTTTTTAATGGAAATCGCTCCAGAGAAGGCATGAAACCATTTGGTGTAAGGAACTTAAAAAAAAAATCTAGCCAATAGATGGAATAGACTGATCCAGAAAACAGTAATTTTTCTCCCTTTGTCAGAAACATCATTCATAGAATATTAAGACTAAGGGACAAAATAAGGGAAGCAGCAAGAGTTACAGGACTGCTGAAAGTAAACCCAACGTCCATTTTCTACTGTCCACTGTTAGACAGATGGATTTTGATACAGAAAATAACAATTCTTCCCCCTTTGTCAGAAACATTGTTCATGGAATATGAGGACTAAACAACAAAATAAGGACAACACAAGCTGCCAAAAGTAAACCAAAGGTTCTCTTTCTACTCTCCATTATTGAACCAACATTTCTCTTTCATAAAACCAACGCTTAAGCTTTTGTCTAACCTCGTGAAGGTAAATAAAATAAATATGTGCCTGTTAGTTGATGATTCTAGTGAGCTGTCAGGAATAGATAGTGTGTTATTGTATGATGATGATGATGATGATGATTATCCTGGCCAGAATCTTATCTGGTCTTTCACTGAGAATTTTTGATTTTCATGTTATCACTGTGATGATGATAGATGGGAGGAGACAACTGTAGACTGATACTGAATGCTGCTAGGATCAGTTGACAGCTGTTATCATTTGTCATTGTTGAAGAGTGGAATTCTACTTAGTCATCATGATGATGTATAATGCTGTATCACTTAGCATTCTAGTGGCAAATGCTCATGGCAGTGTCACCATCTTATCGTCAAGTGATGAGATTGAGACGCAAAGCCATATAGCCTATAGTGAAAAAAAAATCCAACCTTTTTATACAGCCTGGTCAGCTGCTGCTGATTTTATTATTAAGCTTCTGCAGAGAGCTCATGAAGATCATTTCTCAAGATTGTGTGGTTTGCATGTCTGGGACATCTTGGTGAGAGCTGGTTGGTCGACAAAATGATGATGTGTACAGAAAGATGAAACTGTGTTTACCTATGCCACACGAACCAAACTGTTAAAAACATCTGTTTTTTTTCTTTGGAATGCCATGTTATAAACAGAAGACACAGCAAGTGTTTATATACAAAAAGTTTTGTTGCATTATTATGTTGCTAATTCTCTATATTTATGGTTTCAAATATTGCAATTTCTACCATTCAAGCAAGAGCATCAGAAAAACAAGGGAAGGAAGGGGACTGGATGCAGTGATCACTCTCATCATCATCATCATCATCATCATCACTTTCTGGTTATCGAGTCAACGCATATATCATAGGGACAGTGCTTCATAAAGAATAAGGTAAACAATTAAACGGTAACTTGATTTACTTGACATATATATATATATGACTCCAAAGAGCTTTGTCACATGCTTGAAAACAAAATTTTATCACTTTTAACAGTTTTAGGCCAATCTTTTAGCTGTCAGAAGTGGCATGGCAGTTTGGTGGCCCTCCTCATGAATAAAATCTTCTTGATATGATTTCTGCACATAGCTGAGGTCTGGTAGGCGGGAAAAGTCCAAACCACATCACTTTTTTTTTTAATAACTTTGCTGATGGATTGGTTAATATTAAGTTTCTTGCTGATATCCATATTTCTTAGTCTATCTCAGAAATGTTCTTTTAAGGATGGTTCTTAAACATATTTACTTTCAAAGATATTGAGCTTCTATTCATGCTCTACCGGTATAGTCTGTTTTCACTTGCATATATATTCAACTTTTCATGGGTCAGTTTTTTTAAATATCAGGATCAACATACCAATCAAAAACATTATCTGGTCGGTTAATTTATTTGATGGCTGTTGTCTTTGTCTTCCTTGAATGAAATCTGCTTGATATGATTTTTTTTTTTTTACATAACTGGAGTCTAGTAGCCAAGAAACATGTCCAAAGAACATTAATCTCTTTTTTTCCCAATAACATTGATGGATCTGTTAATAGTAAACCTTATGCTGACATATGCATTTCTTAGTTTATCTCAAAAAGTTATTCCAAGGATAGTTCTTTCTCATCCCACTCTGGACATTGTTTCCACATCAGTTGAAACCATGATCTTTTGGACTTTCTATTATTCTGACCAACTATGAAAACATTTAACACGGAAGAGTAAACAAGAACCCCCAGCCCGGGAGCCCACCATCAAAATGGGCTGCTCCTCTAGAAAATAACTGCAAAAGTTTTAGATGGGGCACACCGCCTAGAAACAAACATCATAGATGCTACACCCCCAACGGAAGAATTTAAAGGAGCAGCTCTCCAAGAAGATCGCTCTTCAAAACATGAGAAAGAGAGAGCATATCACCTGGATCTCAAAGTCAATTAAGAGGCAGCCTTCCCAAAAGATTTTGAAGATGGAGATGCTCCCCAAAAGGGGAGCAAATCTGGAAATAAAGCAGGCAGAATGCCAAACACAAAACACGGCCCCCAAAAAGTAAACGCCACTATCTGGAGCTTGCCAAAGGTGGAAGGTAGACCAAAATAAGCCCCAATAAAAAGGTTGGACCACACAAACGACATATTGATCAAACCATCAGAAGAGTTTGTGTGGGCGAGGACCGCAGAAAAAAAAAACTGTTCCTGGAGGAACACAAAGACCTCTATTTAACAAGTAATGCATTGAAGGTGGTGTACTTCAGCTGGTGTGGGTGCTTGGGAGGTGATAGCAGGCAGGGTTTTGTCCCTGTTCTCTTCAGATCGTGGAGAGAATCGCCTCTTAAGTCTCGAAAAAGAAGACATGGCAGAGATTTTGAAAAAATTAAACATTCTGGCCATATACATCTGCCAGAAGAGCTATGCCATGCGGGATATCCACCTCCCCACCAAAGATGAAGCATAACAACTCTCCTGGAAAGAACTGAGGATTGGGAGAGTAAAGTTGCAATCTGAGTACAAAAGAAGGAGGATCCGAGTCCACATATACAACGTCCCAGTTGAGCTGAATGCAGAATAGCAGGCGTTCTTCAACCAGTTCAAAGACATGGACCAAAGTCCCGAAGCAGACTCCATATGTCTGAATTCTGAATACACAGTGGCTATGAAGTTGAATTTCAACTTCATGGCCACTAAACTTGAAGAGGGAAGGCTTCCAAGCAATTTCAGTCATGCTGACACACATAAAATAGAATATGATGGTGATCATGTAGGGTTACCATCCATACTGTTTGTTTTGCCAGAAAAAAGACCACATGGCCAAAAACTGTCCAAAAAAGCCAACACCTGAATGACCAGCACCTCAGGCTGCCCCAACCTCAGTGGCAGTGCAAGCTGCAGCCACTCCTTCAGATTCAGCACCAACACCAGCCCCAAAATCAACAAAACTTTGGGGAAAGGCTAAGGAGGAGTGGAGCAAAGTGATGGGCCAGAAATGGAAGAGCGTAACCCCTTCTGCCACAACCCCATCAACTGATCAACGACAACAGCAGCAGCAACAAAAACTGCAGCAGCAGCAACAAAAACTGCAGCAGCAGCAACACTACCAACAACAACAACAGCAAACAGACAAGGCCTCCATACCACCAAGTCAGCAAAGGACAAAAAGAAAATCGAAAAAAATCGAAGGGTCCCAGTTTTGGTCCATCCGAGTATATGAAAGTTTGAAACTTTTTCCCTAAATGTCAGTGGTATCATACACTGAAGCCAGGACACAAGAGTGCTGATGATTATGAGCATGGCGCAGAGCATTGGTGTCTTTCGCTAGCAAACTTTGGAACCGGGTGCAACACTGAATAAAATAGGATCATGTCTTTGTTCTTGACTTGACTAATTTAAATGTGAGGGGCTTGAAGTCTGCAAGCCAGATGGCACAAGTCCAAAGAGGCCTCTTGTTCCTGGAAGTAGATGTGGTTAAGATCCAGGAGACATACTTCGTTTCATCTAGGGATGCCCAGGTGCTGGTCAGAAACTTTGACGACTTTCCAGCATATGGGGATCCTCAGGATAAGGGTGTCTTCTTGCTTGTTGAATATATCCTGTCAGCAATAGTCAATGTTCATAAGGGAGCATGGCTTAAGAGAGGGTCTCCTTTTATTGGGATCTTCATGCTTTTTTTGTGTTCAAAATGTATAATTTTAATGGGAGATTGGAATGCCATCCTTGATCCCAAGATAGACAAGGTCGGGTGGAGGAAGGTAGAGGAATGGAGAGGTATGAAACCGGCCTGGCTAGATGCGATTTGGTCAACAGGTTTTGTACCAAACACTCGGAGCAAAAGATATTGACATGGACAAATCATGCGCCTCCCTATGTGAATACTTATTTGAATAGGATGTTAGTTAGAAGAGGCGAAGTAGACTTCCTATCATGTTCTACATTTACTTGGCTAGACCAATTGGACCATTAGCCTGTTTGAAGTTAGGAAACAGGCCTAAACTAGCAGGTTACTGGAAGTTGATTACTGCTTTGTTGGCAATACAAGATTGCAGAACAGCTAGTGTTATTTATCTAGAGAAATTTAGTGAGGGAAGTTACTGGGAGTAAGTGATGGTTTAGGACGAAAACAAAAGTTAAGAGATTTCTCCGTCAAATATGCCCAGTGCCTCACTCTAGGCCAAGGAGAAGAAGCAGACATTAGAGAAACTAACCAAGGCGGTGACGAAGGGGGGTACTGTTAGCATAGAACTAACTAAAGAGAACATTTGGCGTGAAGCTAGCAAGCATTATGAGGACCAAGTAGTTAGAGTTAGGCCAAGTTTCAAATGAAGCCATGAACTGAGATGCAAACGAGCGTAAGGAAGTCTCTAAGCTTGGCTCAGATAAATACATCATCAAAGTCAAGCACTTGGATGGACATACCTTAGAATCAACTCAGGAAATCTGCAATTCGCTTCACTCAACTGTCCAAGCCCCTAGTACAGGAGTTTGACAACTATTTTGCCAACTCTCCCTACCTCAAGGTGGCTGGAGTGGCTGATTGTGAAGGTAGTATTGCAGAGCATGAGGTTTTGACTGTGCTGAAGGAGGTTGGCTGCAACAAATTGCCAGGACTTGATGGTCTTCCTTATGAACCGTATTTAAGGCTGTCTCACCTGTTATTCTGACAGATGCATTCCATCATTAGTTTGACAAGGGTTCCATTCCTGGTCAAATCTCTAAAGGAGTGATCACATTGTTGAAGAAGCGGAACAACCATAGTAAGGAAGAATTAAATGATTACAGGCCCATAACGACCTGACCTCCCTCAGTTAATATGAAACACAAAGAAGACTGTAGTGCCCACACACTTACAATCCATCAGTTAACTTTCCACAGAACAAGGATTCTCATTGACAATTTTCTCATGCATCGGAGAGCCCGTCCTTGACCCCCTCCCCACCCAGGTCAAAATTCTAGCCTAAACAATCCGCTAGATATCTCCAAATAATCACCTTTACAGTTCATTGTTTCATAAATTCGACTTTGTTTTTTCCGTTACAAAAAAAATGTATTTCACATTGATGACATCGCCATCCCTCTAACTGGCAGGGTTATCTGCTTTTCTTCCCGGACCTGCCGTTAAAATAAAAAAGGTCCTAATTCCTCTTTCGCTGGCCCTTTTTTGGGGCAGTTTTTAACCATAGCGCTAATTTAGCTGTCACCCCTCTTTCCACATTAATCCCTTTCCACTATAGTTGGTTGGGTCACATACTGCTAAACATAGAGTTAAAGATTTTGGCCAAGATCCTAGTGAATCGGTTGCAGGGTGTTGTCAGAGAGTTGATCGAACCCGAGCAAAACTATGCTGTGAAAGAGAGATAGATTCAAAGGAAGGGATAAAAGACAATCTTGAAGTCACGCTGATCAATTTGGATCAGTCCAAAGCTTTCAATAGGGTAGACCATTGCTTCTTGGCATCAACTTTAGAGACCGCTAGCTTTAAACAAAACTTTCGCAAATGGATCTCTGTTCTGTACCGCACACCAACGGAAATCGTGCAAGTCAATGGAAAGCGCCCGTAATCCTTTGCTATCTCCCAGTTGGTATGTCAGGGTTGTTCGCTGTCACCCCTGCTCTGCATCCTAGCATTGGAGCCGCTACTTTGTAAGCTAAAGAGTGGAGAGGCAAGTCCGGTCCTGCACGGAATCACATTGTCTGATGGATCATAAGCCAAGGTCTCCACATTTGCTGATGACATCACCGTTTTTGTGTTGTGCTTCCAAGACGTTGAGGTTGTGACAGAGGCACTTACATGCTACGAAACAATCACAGGGACCAAAATCAATTACAACAAGTCAGTCAGCCTGCAGTTGGGTACCTGAAGTGATGTCACCACCCTTTCGGCTTCTTTCAGCTGGATCGATAGCCTGGTTCAAATTATTGGTGTGTTGTTCGGACCAGGTCTCCAATTGGAGAGGAATTGATTGGAGGTACAGTCAAAGGCCGAAGCATTGATTAACTCTTGGCTTTGAAGAAAACTCTCTTTAAAGGATAGAGCAGAAGCGTGTACCATTTACGTCTTTCCACTCATCCTCTACCTATTGGCTGTACTTCCCATGCCTGCGACAAACCTCAAGGCTCTCAAGAGGCTCCTGTCCTCATTTCTCTGAGACAGGAAGAGGCATTGGGTTCACAGACAGGTTTGTATTTAACGTCCGTGTGAGGGAGGCTTAGGGATACTCAACTTAGCATGCCTCTGAGACTGGCCTTCTTAAGTCAAACCTTAACAGAAGAATCTGCATTGAACCACACAGTCAATGGTGCTTTTTCCAACCTCATCCTCGATCACTCAGTCCAGAATAGACGTAGGCTGAAGGGCGGCACTCAGTTCTTCAGAGAGTGCTAAGCAGCGCTGAAAAAGCTTCTTCAGTCCAGTGATCTTTCATGGCTTTCCAGAAGCGAACTAGTAAAGGGGGCTGCTGATGACCTGCTCTATAGGTGCCTGGGATGGTCAAAGGAGAAGATCTGCTTTGAATAATTGGGTGCCAAGTTTGAGTCATTTACACAATTCCAAGTTTTTGCTCACCTGGCGACTACTGGCCTGAGGCGCATTGTTCCTCAATGTCCTGTAACACAGTTCCAAAATAGTGAAGGCACCTGATTGTCGCTGTTGTGGTCCATTCCAAAGCAAAAAGATCAAGCATGCTTTCTTTGAATACCTCAAACTCCAACAGTAATTGGTAAACATTAATCAGAAGGGACTTTTCCAGAACATTCATTGTTGAGCCCAAATATCAGCAGTTATGGTATTGTAAACAAACACAGTAAGAACTTGATGAATTAAATATTTTTGACAAGACAAGATAAACAAAGTTTCAGAATATTCGCCGAATCGTTTGTTGCTGATTTGCAACAATTTTGTTGTTGTTGTTGTTGTTGTTTATGCAATTACCATAAACAGTAATTTAAAAAATTATTGAATGTGAACGAATTAAAATAAATTTCGACATGACGATTAAGTAGTTAACTGTTTTTAGTTGAAATTAAATTTTTCCTTTTTAGTTATTATTTCGACCAAGCACCAACATAATTAAATAATACACACAAATAGACAATAACAAAAATTTAATCACTAAGTTTTCTACTTTTCGTTTCAGAGACTCTAGTTTAATTATGTGTAGTTCCTATTTACAATGCCTCCCCACCGAACAGAGTTAGACACCAGGGTCGTTTTTTAATGTGGAGAAAAGGAACAAAAATAAAAATTGTCTCAGTCGTGAAGGACTTCTCCTGCAATGACAGAGAACAAGAAATTGAAGTGCAGCATCCGAAGAACAGATACTACACTTTGATCTTGTTTATATATTTTATTGCTTTTAAAAGTTTTGAAAATACAATTAAGTAAAAAACAAAAGATTTTTAAACAACAAAATTAGGCACAAGGCCCTACAAGAAATTGGGGATGGGAAGGGTTCAGGGTCTTTGTGACTAAAGTGATTAAAAGTAATAAATGTAGACTTTGGAGTCTTACTCTTGACTGGCAACATTTACCAAAATACCTCATTCACTCTATGGATCTTATCTAACTAATAAATCCCCAGCGTTTAAGAATCAAAAACATATTTACAATTTATAAACAGTTGTCTGTGTGTTTGTGTATGCATTTTTTTTTTTTTAATTTTGTGTGTGTGTGTGTGTGTGTGAAAAAATAAAATTCAATTTCATTAGAAAATAAAAAGTTTTTGAATTAAGAGAAAGATTGTTCGTGGAGTGGGGAAAACTAATCAAAAGTGTTCATATCAAAAACAAAAAATAAATCCTACTGGGTTGTTAGTGAGACCCCCCCCCCCTGTACTAATCTAAGTGACTAGACCCCCCCCTCCCACTGTTTTTTTCCGGGGGGGGGGGACCGAAAACAAGCAGGGCGATCCCTAATGGGGATTGGGGAAAATACCTTAATGGAAGTGGGAGAAAACAAAGCAACGGGTGGAGAGGGTTGGAAGGTAACCTCTGAGTAGGGGAGTGACCGGTGGGGGGGGGGTGTTGAAAAAACAAGGATGTGGCACAAAGAGGATGGGGAGACTCAGAGGTTCTCTAGTACCAAAAAATAAAATAAGGAACAGGATCCCATTTGTACCACCAGTCAAGAGTCTTCTTAAAATGACTTAACTAGAACCTAAGTGGGATGGGTTCCGAAGGGCCCAGCACCACCCGTGCCATGCTTAAGGAGGGAACATGTATTGAAACTTGGCTCCTCGACGGATGCACGGACTAGTGCTGTGCACCCACCTCTTGTCAAATTCCACTCTAGGCAACCTCCTCCAATTGCATCTGATCTTTACTTTAAGCAAATGTTTAAAGTAAACGATCAGATCCCGATGCAGAACAAATGTCCCTTCGCGGACCAACTTGAGGCGTGTGATCCAAATCACGATGC
This sequence comes from Euprymna scolopes, assembly GCF_053919585.1. Taxonomy (NCBI): domain Eukaryota; kingdom Metazoa; phylum Mollusca; class Cephalopoda; order Sepiida; family Sepiolidae; genus Euprymna; species Euprymna scolopes. The sequence continues at coordinate 79,339,522 of NC_136492.1, forward strand.
GCGCTACTGCCAGGATCGCCAGGAAAACCATTCTTTCTTCCCTGGGGAACGGCGGCTCCATGTTGTACACAAAATAACCTTCGTTGAGATCGAGCGGACACTCGGCATCGATGCGAGCCGTTACCTCTCCGACGTACTCCAATAAGGGCTGGATTCGGCTGCAACTAAAAAACGCGTGCCCGATCGTTTCGGGCTCGCATTCATCACAGCGCGAACAGAAGCCCCACGTATGTTCTTTATACCGGCAGAGTTCGTCGAGAAGGGGCAGCGCATTTCGGACCAGTCACCAGGTGAGAGAAAATTCTGAGTTGTTCAGAATCTCCCGTCCCGGCAGCCAACTCCAATGAGAACGGACAACCTCCATCGACCATTCCATCCGCCTACAAAGTGGATCCTTCGCAGTCCCCTCCACTAGCTCCCGATAAAGTTTCTTTCTTGGCTGATCAAGGACACTGGTCCCTGGCAAAGCACTAAGAGCGGTCCGGCATTTGGAGAAGAACTTAGACTCCCCCCTCGGTCTACAACGACCTTCTACCGAGGGGTTGGGTTTGAAATTGGGAAACGAGTTCTCAACCAAGGAGCGTCTTCTTCAAGCGAACGACCCAGGAAAGCCAATCTCTCAGCATTTCTATGACACAAGAGACTGGGCTGACCCAGGCCTCCCTTGCTCGGACTCTGGACACAGACCTCTCTGCAGACATAATGCTTACCATCGTTCCACAATAGTGAATCGAGGCGCCCTTGCAAGTGGGTTAGTTGTTCTGCAGGGAGAGAAAGTACAGACAATCGATAAAGGTACACTTTCATCTTGTCCCAAAGGCCAAGTTTTAATTATGTGTAGTTAACTGTTGTCGTAACCAGATTTTACCGAACCAATAGGGGCACAGCAATAGTATCGTTTTCTCCAACGAAGACTTGTTTTTTATATTTTTTTGTTTTTCATTTCTATTGTGTATGGTAAAACTTGTCGAGAGCATTTTGTTTTGAGGTTGTTATGAAAATGGAGCGGAAATTTAAATTTCGTTCCACTATAATTTTTTTTTTTTTTTTAATAGCACATGCACCAACAAAATAGAAAACTCGCCGTTTACATTCGAAATATCAACTTTTATAGGTTTTGGGTATGCTGACAAGGTTGGAGATGTTTATTCCAAAAGCCATTCTTAACATGGGAAGGTGGGAGTGTCTATTCCGAAAGCCGTTCTTAATATGGGAGGTTGGGGGTCTATTCCGAAAGATATTAACATGGAGAAGTTAGGGTATTTATTCCGAAAGCCGCTCTTAACATACGGAGGTTGGGGGGGGGTATTCCGAAAGTCGTTGTCAGCATACCGGAAAATCGGGTTTTTATTACTGTACACATAGATTCGAAAAAGTTGTCAAAAAACAAATATATAACAAATAAATGTTATCAAAGGCAGGATAAGTTACTTTTCTACCCAACTGGATATATTTTTCGTGTTTTTATTCAATGTAACATGCTTATTCAGCTCGAAAAGCATACAGTGTTTACCGATGTAATACATCGGCAATGTATTGGAAAATTCAAAATGGCGCCCGACACTCTCTTTAACACGGTAAGTTCAGGAAAAGATGTTATAAATAATAAACGAGACAAAATACTATTAAAAAAACACCGAATATATGTCAACTTATGTCACGGTAACATATAATGAGCGAATTTCTAACAGTATTTTGTCTAGTTTATTATTTATAACATCTTTTCCTGAACTTACGTGTTAAAGACAGTGTCGGACGCCATTTTGAATTTTTGTAATACATCGGTAAACACTGCATATTTTTCGAGCTGAATAAGCATGTTACATTGAATAAAAACAAAAGAAAATATATCCAGTTTGGTAGAAAAGTAACTTATCTTGCCTTTGATGATATTTATTTGTTATATATTTGTTTTTTGACAACTTTTTCGAATCTATGTGTACAGTAATACAAACCCATAAAGTACAATTGTTGATTTTTATTCTTTCGATTACTTTCGATTGTATTGGTGCATTCGCAATTTGAAATTAAAAGATTAACACGGAAATTTAAATTTCCGTTCCATTTTCAAAACAACCCCAAAACAGAGCGCTCTCGGCAAGTTTTACCCTTAACTCTAAACTATCCAAAGTTTTCGGTTTAGTTTATTAAAAGTCTACTTCGGTTCAAATTCTGTAGAGGCACCTATTTTTGTTCTGAAACTTTTTAAACAAACGAAATTGTTTGGGTTTTAGGTCCACCTCCACAATTTCTTTTAAAATGACGACTTTCAGCAGTTTTCGACTATGCTGAATAAGAAAATCTCATTAAAATTTTGCAGAAAAAAGTAGTTTTCGAAATATAAAGACCTGTATTCTGCAGTGTGATTCACTGGCGGTCATGTTTGTATGCGCGTGCAATAAACAAATAGGTCCCCACCTCCACAATTTTCTTTAAAAATGTTAAAAACGGCTTTCGGAATAAACACCGCCAGCCTCCCCAGGTTAAAAAATTGTGGCGGTGGACCTTATGAAAAAATTTACCAAGTTTTTTTGGTATTATTATACAAACACCGTGACAGCGTTAGGGTTAGGGTTAGGATTAGGGTTAGGGTTAGGGTTAGGTTTAGGGTTAGGGTTAGGGTTAGGTTTAGGGTTAGGGTTAGGGTTAGGGGTAGGGTTAATTCGCTGTCACGGTGTTTGTATAGTTTTACCGTTTTTTTTTCTCCCAATAAAGTTTAGGTTAAAATAAAAAATATTTCAAATTCTTTATTCAAGATTTTTAACGTTGAGTGACTTCCTTTCAAAAATGTTTTATAGAACAGAACATTGCTTGCTAGATTGTTGTTTATTTTAAAGATCTTTGTTCAACTGAAAACTTACTGCAACAATAATAATTATAAGAAGAATAAAATTATAAGTTTGTGGATTTAACACCCTTCTCTGAATTAGCCCTCTCCGCAACTCTCAAAGATGATATTTTATTTTTTTAGGCGATTACTTGTGAACACCCTGAAAAACTTCGCTAAAAGAAGAAAATAAACAAGCAAAAAGTTATAAGAAATCAAGAAAAGTAAAATTATTTTAGAATTAAAAGTGGGGGATCAGTTTCGTGATCTCCCATTTCCTGAACAGTCTAACTTTTTAGGGCAGTTAACTAAATTTTTTACCACTAAACCTAAGTCCGTGTTGCAAAGTCGTAAACCCATACGTCATTAGATAAAAAATAGAGCCCCCCCCCTCAAAAAAGAAATACACACAGAGAATTTATCTCCCATAGTAAAAAAATACATACACACCCACAAATTTTAACTGCCCTAAAACACTAAAATGGTTCCGAAATGGGAGATCATTTTACATTGAATTTATATGCGAAACTGATCCCCACTCTAAAATAATAGTATAATAATTTTTTTTTTTTCGCGAAGTTGTCTTCGCGTAAACGCCTAAAAAGTAGTATTTTTTCTTTTTTTTTTTTTTTTTTTTTTGGTAGGAGTGTTTTAGCAGAGTGTGTTAATCTACAATAATATCATAATAAAAATAATAACAACAAAGAAGATTAAAAGAAAGAAAAAGAGAACTCACTAAGCAGATATTCTTCGGCTGTTTGTCGTTCGAGATTAAAATGATAAAAGGCGACATTTCGGTCAGCATCTTTCAAAAATATTCTATGTTTATCCAATAATTCATCTATGTTTTTTGATATTTTCATGTCTTGTAAACTAAAAATGTGCTCGTTTGGTAGATTAGCATAAATTGGGGAATTATCCATGTTGAATGTTTTGCTTTAGTAAAAAAGTTTGGATACTTTTTAGTTTGAGGAAACTATTCAACAATTTGTTGAAGCCATCATCATCATCAACAAGTAGAAAAAGTTGATAACGGTGTCGAGTTAAAATTAGTCCCGTTCATAATTAAGTTCGTTCAAATAAGTTTCCGTAAAAAGAAAGGAAGAACTTGTTACTAGACTATATTTAGACTTTTGGTGTTTGTCTAGATTGGTGATCTTTTGAACCAACACATTTCAGGTGAAAACATTATTACGTGCTTACGTGTAATGTCGAAATTAGTATAAACTCTAATAATTATGAAACAAGATCCAGTAAAAAAAAAAGAGTACTTACAGTTTAATTTAATTCCCCGCCAAAACTGGGGGTGGGGTGGGGGGGTCAGTACTTTTTGACGGACCGTCTTTTTAAAAATCTACCAAAAGTCAGGTAATTATCCGATCAATACGAAATTTTCAGCGATTATTAAGAGAAGAATGAACTTTATAACGGTGTACTTATTTTTCATAAACGATATTTATATATATATATATATATATATATATATATATATATATATATATATATATATATATATATATATATTGCTTACAACCCCCCCTTGTTTTGAAGTGGGAACAAATATGCTTAAAATAATCATCTGAAACTGAACAAAACATATTGTGTTGTTGTAAGGGACAGAATTATAAATTAAAAAAAAAAAAAAATTGTTTGCATACCTTATTTTGACGTCTGAATATCAGAACTTCGATTGTGTTTAATTATCCCGCTTTTGAGTTTTGAAGTGTGAAATTCGGTGAATATGTTAAGTAAAATAATTAATTTAAGTTAAGCAAAACAAAAAAAAAATTTTTTTAATATTTATACGAAAAAAGCCATTTTAAAATCTTTGATAAATAAATTAACAATTTTTTTTTTAGCGAGCCGAATAATGCATGACCATTATTAAACAGGGCATGCTTTGATGAATCGATACAAAAAAAAATTCGATGAATATTGTGCCCTTTGTGTTAAAAATAGCATCATTTTTTCGATCCCGTTTGAAAACGTTTGCCGCCTTTTGACTACGGTGAACCAAACGCGCTAAAATAATTTTTTTTATTCTGCTTTAAATTGCCCCCCCCCCCCAATTTTGGGGAGTCTGACCCCCACACATACACATTAAAAACCAAACTCATACAAATGGTCACCCATCTCGTACTGGCCAGCCTTAGCTTAATAATACATTGAAATTTTTGTCACTGAAAAATAAGTTTGTTTTGGCCTGTTTGGTCTTCCATAGTTTGCTTTTTATCAAATGCAAAAGTAAACAGTGTCGATCTAGACTCTAGATCGACGCGAAGTAACTGGTTGCCTATATGAATAAGTGGAATTATTCGAAATCCATGTACTTATATTATAATATTTTTGCATATTCTCTTAGAAAATCATCCTAAATCTTAGTTAAGCAACAAATAAATAAATTAATTATTTCAAAATTCTTTTTTTATGAATATTTATGTACATTTTTTGTGCAAGACAAAAAATGTCAATTGTTAACTTTTTGGGAAAATTTAACATTTAAAATTTAATTAAAAATAGTAGAAAAAGGTTTACATTATTCTGTTTTCTATATGATAAAATTCAGGGTTTTATTTTTATGGAAAAAAAAGTTACTCAGAAATAATGGATTTTAATAAATGTAATTTCGTTTTAAAAAACAACAACAACTTGATTTTTCGGCCATTTTTGGCGGTGCCTAAGTTTAATCAAGACATTAAAAAAATGAAAATATTGAAAAAAGTTATATTGTACGACGACGTACTCGTTATAGAATAAAGTTTTCATACAAAAAAAGTCACTTAATTTGATCAAGTTTTTTTTTTTTTTTTTTTTGTTACCAAGAAAAAAATTAAATTTTAATAAGATCGATTGTACCGTCACCATTTGCCTATTTCCGGAGACGGGGAGGGGTGCCTTTAGACGAAAAAGTGATTAACAAAGAACAAAATAAATTAAAAAAAAAAAAAGATTAAAAAAGGACATAGAAACTCTGTTAAATTAAGTGAACCCCCCCCCCAAAAAAAAAACTAAAATATGGGTAATCATGAAGAAAGAGAGAGCCTGTTTCCTCTGTTTGACTATAGGTGGCGTTACTGTCTGTCCACCCAGTTACGGAAGCACAAAATATATATAATGGCACCCTTGAAATAAAATAAATGTTTTTGTTATATTCTAATTTTAAACATGTTTTCTTTTGATTGAGATTGTCGGACTGACTTCCTCATCCTGGTTGTTATTGTCACAACGTTTCGGCCGTTTTGCCCTCCGGCCTTCGTCAGGTGTTTTGTATCGAACTGGGGAACCGTTTGTTAGGAGTCTCGAACCCAACCCTTTATTATTATTACGGGGGTACCGTGTTCGGACTCCAGCTAGGCTATGTTTTTCTTTGTTTTTTTTTTTTTTTGTTTTTTTTTTACCTTTGGGTAACTGTAAACTTTGGGTTTGTATTACTGTACACAGATTCGAAAAAGTTGTCAAAAAACAAATATATAACAAATAAATGTTATCAAAGGAAAGATAAGTTACTTTTCTACCTAACTGGATATATTTTTCGTGTTTTTATTCAATGTAACATATTTATTCAGCTCGAAAAACATACAGTGTTTACCGATGTATTTGAAAATTCAAGATGGCGTCTCACACCCTCTTTAACACCGTAAGTATGGAAAAAGGTGTTATAAATAAAAAAAATATACAAAATAGTATTAAAAACCCGCCGAATATATGTCAACCTATGTCACGGTAACATATATTGAGCGAGTTTTTAACAGTATTTTATCCGTTTTTTTATTTATAACATCTTTTCCCACACTTACCGTGTTAAAGAGAGAATAAGACGCCATCTTGAATTTTCGAATACATCGGTAAACACTGTATGTTTTTCGAGCTGAATAAATATGTTACATTGAATAAAAACACAAAAAATATATCCAGTTAGGTAGAAAAGTAACTTATCTTGCCTTTGTGGGGGTCGCCTGGCCTTTTTTTTGGGAACTGACTTCCTCCACAAATAATAAAAATAAAAATAAGAAATCCTATGTGCAACACAAACGGAGGTTTATTTCCGGAATAGAAATAACAAACAATAACAAGCAAAACATAGTTCTCAATATTTCAGAGTTCCTTTTTTTGAGTTCATATGAAAGATGGAGAGTCTCTTTTTTTGTGTTCTTTGAATGTTCAAATTTGTAACAGAGACAATATTAATGTTCGTCTGTTAAAAGAGAGTATTAATGCGCGGAGCAGTGGAAATGAAATAATTGATGTTTGCACGCGTGGCTAGTCCTAATGAGAAAGCGTTGAATGAGTCGGAAGAGTTTAAAGAGACGAAAGAATGCTCGAAAGGCTAAGAGAATAAAGAGAGAGATTTTGTGTTTGTGCATGTTTATATTCGATTTGATCGGCTCCAAACGAGCTCTAGAAAATCAGTTTTAAAATGTGTCCTAGGAGAAATTCCATTGGATGGAAGACATCACATGGGGTGCTTTCAACTAGGTCCGCACCTTTGGTATATAAAGGTCACGCCGGAATTTGCATGGGTGTCATTTTTCATTTTTTTAACGCGCCTTAACAATCAATTGCACTGCGCGCCTAAATTGTATTTAACGATTTTAAATTTTAATATTAAACTGTGCCAACTGGCACACCTTTGATAACATTTATTTGTTATATATTTGTTTTTTGACAACTTTTTCGAATCTATGTGTGCAGTAATACAAACCCCAAAGTATGGCCGAGTGGTCCTAGACGGTGTATCAAAGTTTACAGTTACCCAAAGTTGCTGAGTTCAATCCTGAACGAAGGCAGTGAAAAAAAAAAAAGTAACATTCGAAACAAAGAATCAGCAACTATGTCCCAAAGCCTAGCTGGAGTCCGAACACGGTACCCCCGTAATAATAATAAAGGGTTGGGTTCGAGACTCCTAACAAACGGTTCCCCAGTTCGATACAAAACACCTGACGAAGGCCGGAGGGCAAAACGGCCGAAACGTTGTGACAATAACAACCAAGATGAGGAAGTCAATCCGACAATCTCAATCAATGAAAACACATCATCTCAAAAATACAGACAATTATTATGTTTTCTTTTGTTTTGTGTTGTTGCAAACATATTTACGTTTTTTTTGTTTTTACGTTTTTTTTGTTTTTACGTTTTTTTTTTTAAATTTTTTTTTTGCAAGCATAAACTGTTATGTGTGTAGACATGCATATAATAAGGACAACAGACACGGATGCTAGGGACAAGATTCATATTGTAGTTTATTCTCCATAATCGCTATCTTACAGACAGCCCACACAAAGGTGAGTTATGCCGGCCAAGGGAGGTAAGTAGGGGAAGTGTACCTCTACTAGGAGAGTTACACCTAAAGGGGGGGGTATTGTTTATACACGTAACATTTCCCTCCTTACAGGGGAAGAGAGAAAGTGTGTCCTTTTCAAAATTCAGGTAGATCATTCACAATATCTGACAGGCTTGTAGCAGACACAAATGGACCCCTTTTCTTCTCGCGCATTCGCTTCCTCTGAGTGAGTGATGAGGCGCTAGACTGTCCAATCTGAGGACTTGCGCACGAATACAAATTGACCCCTAGGGACCAGACAGCTTCCGGTCCCAGAAGAAAACTCTCTCTTACGCTACCAGCCTTCGTCGGTGCTAGACGCCTGTTCTCTTCGCTGCTCCTACTAAAGGTATTGACGACAGCCGCGGGTTGTAACTACCTCGTAAGGCAGTGGAGACCCGACTCTACTTTCTTCCTTCAGTACGCTTTGCAAATAAACCTTTCCCTTGTTAAGTTGAAGAAGTTGTTTGTCATTGTTCATAGAATTGTGTTATTTTATTTTATTAGGGAAATTCCCTAAAAATGGTGACTCCGTCGTGATAACACATTTCCGAACAGACACTTCTTTCGCTTTTTAACAGGGTAAGGCGCGCATTTTAAAAACCAGCACATGGTTTCCAACCACACACATAAACAGACAACGGATTCGGGAGAGCACATTTAAAACTTAAAAAAAAAAAAAACAAAAAAAAAACAACAACAACAAAAAAAAGACGTTATTTCCCTCTCTTCCTTATCGTTTTTTTCCCGTTATATATATATATATATATATATATATATATATATATATATATATATATATATTATAAACTAAGGAGCATACAAAAAAAAAACAAAAAAAACAAAACAAAGAAAAAACACCCTTTTCTTTCACAACGGCGGGCTACACATAAAAAAAAGAACGCCAACCTACAAAAAGAGGTGACACTTTCTTGGTGTACGAAAATTCTTATACCAAACTTGAACTTCTAATGCTATTTTTTTTTTCTACCTTGAACATTTCTGCCGTGTTAACGCGCACCGCGCATAAGAAAAAACTCAACAAAAAAAAAAAAAAAAAAAAAAAGAACTTTCACGAAGTTTTTCCGCATTAGCACTCTTCGGCCAAAATGTAAGTACTTAAAGAGTTCATTTATCTTCAGGTTCACACACATTTATAAAAAACAAAAACAACAAAAAAAAACCCATATTTTCCACATTTTTTTTTGCTTCACGGCTCTTCCTGATATAATTTTGTTTTAGCTTTATTTCATGGTAATTTTGTTTCTTTCTTCTCCTCCCCCATTAGCCTGTTAAATTTTTTTTTTTTGTATTGTCTCTGTTTAAAGATTTTCTCCATATTTCTCCTTTCTTCTCCACGTGGTCCATATTCGGCGTCCTTTCAGATTTCGGATACATTATATATATATATATTTTTTTAAAAAATATTTGGTATCTACTTTCGGTAGTGACGATGACAACTTTGCCTGCCTTCGCTGGGGACGTCCGGGTCTGGTTTGCTCAACTCGAGTCTTATTTTGCGGCGAACAACGTGTCAGAGCAAACGAAGCTGCACATTTTATTCAGTGCCTTCCCCGCGTCATTGACTCCTGCGGTCAAGGACTTAATAACGGACACCCCGTTAAACTCCACTTACGATAGCATAAAACGGGAGGTGCTACTACGGACGTCCGTGTCGGCGGAAAAGCGTTTTCAAACGCTGGTCCATGACGAGCACTTAGGTGACCGCAGGCCGACGGAACTACTCCGTAGAATGAGGGAACTGGCAGAGGACGTCCCTCCTGACAGTGCCTTAATTAAGCAGCTCTTTTTCTCAAGGCTGCCAGCGCAGGTAAAGGCCATACTTGCGCCAATGTTTGAAAAACACACCGTCGATGTAGTAGCAGCATCGGCGGACAAGGTCATGGACTTTGTGAGGGGGCCTACCACCGCGGCGATTCCACAACAGCCTGCTGAGGTACCCGCAGGCACCGCAAATGTAAGACAGGATGCTACATCGGTGGCTATACTAACGGCCATCGAACGCCTCACTAGAGAGGTGAGCAAGCTCAATATGGGCAGGTCGCACTCACCCAGACGCCGCTACAAAAGCCGCTCATCTTCCCCGCACCACCGTCGCCGTGCAAACATGCCGGGACTATGTTTTTATCATAGTCGCTATGGCGCTGAAGCACGGAATTGTAAAATGCCCTGCACTTTTAACAACCAGGGAAACTAAATTGTGGAAAGACGAGCACGGCAAACTTTCCACAAAATGCAAATAACCGTGCCTATTTCGTCACTGACGTAAAATCTCAAGCACGTTGCTTGGTAGACACTGGCGCTGCTTGTAGTATATGGCCACTTAGGCTACTTAAAGAAAGGCCACCAGTGTCATTGATAACACTGCAAGCGGTGAACCATTCACCTATCCCCACGTACGGTCAAATTTCACGTTCTCTGGACTTGAATTTACGGAGAGACTTTACGTGGGTTTTCACTGTAGCAGATCTACCGTACCCCATACTAGGCGCGGATTTCTTGCATAATTTTAATTTAATGGTCGACATGCGCAGACGCCGGCTGATAGACGCTAGCACGGAACTTTCCGTCCCTGGCTCGTTATCTAATGCCCCATCTATCAGCCCGGTATTTTTCATTGCCGCTGCGAATGACCCATACCATGAGGTGCTACACTCCTACCCGGAGTTAACCAATTTAAATTTTGTGGTGAGCAAACCCACGCACACCACAAAACATCACATTGAGACCACAGGTGCTCCTGTGTTCTCACGCCCTCGTCGCCTTCCTGTGGATAAACTTAAAGCAGCGAAGGCAGAATTTAATCATATGCTACAGTTGGGAATTATACGCCCCTCGTCCAGTCCTTGGGCTTCCCCTCTGCATATGGTTCCAAAACGAGACGGAGATTGGCGTCCAACTGGGGACTATAGACGACTCAATGCCATGACGGTACCTGATCGTTACCCAATCCCGCATATTCAGGACTTTGCTTCCTCTCTGCATGGTTGTAAGACTTTCTCTAAGCTAGATCTGGTTAAGGCTTACCATCAGATCCCGGTGAATCCGGCCGACATACCCAAAACTGCGGTTACAACTCCATTTGGAGCGTTTGAATTTCTTACTATGCCTTTCGGCCTACGTAACGCTGCCAGTACTTTTCAGCGCTTTATGGATGAAGTAGTGCGTGATTTAGATTTCGTCTATAACTATATAGATGACATTCTCGTGGCTAGTGCCTCACCTGAGGAACACGTCACTCACCTCCGCCTACTTTTTGAACGGTTTCAGCAATACCAAGTGAGGATTAACCCTGGTAAATGCGTTTTCGGTGTTACGTCACTAGTTTTCCTGGGCCACATTATCAGCCCAGACGGTATATCTCCGTTGCCGGAAAAGGTGAAGGCTCTACAAGACCTTCAACCGCCCACTTCACTTCGCCAACTTAGGCACTTCCTTGGTCTGTTGAATTACTACAGACGCTTTATCCCACGCTGTGCGGATCTCTTAGCTCCTCTTTCCGACCTGTTACGTAACAGGAAGAAGAAAAACGAGCAGATCTCACTTAATGAGATCCAACTTAGAGCATTTGCTGAAGTGAAAAATAAACTAGCGACGACATCTTTGCTTGCGCATCCTGTACCCGATGCCCAGTTTTCACTGGTCGTTGATGCATCGGGCACAGCTGTAGGTGCAGTGCTGCAACAGCAGCACCAACAACAGTTACAACCTCTAGCATACTTTTCGCGACAGCTGAAACCGGCCGAACAACGTTACAGCACGTTTGGCCGCGAACTACTGGCAATGTACCTCGCAGTGAAACACTTCCAACATTCACTCGAGGGCCGACAATTTGTGATCTACACCGATCACCGTCCGCTTACATACGCACTGCGTGCTAAGCCGGACAAATATTCTCCCCGCGAAACACGTCATTTGGACTTTGTTTCGCAGTTTACTAGTGATATCCGACATATCGCGGGTGAGCAGAACGCAGCAGCAGACGCATTGTCTCGCCTGCCCATCAATTCTCTGTCCTCACCATCGGATATCGATTTGCAACAGATGGCCTTAGACCAGCCAAGTCTGGACACGTTGGATCCATCGTCACCTGAATTCGGGACTTGCAAATTCGCATATCTGCCCGTGCCTACTTCTGACACGCAGATCATCTGTGACACCTCAACGGATTCACCTCGACCATTTGTTCCAACGACCCACCGTAGAGTTGTTTTCGACACTCTACACAACCTGGCACACCCCGGACGCAAAGCCACAGTAAAGCTGATTACAGCTAGATTTTTCTGGCCTAACATGAGACGTGACATCATTGCTTGGTCACGTTCCTGTGTATCCTGCCAAAAGTCAAAGGTGCACGAGCATATCCGCGCACCCCTTGGAACATTCAGCACCCCAGACGCTCGGTTTAGCCATGTTCACATTGACTTGGTTGGACCATGGCCGGTCAGTCAGGGATTCACTTATCTCCTGACCTGCATAGACCGCTTCACACGGTGGCCAGAAGCCATCCCACTTAGTGACATTTCGGCTGAATCTGTAGCGCGAGCCCTTATATCAGGCTGGATATCGCGCTACGGAGTTCCCACTACAATCACCACTGATCGTGGTGCACAATTCGAATCCCACCTATTCCGGGAACTGTCCAAGATCCTCGGGATCACTCGCATTCGGACAACAAGCTATCACCCTGCTTCAAATGGGATGATAGAACGCTTCCATCGCCAATTGAAAGCTGCATTACGCGCTTACCCTGATCAACAGCGATGGAGCGAGTACATACCGGTCATCCTTCTTGGCTGTCGGGCATCAATCAAGGAGGACCTGGGATATTCCGCAGCCGAACTGGTCTATGGAGCACCTCTATCGTTGCCAGGTCAGATGCTGACCCCGATAGAGGATATATCAACTGACACAGCTCTATATGTCAACAGACTACGAGCTTATCTCAGTAAGCTACCGCCGATGCACCCTAGGGAACAGACCATTAAATCTTTGGTTCCGAAGGACATAGCGACATGGACTCACGTATTCCTTAGAAAGGACGCAGTAAAAGCCCCCCTAACTCCACCTTACACTGGCCCTTATCGCGTGCTTTCACGCACTGATAAAACTTTTATCCTAGACATTAGTGGTAAAAAAGAGACAGTATCGGTAGATAGGGTAAAAAGAGCCTTTCTGGACACATTAACACCTGAGCCACACATTCCTCCAACATACACACAGCATAATCATACACCTGAGGTAAATGTTCCACGTGAGAACAATTATGTGACCACTACACGTAGTGGTCGACGGGTACATTGGCCGAAGAGACTTTGCAAAACAGTGTATTTCTGTTGAAAAAGAACATTTTTTCTTCTCTCCTTTTTAGAGCAGAACGTTTTGTGCAAATATTCCAACTTTTCACAGAAAAGTAAGAACATTTTTTTTTCTGCAAGAAAATAACCTAAAGAGACGGACATTTCTTATTGTATTTGTCTTTCTGCTATTTGTTCTGCTACCTTTCTCTCTGTCGGCTTTCAGCCTAAGCAGGGGGTTATGTAGCAGACACAAATGGACCCCTTTTCTTCTCGCGCATTCGCTTCCTCTGAGTGAGTGATGAGGCGCTAGACTGTCCAATCTGAGGACTTGCGCACGAATACAAATTGACCCCTAGGGACCAGACAGCTTCCGGTCCCAGAAGAAAACTCTCTCTTACGCTACCAGCCTTCGTCGGTGCTAGACGCCTGTTCTCTTCGCTGCTCCTACTAAAGGTATTGACGACAGCCGCGGGTTGTAACTACCTCGTAAGGCAGTGGAGACCCGACTCTACTTTCTTCCTTCAGTACGCTTTGCAAATAAACCTTTCCCTTGTAAAGTTGAAGAAGTTGTTTGTCATTGTTCATAGAATTGTGTTATTTTATTTTATTAGGGAAATTCCCTAAAGGCTTTCTTATGACTCTGCCCGATCTTGTCTGTATTGGTGATATTGTTCTCTCGTTTGGGTCTTGTTGATCTGCTGGTGTTTCCATCTCATTTTGTCTATTTGTTGCATTGTCTGGGGTGAGTCTTTCTATCTCAGAGTGGTTGTAGATGGTGCCTCTTGGTTGGTGTATGGGGAAAGAGTGTTTTGGTTGTATTGTTTGGCGTATGAAACGACGGTTGCGGCGGTATCGTTGTCCGCTTGCATTTTCAACTTCGTACGACTGACCAGTCAACCTTTTTCTTACCGTGGCTTCCTCCCACTCTCTTGCGTGAGGTCTTAGAGGCTGGATCCAGACATTGCTGCCCACATGAAGTTGGCTCAGTTCTCTGCCTTTGCCCTGCCACCTCAGCTTCTTATCTTCTTTCTTTTGTGCCTCATAATGTGAGTAAGTGTAGCTGGGCCTTAGTAGGGCCTCGGTGGTTGGTACTGTTGCCTTTGTCCGTCGGCCTAGCAGTCTCTGTGCTGGACTAGTATTGAAACCTTCAGTGGGTATATTTCGCATGTTCAGTAGCCCAAGTAATAGGTCCTCTCCCGAAGCTTTGCACTTTCGCATTAGACGCTTCATAATTTTCACAGCTGCCTCAGCAGCACCATTTGCTTGACTGTTCCCAGGGGATATTGTTTCGTGAGTAAACGCCCAATCTTTTACGAACTTCCGAAACATGCTAGATGAGAATTGGGGTCCATTATCAGGAATGAGGATGTCTGGTATACCATATCTAGCAAAATGGCCTCTAAGACGACTGATCACTGCATCTGACGTTGAGCCATTCAACTTGTCCACCTCAAAAAAACTGCTATGCTGGTCCACCGTGACCAAATATTCATTTCCACCCCATGAGAAAATGTCGGTAGCAACTCGTTGCCAGGGTCTCTTTGGTACTTCTGTGATTATGAGGGGCTCCGCTGGTTGACGGTCTGCATATGTTGCACATGTGGCACAGGCTTCTAAATGTTTTTGCTATATTTTTCTTTTAAACATATGGGTACAACCGTTTTTCCGCGAGTATTTTTTTACGCTCTTATAATAATAATAAAAAAAATCAACGTTTTTTTCTTTTCTTTTTTTATGGACCCCCACTTTTTTTAAAATTTTTCTGCACTTATATGCGCGTGATCAAAGAAAGAGCCCCCCCCCACACACACACACACACAAAAAACCGTAAATATGTTTGAAAAAATAAAACTTAAATATGTTTGCAAAAAAAAAAAAAAATGTTTAAAATTAAAATATAACAAAAACATTTATTTTTATTTCAAGGGTGCCATTATATACATTTTGTGCTTCCGTAACTGGGTGGACAGACAGTTAACGCCACCTATAGTTAAACGGAGGAAACAGGCTCTCTCTTTCTTCATGATTACCAAAATGTGTATCGAGGTATTTTTTTCCTACCTAGATTTCAAAATAATCTCGTCAAATTTTGACAAACTTTAAGCGGTAATTGGAGTTATCTCCCCTTAAGCCTCCCTCCTCATCCGTGATAAACAAGATGGTTTCCACACGATCAATCTTATTTAAAGTTTTATTTTCTTCTGTAAAAAAAGACAAAAAAAAACTACTTGATTAAATTAAGTGATTTTTTTGTATGAAAACATTATTCCATAAAGAGTAATTTTTTTCAATATTTTCATTTTTTTTAATGTCTTTATTAAACTGCACAAATACCAAAAAAATAAATAAATAAATAAAGTACAAGTAAAATAAAATTTATCGAGTTTATTGATGACTTATTGAGTAATCGATAGATTTAACAGTCCGTCATCTCGAAAGGCAAAATGTCCGACCGTTATTGTGGATGATATTTATTTATTTATTTATTTATTTTCTAAAACTGGATCTTCTACTTGGTTATTTTAAAAATGATTTTTGGAATTTATGCTAATTTCGACATGACACGTTATTACGTAATAATGTTTTTTCCTGAAATGTATTCATTTAAAAGATCACCAAGCTACGCAAGAATCAGACTTTCCTTGTCAATGGTGCGGGTGCGCAGAGGAGAGATAAACTCAGAAATCCAATATTTCTCAGAACTAGGACTTGAGTCTTTGGGACATATAATCAAGGAGTTAAGTTAAAAAGGTCTGTTTGATAAAAACTTACGTCATAGACTTTGAGGAGAGATAATGAAATGTTAGCCTGTCGATAATGAATGATAACTTTTGGAAAAAAAAGTTTTAGAAAACTTTTTAAAATTGTATTTTTGTAAGAAAGAAACACGATCTGATTTATAGTGACGCTAAACTTTATTCAATATTAATACAAAAAAAAAAGAAAAGAAAAAAGAAATAACACAATTGAAAAAGAAACTGTGTGCTGTAAATATCACGTCGGTGTTTCATGAATTTTAAAGACTCAAGTTCGTTTATTGTGAACAATTTGAAAACAATTTTTCTCTACATATTTATAAAAATAAAGAATATGTAAAAGAATATTATAATAAAGGGGTTAATGGAACTATAAGCCTAAGTCTGAGGGTGGTTGCCAATGGAATGAGGGTTGTGCGAGCCTTTTCTAGTCTCGCACAAAAATACACGTTCACATTTCAAGCTATGTCATATACATACGCACACACAAACATACGCGCCCACGTCCACACACATACATATATTCACGTTCGCGTACATACACTCACATTCACGTGTATATACACACACGCTAATGCACATATATGTACTCACACATGAACGCACACATGGACGACGTCACTTCCGCTTTCTAGGGAAATACACATGCGCAAAAGATGACCAGAATCGAGTATAAAAGAGAGAGCAACAAGCGGCTCCTTCTTTTAGGCCGAGCTTTCGAGCCGGTCATTCTTCGGACCGACCACGAGCATCATGGCCACTTACTACTATCTATGTGGGACAAAAGGCCAACAGACAGTACCTACACTCTTTCTCTCTCTATCTACTACTGGTCCCTGAGAACACCACCGTGTAGCTGACTGCTAACATGGTGTACAGCTTAACCTCTATCCTCTTCTTTGTCTACACGCTGGACTATCATTCCAATTTCCACTACAACACTCATTTCTCTTCCCACGCGCGAACAAACGATAGTGACTCGAACTTGAGTTGAACACACATTTCCATTTCTTTCTACACTACTAGTCCCGCAACGAACATTGGTCATACACGCGCGGACATGAACACATGTATCTAAAACATTCTTTCAACAGTAAATAAACGACGTTTATCTTATCCATCAATTGAGTCTTTGTTTCCTTCAATTCCATTCGTTTCATTATTTTCTTGTGGCGAGCTAGGGTATTATATCCTGGTCCGTTACAGGGTAAACATTGTATTTACTAGTTCTCACACAAATCATCATCAAAGATTGCTCACTAACAACAACCGGTGATATTCCCTGGAGTCTGGGTGACAACAAGTCTCTCCAGATTTCCAGTACTCTCCATTTCTTTCGATAATCTTTGCAAATGAATTTGCATTGTCGCAATAGCTGCTTGCCATTGACTTGTCACTGGCAACGACCGTTGATTTTCACTAGAATTTGGATGGAAAACAGAAAACAGTGGAAGTCTGGTTAGTGCTTTATCTCCTCGGTTTTTCCATCCTTCTCATCCCTTCTTAATTTTTTGGTGTGGTGCCAGTTAATTTACAATTGTGGAGTTTCAGTTTTTTTTTTGGTTCCATGTGATGTTTCTCTATCTTTTTGTTTTACTTCTGTTGTAGTTTTTATATGACCGGTTAGTAATTCGTAGCTCATGTCGATTAGTTTCTGCATTGAAGGGTTTTCCTTAAGATTTCAGCTGTTTTCAAAATTATCATCTGTTGTATAGTCTTAGTCTTCCCCTTAATTCTGATTTCTACTAATTTTTTATCCATGTTCTTTATGACTGTCCCTAGTGCTCCCACAATTATTTGTATTATATTGATTTTATCTATGTTCCATATTCCTTTCTCTTGCAAGTTCTGTATATTTGTCTTGTTTTTTGTTTCTCTTTAATCTTCACCCTGTTGGCTGCTGGAACGGTAAAATTTACAATTTGGCAATTTCTTTCCTTCTTGTTATTTATTATGACATCCGGTCTTCTTGTTTGGATGAATTTATCTGTTAGTACCTCCATGATTTTGTGGTTTTCGTTTTCCAATACTGTCTCTCGTTTGTGTTTGTACTAATTGCTCGCATGCTCAAGGTACAACTGTTTGCAGAGTTCCCAGTGCACTACCTTCCCCATACAGTTATGCCTGTCTTTATATTCTTTTTGGGCTCGTTTGCTGCATTCACTTATTATACAGCTTATCGTTTCATCTCGTTGTCCACATAGTGTACAAATTGTTTTCCTGTGTGTTTTATCTATTTTAGCATAAATGTGGTCAGTTGTAATTGCGTTTTTTCTGTGTATCTGTCAGCAAAAATTATGTTTCCCTGTTCATGTGTTTTTAAAACACAAATAATCCCGGTTGTAGTTGGTACACTTGGAGTAGTATCAAGTCATCTGGAAGAACAATTGAAAAAACTACAAATACCCAATGTTTTAGGCAACCTTCAGACCTCTGCAATTGTAGGTACCACCAACATCCTTAGGAAAACCCTTAATCTTTGCAGCTCCTGGTTTGAAGCCGGGATTAAGCGAAATTTTCTAAAAATAAATCCCAGCCCTTTCCAAAGAGACGTTGATAAATGAAATCAGAAATATTATTATCATCATCAATCATCTTCTTCTTTTAAGACTGAAATTTGCAATCAAGTTCCCTCAGAATTTGCTGTCATATTGGAAACCACTTCTTCTTGACCAAGTAAATGTGACCATAACAAATGTATAGATTGACAAAATTTTAAGGTTGTTAATAGGGATGCACCAAGAAGCATTTTAACCGATTACAGATTAATTGGCCCATTAAGAGATTTCTAATGCCGATTTATCAGCAAATTTTGTTGTCATAAATGGTACTAATATTAATTTAATTATATTGTAAACAAAGACAAGTTAACTCCCTTTTTTTGCTTGTCAGTGAAAATTCACTGAATGGACATGCACCATCTACATCGTATATTCAAATAAAAGGCATAGCGAGTTGCTAACATGTAACCTTTTACAATTGAGCTGAATTTGAGATAAACAGAATTAAGCATATGGGAAATTTCTCTCCTTTCACTTGCTGTCAAATTAATATTATTATTTTGTACTTTAAATCTCTGTCAAAGAAAATTATTACTTTTCCTTTCAGTTTTCATGTTGCAGAATTATACAGTAAATTGTGACCACATGTGAACCAAAAATAAAGCAGTCTTCATCAGTCATATCTCATTTTTGAACCCGTGTTAACATTAAATATTTTTATTTTCTGATTTAGATTATTCATATTTTGAGATAAATTACTAATTAGATATCAGACATCAGTAATTTGAATACATAAAAAAATAATTAAATATTAACAACCATCAACCATTATGCCAACCAGTTTTTGCTGGAAGTATTTTGATGTTAATCCCAAGAATAAGAATACATCTGCCTGAAAATTATGTCAAGAAGAGGGGGGGGGATCAGCAAGACTTTTACAATGACTAATATGTTAAACCATCTTATAAAAGTTCATCCAGAAGAAGCGAAATGATTAATATTCTTTTTACAAAAAAAAGAAACACAATGAATGTTCAGAAACAGACATTCCAGGAACAAATGGCAACAACTACAAGATTCCAATGAAACACCAAACTACCATGGAATCAATATTGGCCAAGTTGAAAATTTGGGATATTAATCACCACAAGTCACAAAAGATCCATTATCTGATAGGAGAAATTATTGCTGTTGATATCAACCATATTCTGTAACATCTAACTTTGGGTTTAATAGATTTAATATTGCAAAACTTTATCCAAGTTAAAATATTACACCAAAAAAGTACTTCAGTGAAAAAATAATTTCATATATATTTGCAAAAGTAAAAACGAAACTTCAATTGTCTCTTGATGAAATTAGCAGCATCTTACTTCTTACTCTCTTATGGTTTGATATTGGGTGTTATATATTGGGATCCTATGCTAGTAAATAGCAATTATTTTAACTAGTATGAATTTTAGTGAGGGTTATATTAGTACATGTCAGCATAACCTGTCGACAAATGGAAATATACCAGCTGCAGGCGGGGGGGGCAGAAGTTAGCTCCTTAGAAATGCAGATTTCAAAATATAGGGGGTGATAACATCATGCCTGCGAATAAACTTTGCGAGATATCATCCTTTACAAAAGACGGCGGCCGCCATCTTGATCTTTCTTTCTCTATTTTCGGTTGGTGACGCCGAACCGGCCCCGAGGTAAGTCTTTCCTTTTCGTCCGTCTCTCTTACGCACCCACACAACACACAAACACGTGGGCGCTTGTCTCCTAGATGCACATTACATGACATTCAACAGTGCCATTACTGAATGGACTTTCAGCAGCTGTAGTGCAGGTTTCAATATTCAGTTTTTCATTCATCTCTCTGTAGCCATCGTTATTAAATTCTCCCCATTATCTCTCAAGAAGCGTTTGGGAACTCCAAAATATGCTCTCCACATTAAAAAAATGTTGCAAATAATTTCTTCACTCTTCTTGATTTTAATCAGCTTGGCAGCAGAGTACCTAGTGAATGCGTCAATTCGGTGTAAAATCCAGCTTTGGTTATGTTTGAATTCTTTTAGGTCCATACATACAGTGTCATTAAACCGTTTTCCAAGAGCCAATCCCACCACCAGACGAAGAGAGGGTTTCTAGACTTAAAAAAAAAAAAAAACTGAACACGAATCACACCCATCCTTAATAAGTATTGTAATGTTTTTTTTTTTTTACACAGTGGTCATCACTTATCAAGGCCCGGAAGCCACTCAGGGGTAAGGGTTATTGCAAGTACAGTACGTTAGTGTGGAGATTTGATGAAGTGTTTACTTAAGGGGGTGGTTCATTAGGAATTTGTTAACGTTGGACTTGAAGACATCCAAGTTGTAGTCAGGTGGGAAGCAGGCAGACGGAACAGAGTTACACAGGCGTGCAGTTCTAAGAAAGAAGCTTTGTTCATGGAATCCATTTCTCAGCCTTCATTCTTTTCTTCATTCTAGAGCATTTTTTTAAGCTTCACAATGTAACACAAAGTTTGGTGACTTTTCAGCCTGCAAAAGAATATTTGTCAATGGAAGACTTTAATGACCACAAGTTGTCTTTTGCAATTTTATATATCTGCCTAAAATCTTACAGTTGTCACGTTTAAAATCTAGTATCATGCCAGCAGTTTTCATTGATTTACGATTTAGTAACAAGAGTAAATCATTTTTGATGATATCAACTTCTATGTATGCTCTGACACCTTTTACACCTCCTATAGTTACCGGAAATTTAACTGCTTTAATTGCCTTTATCTCCTCCAGCACCAAAACAAAATGTCTTCTTGGATTTAAAAGTCTTCACTCACCTTTATCTCCGTCATTTAATGTACCAAAAAATACATTAAACCGAAATTTTCCAGTAACAGTTCTAGAACAGGCAGGATCCAACACCACCAGACCCAATGACTTTTTTTACAAGATTGGACATTTTTATATCAGAATCATTTATCAATGTTCAATAACAGGACTCGGAATTAATTAATGAGAAATGTACATGGTTTGAATCCACACCAGTGTTAATATTTCTTAGGACTAAAACCAGTACAGTCTCTGGAAAAATACCTAATAGAAACACGTTTGAATAACACATTGTCCTACTTTGTCTCTCTGTTGGATTTGTTTTGTTTCTGCCATAGAATTTTTGTTTCCTTTTACTCTTGTTCTGATTGAAATTTACAGTTTTAATTTCTTCCATTATAGCGGGAACTGTTTTTGTATTCCAATGAAGAAATGTCAGTAAACACTTTTTTTTTTATTGCTACATAAGCTAAACTTCTACATGTTTTCCGCACTAATTTTTTGTTTTCCTCCAATACATTCGCTGCATTTAAAATAAAAAATGCTTGGACTCCTTTTGGCAGAAAAATTCCATATTTATGTATTGTCAAGAATTCATAACACACCAAAAAGTCATTTATGTTTATTCCAGCAGCTCTTTTGTAAGAGTAAAATTCCTTGAATGACATGCATGCCATTGTGTTTTCATCCCTTAAATATATCTCATCCAACTTGTCCATAATTATTTTTAATCTGTTAATTCAGCTGATATCTGTGATGTCTAAATGTCAAATTTATTCTCGCATGTTTTGTGGCAATGACAAAAATACTGCTGAGCCCTGTTTTTCCTTAGGTAAATCCATAAAGATAGACCATATACTTATATCTTGTTTTCATTTGATGTACATTTCTTCACTCTACAAAATAGGTGGCTGTTTCATAAATGACTCCATATATAATGTACCTATTTACTATGCCTCCCCACCGAACAGAGTTAGACACCAGGGTCGTTTTTTAACGTGGAGAAAAGGTACAAAAATAAAAATTGTCTCAGTCGTGAAGGATTTACCTCCACCGAAAGAGAACAAAAAATAGAAGTGCAGCATCTGAAGAACAGATACTACACTTTGATCTTGTTTATATATTTTATTGAGAAAGAAAAAATTGAACATAAAAAACGTACAAAAAAATTAAATTCAACAAAATTAGGCACAAGGCCCTACAAGAAATTGAGAGGGGGAGGGTACAGGGTCTTTTTGACTATGTAACAGATGAGACTTTGAAGTCTTACTCTTGACTGGCAACATTTACCAAAATACCTCAATCACTCTGTGGATCCTAATCTAAATAATTGATCTTGACCAAAAGGCCAAGAAGCTTAATGTAAGCAAATTATATAGTATGGATTATATATTGTGAATGATAATCTATGAGATGTAAAATAATAATATATAAGAGTATACAAGACAAAGGACATAACTAAATATATAGAAGAAGGCCACCAAGTTCGATAACTCCAACTTTAACACACGTGCAAAAGTATGCATTTGTTTGAAATGACCATGTGTGAACTATTCTTTTTTTAACATTTAAAATGCTACACTGAGACAGTAAAATCTATCATTTAGCATTTTTTGATTACTATGATAGCTGGTTTCCTTGCTTAGATGAGTTTATCTATTTATACAGCCATGTGCCAGAGGGTTTTGTGATTTTCGTTTTTCAGTACTGTTTCTCCAATTTGTGTCTGTACCACTTGTCTGTAAATACCACTCGTCTACATGTTCAAAATGTAGTCGTTTGCATAGTTCTCAATGTACTGACTTCCCAACACAATGAAATGAAAATCCTAAAATCAGAATACAAGAAGTATCCTCTAAAAACTTTCTCACCATTCCATTAAATCCACATGCACTGTATGATAAAAGTGGAGAAACTCTTACTCAATCAGCCACAGAAGTGTTTATGCTGATCTCCATATCAGAGTCTATTGTTTTTTCCATTACAAAGAATTGTTACAATATTTGTCGTATAATGGGGTATGATTCCGCACAGTTGGGAGATTCTATTTATAAACGATGCTGTTAGGAACTGACGAATCGAATTAATTCACGTTCTGCTACCAACCAATCAGAAACCAGAATTGCTTCATAAATATCAAACCTTTCTGTAGCAATTTCGCATATGTTTTTTTTTTCGTCTCAACATGGAAGAATCTTTTGCTCTGTGGATTCCAACTCGAGAACTGTCTACTGCAAACCAGTCAACTGCTGGGACTTGTGTAAAACAAACAATAATAATTTTCTTGATTGGATGTACGCACTTATGGTGGCTGCCTATATACGCAACAGATGCTTTAACAAAACACTATCTAAAACCCCATATGAAGCTTTCTGTGGTAAAAAAAACTAATTTAAGCCGAATACATATATTTGGTTCAACTTACTTCGCATATACAGATAAAAAGAGTAAATTAAATATTAAAACCTATAGGGGTATATTTCTTGGATATGATAAAAACAGTCAAGCCAACTTAGTATTTTTTTCAGAGAAAAATAAAATAAAAAGAATCTGATGTGTAAAATTCACAGACACATTTAATTTTCAAGACGAAACCCCATCATATGAAGAGGATGAAATTATATTTCCTCAAATTATTGAAACAAATGAAGACAATAAAAATGATAGAGACAAGAGTACCCATGATGATGATGATGATGATGTTAAAGTCGAAAGATATCCCAAAAGAAATAGAAGGCTACCTGATTTTTTTGTAGTCGACAGTATAAAAGATTATCAAATCGACTATTGCTATTCCATGGAAAATACACCCAAAAGCTTTAACGAAGCAATTAATTCAGAACATTGTGATCAATGGAAAATAGCCATGAAAAAAGAAATAGAAGCTTTGACCGAAAATAATACCTATAGGGTAGTACCTCTCCCAAAAGATAAACATGTTATTTCTACAAGATGGGTCTTTATAAAAAAGACTACAGCATTAGGCGTTGAACAGTACAAAGCTAGATTTGTTGCTAGAGGATACTCTCAGATTTACGGTATAGAATATTTTTCTACGTTTTCACCGACCACAAACCTAACGACAATCAGAATTCTATTGCAAATCACATCGCAATATGACCAAAACATCCATCAAATGGGCGTGAAAAATGCTTATTTGAATGCCCCAATAGACTGTGAAATTTATATTACCCTCCAGAGGGATTTATAATGAAAAATAAAAATAGCGTGTGGCGACTTAACAAGTCATTGTACGGTCTAAAGCAGAGTGTTCAGTGTTGGAATACAGTATTTCATGACTATATGATTAAACAACAATTTAGATAATGCGCTGCAGAGCCCTGTTTTATGGGTCGATGATATTTTAATCGCATCAAATTGTGACATAATGTTGACTGATGTTAAGAATAAATTAAGTAAAAGATTCAAAATGACCGATCTTGGCAAAATATGCTGGTTTTGGGGGATAGAATTTACTCAAAGCAAAGGACTTATTATGATAAATCAATCGAGATACATTGACAAAATACTATTAAAATTTGGAATGGGAGAGTGCAAGAAACGCTCTCCACTGGTCGAAAATGATATTAATAAAAATATACACATAGAATCTGAAATAATAAATGATAAATTATACCGAGAAATTATAGGTAGTCTTGTATATTTAATGACTGCGACCAGACCCGACATATGCTATACAGTAACAAAACTGTCACAAAAATTATTAAGACTGACAATGAAGGATTTAAACAGAGCTAAACAAGTCCTTCATTATTTAAAAGGAACTAAAGAACAGAAGTTAGTATTTAGAAAATCAAAAAATATCCCAAAATTAGAAGGATTTTCGGATTCAGATTGGGGAAACAACGAAGATCGAAAAAGTATATCTGGATATTGTTTCAGACTCTCAGAAAATGGGCCTATTATTTCATGGAAATCTAAAAAGCAACAGATTGTATCTCTCTCTACGTGTGAAGCAGAATTTATCATGATCACACACACGACCCAGGAAGCACTCCACCTGAAAAATATCCTAAAGACTATTTTAGAGCCAGAATTAACTAAAAGCCCCGTAGTAATTAATTGTGATAATCAAGCCAGTATAGTCTTAGTACAGAACAGGATAATCAACCAAAGATCTAAAATACCATTTCATAAAAAACGAGGTGAAAAAGTATCCATTAGTTTGAATTACATATCATCAGAACAAAATATCGCTGATGTATTCACGAAATCCGCAACAAGAATAAAGGTAAAGCGTTTTTCTTCAAAACTTGTTGGGGGATTCGGCTGAATAATTTTTTCACAGGCCTGTATGTATATAAATTTCTATATATTAAAAAAAAAACAATTTGTCCTGGGCAAGACGTTAAATTGCATCCATTTTTTGTGTAACTAATACTTTTACTGAAATAAAAAAAAATAAAAAAAAATAAGTTACTTTTTTAAAACCATTTGTTTGTAAATTTCCTTTTTGACAAATAGTTTTTGCATCATTTTTTTTTTTTTTTGCAAACATTTTCTGTGCGATTTTTCGGGTTTGTATTACTATACACATAGATTCGAAAAAGTGGTCAATAAACAAATATATAACAAATAAATATTATCAAAGGCAAGATAAGTTACTTTTCTACCAAACTGGATAAAATAGTATTTTGTCTAGTTTATTATTTATAACACCTTTTCCCAAACTTACCATGTTAAAGAGAATGTCGGGCGCCATTTTGAATTTTCGAATACATCGGTAAACACTGCATGTTTTTCGAGCTGAATAAACATGTTACATTGAATAAAAACACAAAAAATGTATCCAGTTTGGTAGAAAAGTAACTTATCTTGCCTTTGATAATATTTATTTGTTATATATTTGTTTTTTGACCACTTTTTCGAATCTATGTGTACAGTAATACAAACCCGATTTTTCTTTTTGACAAATACTTTTTGCATGCTTATTTTATCTTATTTTAAGGCGCGCATAAATTACAATTGACTTTTACTTTTTTGTGCACATTAGTTTTCTTTCTCCTTTTTCAAAAATGTCCTATATTTTTTTTGCATCATTTTAATTAACAAAAAAACAAAAAAAAATCCTCTTTTTAAACGGTTACATATTGCATGTATGTTTATTTATATATATATATATATATATATATATATATATATATATATATATATATATATATGCGTTTTCTTTTTTTTTTTCTTTCTTTTTTACAAAACTGCATAATCAAATTTAAGAAATGGCTTCTTTTCAAAAACCCATCCCCTTTAAAGGTAAAAATATGTTCCATTTTAATTGAATATAAAAATATTTATTTATTTTTAAGTAGAATAAACATAAGGGACTTCCCCATTATAAAAAATAGGGAGGATGTTACAATATTTGTCGTATGATTCCGCACAGTCAGGAGATTCTATTTATAAACGATGCTACTAGGAACTGACGAATCGAATTAATTCACGTTCTGCTACCAACCAATCAGAAACCAGAATTGCTCCATAAATATTAAACCTTTCTGTAGCAAATAAAAATAAAAATTAACATATAATGCTCATCTAAAAAAAAAAATGAATTCCAATTAAGGAATAATATATATATATACCAATCGGTACGGACCCGACTATGGAAGATCAGATAATAAATAAACGTGGATTTATAAGATCAAAGAATCCAACCTTGATCGCCCTTTGGGGCCCGTGGCGCAGTTGATAGAGACGTTGAATCTCTACGGTTCCAGATGACCATTGTCTGAAGATAGCGGTTTCAATCCCACCCAAAGCGTGCCAGAGGTAATTGGTCAAAAATGTGGTGAGACGACAACAACTACGGATGGCAGTGATGGCTGAGAATGCAGTTAGGAGATTCGAAGTTCCTATCCGTTGCGGTTACCACCTGACGAAGGCCAGAGGAAGTTGGCCGAAACGTTGTGAACCAATAAAAAAATCCAAAAAAACAACAACTAATAAAGATGAGACTAATAGTCCGAAATAAAAATAAAAATTAACATATAATGCTCATCTCAAAAAAAAAAAAATGAATTCCAATTAAGGAATAATATATATATATTTCTGTAGCAATTTCGTATTTTATTTTTTTTCGTCTTGACACAGAAGAATCTTTTGCTCTGTGGATTCCAACTTGAGAACTGTCTACTGCAAACCAGTCAACTGCCGGGATTTGTGTAGAACAACGAACCATCGGCAACTGTTCTGTCTACTGCAAACCAGTCACTTCTCAGGACTTGTGTAGAACAACAAACTATCGGAAACAGTTCTGGAACTAAACATGGCTTACACTTCTAGAAGAATAGTACAATAAGTGGTTGAACAGTATCCAATATTGTTTACTGAATTAATTTTTAAAATATTAAAAAAAAACTTTTGACTATAATGACGAAGCACTAATTTGACGCCATATCGCTCCTCCCCTCCACCTAAGAAGAATAGTGCAATAAATAGTTGAACAGTATCCAATATTGCAATGCCATAATCTAATGGTGTCAGGCATTCAGCAGTCACTGAGAAGTCTATTAGTTTGTTCATGATGATGAAGATATAGATCATTCTCAGCCAATACTTAAGCATATACATCATAATCACATTAACACACTAGTTCTCATCAGCTCATCAAAGTTAAGCAATGTTGAGCCTGGTCAGTATCAGATCAGTGACCAGGTGCAGTATGTAGAAGGAGCTTGACACAACCCTGCATGAACTGCAAAATCTTAATGTTGTCATCTCCCCTAACCAGGATATAGATGCAACTGGGGATTGCTTGTGAATTTTATATTCCCATGACACTTCCTCCTTTGGAGGAAGCTGGTTCATCCCGCCTTGGGTAAATGCCATTTACAATAAAAGACCAATACTTAAGTATATACAGCATAATCAAATTGACACACCTCACTGCAACATGGAACCTTATTGTAACACTTGACGTCAAATCCTTTCTTGACTTCATTCTTTGGCGAAAATGTGGGATAAAGTTAATAAAAATGCTAAGATCATCTTCGTCATTAACTTACATTTTGATAAAATATCTTTTCTACAAATTCCTGGATATAGCTATCTTATTGATAGGTGTTCTAGAGGTTGTTAATAAGTTGGGTTTGGTACGTTGTGGCCTGGTTGATTTGGTGTCGCTGTTTCAGCTTCGCTGGCCCGGCATAGCCAATTCTGTGTGTGGCTGATTTGACGGAGAGGAGGGGGCAATATGGCGTCAAATAAGTGCTTCGTCATTATAGTCAAAGGTAATGTATCATTAGCCATAGCTATTAGTGATTGAGCAGGTTTCTTGTAATTATTAAAGGAAACAAGCTTAGTCTTGGCAGCATTGAATGTGTGTGAGCCTTTTCTAGTCTCACACAAAAACACGCGTTCACATTTCAAACCACGTTTCTTGTCATACACATATGCACACACAAACATACGTGCGCACGTACACACACGTACATATATTCATGTTCACGTACATACACTCACATTCATGTGCATACACACACATGCTAATGTACACACACATATGTACGCACACATATGCGCAGATGTACGCACACATGAGAAACGTCACTTCCCCTTTGAAGGAAATCCACACATACGCAAAAGATCACCGGAAACAATTATAAAAGCAAGAGACTTGAGCTGTTTCTACCTTTTCGATTCGGCTTCCGAGCTGAGCGGTCGACGGACCATCCGCTCCCTTTCGGGGCCCGCGCGCCTCACATCACCTGCTTACTACGTGTTGGGCAAGAGTCAACAGACAGTATGTACACCTTACATGCTTTCTCTCTCCATGGCCTGGATTGACTTTCTCTCTCCCTCTCTACAACAATAGACTTTCCCTCACACCTGCTAACAGTGAGAGACGCGCGCCAAACTGGATTGACTTTCTCACTCTCTCTCTCTACAATAATAGACTTTCCTTCTCACCAGTTAACAGCGAGAGATGCACACCAAACTAAACACGTTCTGTACCTTTTTCTTTCATGTGTTTCTTCACAAAATAAATTCTAGTTCGTTTAATTCAATTTACCATGTTGTTCATTCCTTCCTCAAAACAATTAATTTTTTCCTATCTTGTTCGACTGGGGGATATATATAATACATCCACCACACCACAACAAATTGGTGACCCGAATGTGAGATGAACACGCATTTCCTTCTATACCACCAGTCCTCTACAAACTCGTGACACCCGAACGTGAGACGAACACGCACTTCCTTCTATACCACAAGTCCCGCAACAAACTGGTGACCGACTGACGTAAAACGAACACGCGTGGTAACCCTACCTTTATTTTAATGAATTGTTTTGAGCGAGACACGCGTTTTACTTGATAAACAAAAAAAAAACGAACATTTCAACAAAGAAAAACAAGTGGACTACTACCGACAGGAATAACTACTACAAACAACAATGATGAAACCCCTCGTCACACTCGGCAGAAAAATAAACACGGAGCTGTCGACTTCATACCGTATATAAAGAAAAGTTTGAGCTCGACAAACATTTTTCATGGTTTCCTGACATTACCCTGCAACAAACGCGAGGAGCAAAATCACATAGGCCTTTACACATTCTCTCCCGCACAGCAGATGCAACAACAATGAAACAATTACAGGACATCCCTATTAACATATAGGAAGAAGTTGAATCAACAATATGAGTTGAGATGCACCACACACACTGATAAACTCACAACTGGAAGTTTTGTTGACAGCCGGCAACTGGACACCACCGTTCAATACGAACAAATGTGCAACAAGTGCCCGTACGAGCAATGTACACACGCTACCGCAGACTCACTTACGAAGACATTGGCAACTACACACACCATGTCAACACGAACAAAAATTTTCCTTCCAAATGAACAATTCATTTGACTGTCCAAGCAACATGTTGCACATGTCAGCACAAAAAAAAAAACAAACAAACAAACGTCAGCCTAAAAAAAGAGTAAACGTTTTTTATGAACACACTCCGTTTTTTTTAAACAACCACACCAACAGCAAAAAAAAAACAGGAAGAAAAGTCAATTGCCCAAAACAATACTTAAAAAAAAAAAATAAATATACACTGCATATTTTTTTTTTTTCTGGGAAGGGGAGTATTGTGCTGGCCTTTTCTAGTCTAACACCAAAAGGAAACAAGCTTAGTCTTGGCAGCATTGAATGTGTAAGAGCCTTTTCTAGTCTCACACAAAAACACGCGTTCACATTTCAAACCATGTTTCTTGTCATACACATACGCGCACACAAACATACGTGCGTACGTACACACACATACATATATTCACGCCCCAACATCACATCCCCCCCCGCTCGCGCCCCCAATGTACACAGTAAAATCTTCGGAAAATGTTAAATGGTGTTCTAATTGGTAAATGTCGGTGCGTTACTTACGGAAAAACGTTTAACTAAACTGCAAAAGCACCTATTAAGCCACATAAGTTCTATAATTGAATCCCCCTCCCGCAAAAAAAAAAAAAAAAAAAATGAAAAACATAAAGATGTTTGGTGCTTATGTTTTTGTAAACCACATTAAAAACTACGCACGCGAGACAAAAAAAAAAAAGTCCCCCAATTTGTTGTACTTTTCTTTAACTGTAAGTCATTAAAAAAATGTCAGTCCGTAATTTTTTGATTGGTACGCCAATACGCCATCTGAGAAGGCAGTTTGCTAGGTGAAGCAAGCCGTCGTTCATGCTGCAGCGTAAACGGAAGCTGCAAAATGGTGGAAAGTTATTCAGGGGTTCGGGGGTTAATACCATGCAAACGGTAAATTTGCCCCAAGTTTGACTATCAGATTCGTTGTCAGCGACCTCAATTACCTACAAAAAAAAAGGCAAATTAGAGTGGTCGGTGTTCTGTAGTAGCGTATCTGGATATTTACCAAAAATTATTATGATTAACCGGCGTTAAAAACCATGCCCCGCCCCCGCCCCCTACCGAAGCAGCCATTAATTGCCTGTACCTAGTAAATCTACATATGACGTAACAGCGGGGTTCACCTACATTTATTTTTTTTATATTAATAAGGTTCAGTTTCACTATAAATTGGACCATGTTCCTTTCCTTTTTAATATAACGTTAAAAGTTTTCTAAAACTTAAAAAAGAAAAAAGCTTTCATTAATTATAGATTTTTCAAAATATACCGCTGGCTGGCCTAACGCGTAGTGTTTGATATAATTTTTGCTCAAACAGGCGTGGTCATCCTCTTTTCTTTTTTTCTTAATAATATAATTCAAATAAATGTTTTATTGGAATTTTAATTAATTATTTTTAAATGTTTTTTTAGATAAGGAATAAAACTACTTTATTTTTTTTCTTCTTATTTAGCCCTGATTAATTTTTCTGCGGAACTATCTTCCGCTTCCGGCTTTCCTCTTAAAGCGTGCGCTTTTGCCGGCTTAAAAATGTTTAAGAAATTTACTGACAAAGAAATGGTGTCTAGTGTGAATAACTCTAAGTCATCAGTGCAGAGAACGATTCGACAGAGTGTTTCTAAACAATACCCGTTCATTGAATCTGTGTTACCTCAGATTTTACCAAAAAAGGATGCCCTGAAAATAGTAAAATGCCATGAACACCTCGAGCTGCTCGCGGCCCCTAATGGAGAATTGCTTTTCTTTAAACAGAGAGACGGACCGTACATCCCGACACTCAGACTCGTTCATAAATACCCGTTTATTTTACCCCACATGCAAGTAGACAAAGGTGCTATCCGCTTTGTACTCAGTGGTGCCAATATCATGTGTCCCGGTCTGACGTCTTCGGGGGCCAAAATGACCAAAGTGGACAATGACTCGATTGTGGCTGTGATGGCTGAAGGAAAACAAAATGCCCTAGCGATCGGACTAACCAAGTTGAGCACGGAAGAAATTTTAGAGAAAAACAAAGGGATCGGCGTGGAAAACTTGCATTATTTGAATGATGGTCTTTGGAATATGAAACCCGTCAAATAATTATTTTATTTTATTTTATTTCCCCACTTATGGTCTCTGGTGTGACAATCAGAACTTTTTGAAGATATGACAGCTGGAAAAACAAAACAACTAACATGGTCGTCCATCCGGAGGTGGAAGCAAATTTGTTTGTCTAGTTCTGACAGAATTTGTTTTTGTGTTCACGAGGAGGAGGGGTTGGGGGTATCTTCTGGACATGATTACGCCTTTCCTCCTCCTTGACATAGCCTCGTACGATATGACCACCACGGCGGACTTACCTTCTTGCTTCGACTGTTTTTGATTCTTAACTGCTTCATTCAAAATCTCTGCTTTTTATTATTACTTTTTAGTACTTGTCTATCTCAATTCCTATGGTTTGGTTGTCCATATGGACTTGGCAAAATCTGGTAATAAGTTACAACAGCCGAAAGGCATCCACACAAAGTTAAATGGTTCTTGTCCAGAATTCAGTCTAATTGAATACAAAAAATCACGTAAATTGATCAAGTAGCTTTATAGTAAATTGTATCCCTTAAAAGACTGATTTTGATCTCGATAGTTCGAATTGAGTTGTCTCCCTTTATTTAAAACACGTCGGATCAAAACACAAACTATCACTCTTAATTTTTAGTTAAACAAACAAAAACTTAGTCAATTTACATGAATACATTTTCATTTGATGACACAGGGTATAATGCAGTGCATTGTCAATGCACC
Source organism: Euprymna scolopes (assembly GCF_053919585.1). NCBI lineage: Eukaryota > Metazoa > Mollusca > Cephalopoda > Sepiida > Sepiolidae > Euprymna > Euprymna scolopes. The sequence goes on from NC_136492.1 coordinate 79,372,730, forward strand.
AATGGTGCATTGACAATGCATTTGCACTATAAATATTTTTCTATGTTTTTGTTTTTTTTAATTATGTTGAATTCTGGAAATGTACCAATTAGTCTTTTGTTCCTGCAATAGAAAATGAAAATACTTATTTACATTGTTGCATTTGTTTTAGAAATTTTCTTCGTTTCAATACTAACCCAGATTTCTATATTATACACTTTTCCCCTCGAAATGAAAAGTTTATGACAGCTGGAAAATCAGCTATTTCTTGAAGTTTGTAGACCCAAAGCACAACAAACTACGTCGGAACAAGAAAAAAAAAAAAAAAATTGTAAATGTAATACCCTAAAAAAAAATTTTTTAAATTACAAATGAACAATAAAATGCAAAAATAACAATTATGAAGTTAGAATTAACAAAATAAATAATACAATGTAAATAATTTTTTTTTCCCTTGTGCATTTTAACATTCTCTAGCAAATAAATATAGAAAGCCATTCATAACGTAGAGGCTTTAACTCTTCCCTTACGCGGAAGGATTCTCCTAAAATGAAAACTATACGCAATGTTAAAATACACAAGTGCTTGCTCCACTACCTACCCATTTTTTCCTCTGTGTTTTTTTTTTTCTGTTTCAGGAACACGGATTTAACTTTGGTCTTTTTTTTTTTTTTTTTTAACTAATTAGTGGGTTTTACCAAACCAATATGGTCAGCCTTGGGAATGATTTGTAAGCAATTTTCTTTTCGTTTTAAGTTTGATTAATTTCTTCAAATAATGCAGATAAAATTTTTATTTCTTTAAAACTTTTTAATTCAATTAAATTTTTTTCTTATTGAAAGAGTTCTCCACTCATCTGATTTCTCCAAATGGAAATGTTTATTTTATGTTTTATTGCTTGATTTAAAAACAGGGTTATATATATCGAAGTAAAACAACTGTGATGTCCTTTCAATCACATGGTGTTGTACACTTATCAAAGCTGATCAATAACAACTTCAAGATAGAAAAAAAAAATATATATATATGTATATAACTGTTCTGATTGTCAGTCTTGGAAGAAAAATATAAAATTGTCCCAATAAAAAGAACTAGTTGTGATAAATTTGCTATTTTGACTTTTTTATTAAAGAAAAACAAATGTTTTCCTTATTTTAGTCACATAAATTATTTAGAGTGAAAGGGGGTTTGGGTATTATCCTAAACAACCTAAATTTACTTCATCCATGGTTTGGTAAAAATAAGATGCTTCCACTAAAAAATTTGGTTCTTCGTTATTGTAGCAAAATTTGAAATATATTGAAGTTCAAATGAAGCCAATGGTATTTACTGAATTGTCATGTCACAGTAACGAACATATCAAAAAGTTACGAAAATGAAGGGAGAAAATTAATTATTAACGAAAACAATTTTTGAAGGCATAAAATTGAGTTTTGAAAAAAGAAAAACTGGAGAGTTCAAATCCTAACAAAAGGGAGGCAATTATTAGGTTGACTAGAAAGTTTTTGCAGAATTTTTATTTTTGATTTCAAATGATGTATTTTCAAATAAGTTTTCGTTGGAATACCTTTGACTTTATATATAATTTTAAAGAGCATTTTTCTCTATCTAATCGTTAAAACAATTGTCTTTTTTCAGAACATTGAATACAAGATGGAAAAAAGCAACTTTGTACCATTTTCTTATTTCAATTCAAGCTAGGCTAAAAAGCTGCTGAAACAGCTTGTGATATCAAAGAAGCGTTTGGGCCAGGAACCAATACTGAATGCACAGCACAATGGTGGGTTAGGAAATTTTGTGGCAGTGACGAGTTTTGGAGATGGTGAGCTTAGTGGTGGGTCATCGGATATTGACAACGATCAGTTAAGAGCCTTAGTCGAAGCCAGTCCATGCACAACTGCTTGAGAACTTGCTTCTGGATTAGATGTAACTGTTTCCAACCATTTGAGAGTGATTGGAAAACTTAATAAATAGGTGCCTCACAAATTGAACGACAACCAAAAGAAATGCCGTTATGAAGTATCATGTTTCTTTGTTTTACACAAGAATTACCTGTTTTACGACGCTCAGGTCAGTGGTTAGACGCTGAATTTGACCTGATATTGTGCAATTTCGCTTATTTCACATAATGTTAAGTTTTCAAATGTATTCTCAATTTTAGATGGATAACACTAACTTGATTTTTAATGTAAATGATTTCTTACTAACGTATAACAATAACGTAAAAATATTTTGGATGCCTGAACAGATTTTTTTTTTTTTTTTTTTTTTCTCACATTTTTCCATGACTGTGACCTTTTATAATTTATCCTTAACTTGTTTGAGATGACAATTTTTCATATTGGCATTTCATGATTATGATAAAATTTATTATGATTTTGTGTTTTGAATTTTTATTATATTAACTAGCTGGTCGCCAGGCATAAAATATGCTTAAATATATTTTATTTTTTCCAGATTTTATTGTCATTTAAAAAAAAAAAAAAAATATTTAGGTGCCATTAGCTAAGACTGAAACTAGTATTCAAAGTTAGTAACGTTACCATTTTACTAACATGACACACATAAACCGATTAAAAATAAACTAAGATATTTTCAATTTTGACCCCTTAAAAACAATTCTAAGAGTTAAAGACCCATAAAAGAATAGCCTGTAAAAAATCCCCTATTTTCCATTTTGACTATTACATAGAAAAATGCAAGCATGAAATATGATTAAGATTAAACTTAAAAGGACGAGTTTTTAAAACTGGAAAAGAAAAATACAAGATTTTCAGGTAAAAAATATAAATTTATAATGTAAAATATTGCAGCATTAAGAATTTTTTATTTTTATTTTTTTTTTTTAATTCAATTCAACATCTATATATATGAAAGGCAAAAGTGACACGCGCATTTTTATGTCCAGCAAAGGTTTTTTTTTTGGGGGGGGGGGTTACTATTTCTTAGAACTGTTTATATACCCACTAGATGATAATATCTACCTTTTGCGAAGGGATGTTGTGTCTAGATTTATTTTGATCGACTTTTCTAAAACTTGCGCTATTCCGTTCTGTCACGTGTTTGTTCGGCTTTTTAGTATAAATAAAGTGAAACAATTCCTCGGCTTCCCCACCGGAGATGTCCAAAAAGCAAATTAGCTTTGATCAATGCGGTGAAAACCGTCATACCAAACAATTGCTATTCATTTGGACATTCTCCTTTTATGCTTTTTTCCCCAACATCTTGGGGAAACAAAACCAAAAATACTACCTCACAGCCAAAGTTAAGTGCGAGATTTCATTCCCCTGTGGCGTGATGTTTGACCTCACTAAATTTACGCACCTGTCACTTAAGTTTTTAATTTCAACCATTCTCGCATCTCTGCCTTTTTAACGTTGTGGTAAGATGTCAGACTTTTTTTTTTTTTTTTTTTTTTCCACACAGTAATCACCACTTATCAAGGCCCGGAAGCCACTCAGGGATAAGGGTTATTGCAAGTACATTACGTTAGTGTAGAGATTTGATGAAGTGTTTACTTAAAGGGGCGGTTCATTAGGAATTTGTTAACGTTGGACTTGAAGACATCCAAGTTGTAGTCCGGTGGGAAGCAGGCAGACGGAACAGTTCCACAGGCGTGCAGTTCTAAGAAAGAAGCTTTGTTCATGGAATCCGCGTTTTGATTTAGGCACAGATATAGAGTGGGGGAAATTTTTCACAGTGGATTCAGCTAGACGGGTGTTTTTCGTGAAAGATTGGCTCGGGGGGACCAGAGATTGGAGTTCAGACAAGCACCTGCCATGAAAATAACGATAAAACAAGGATAGGCTCACAACGTCTCTTCTGTGGGAGAGAGGTTGCAGGGTAGAGAAAAGAGCATCCCCCACTAAGCCACGAAGTCTATTTTGTACTCTGTCAAGGCAGGATAGGCTGTTTTTAGCAGCTCCTGCCCAGATATGGCAACAGTATTACATCCTTGGACGTACTTGGCTTTTATATAGATAGAGAATTAAATCAGTAGTGAGATATCTTCTGGAGCGGTAGAAGGATCCCACCATCTTTCCAGCGACCTTGGCAACAGACTTGATGTACGTGTTCCATTTCAGATCAGGAGTAAAGGTCAAACCCAGAAGCTTGTCAAAACACGGGGCCTCACCCAGACGAGAGCCATCCATCACAATTGATGCCAGATGAGGATCAGAGCGTTGATGATGTAAGGATAGGAGTTTGGTTTTGGATGCATTAAAGGTAACCAGCCACATCTTCCCCCACTGAACCACGCGCTCGAGATCAGAGGAGAGAGAATCAGAGAGAACTTTGTCATTTACAGCCTTTGATGTGTTGCTGTAGATGGTCATGTCATCAGCATAGATGTCAACAAAGGATTTAAGTATGTGTTTAGGGAGGTCATTGATGATTTTTTTCGCTTTTGCCTCAACAATTCGGGTTCGAGCCTACCTGCCTACCAAACATTTTTTTTTTTTTTTTTTTTTTTTTTTTTACACCTACAAACACCCAGGCAACGCTGGGCACCCCCGCTTGTCTATAATATAAATCTCACCTATTTGTTTAAATGTATGTTTGTCTTCCTAAAACTTTTGACAGAGGTGACGGATTATCATGAGATGGGTATCGTTATGAAGCTTGACCCTTCGGATGACAAATATCGAAAAATTGGCTAACAACATTAATTCCTCCACTTTCAACTGGACACTCTTCTATAAAGAGGGGTCACTTTTTTTACCAATATTTTCAAAAGTCTTTTCCCTTCTTTTCGATTGACTAGCCTTGATTTAAACCTTCACCACTTCCGGTTTGACAATGGATGCAACGGCAAAGATGTCACTTTTTTTTTTTTTTTTTTCCCACATTTGCCTGCCTTCTACCACTTTTTTTTTTTTGTTCAACACACACCTCCAAACACTCGGGCAATGCCAGGCACCCAGGCTAGTTATATATCAATTCTTAATGCTGCAATATTTTAAATTATAAATTTATTTTATTTTTACTAGAATATCTTTTCTTTTTCAATTTTTACAACTAGTCCTTTTACTTTTCTAAGTTCAATCTTAACCATATTACTTTTCATGCTTGCATTTTTCTATGTAATCTATGATTTTTCCAGGCTTTGCTTTGAAATAATATTTTCTTTTCTTTTTTTTTTTTGTTCAGTACAATTCATAAAAAAGCTATTACCAACTTCTTAAATTGACTAAAAAAAAAAATCAAATAAGACGTAATTAAGTAAATAAACAGAAAGAAGAGACAAAAAATAGAAAAACAACGGGTGACGTCGTTAGTGTAATATCAGCCCTAGCACAGCAAAGAGCATCTTTTTTGTTAACTCTCTCTATATAACCCAAATAAGATTGCATGCGAGTGACATTCTTGCTATTTTTTTTGAAGATGTTGACATTGTAAAAGTTGCTATGGTAACCAACAGCCACTCAGAAGAACTATCTCTCCCATTCCTTACTAATTCTGAAGACGGTTGAACACCAGTATATTTATCATAACTTTTGTTTTAATGAACGAAAATTGAAAATTTTTATTTCAAAATATAGCTGAGAAGGTAACCTATGAAGTGTAAAAAAATTGTTTAAAATTTTGTCTTAAATGAGTGAGCAACGAAGCTTTAAAGCAGTTCTAAATGAGTAAAAACACTTAACCATATATTCAAGCACAGTAGTGTTTGAATGATGTAGTTGGAAAATGATAACTTTTTCCCTTTTGATTACAAGTTTAATATTTGGTTAGTAACACGCAGAATGTTACCACTGTCGACTGAAGCAAGTGTCTATTAGACATGTGATATGGAGTGAAAGTGAGGGTTGAAGACGTGTTGCATGGAGAGAAATGATATGAAAATTATACTGTAACAGAGCTGCTGATACTGGATTAGCAGCAGCCATATGCAAATGACTGAACCAGTTTACAATGTGATGTCAGCAGAGATGAATAGGACACATGTGTGTGGAGAAGTGGTGTTCGAGACGTGGCCGGTGCTCAGAGAAGCACATATTTGAGACGCGTGGGTGGAGTCAGAGCAGAGATTAGAAGCCACATGCAACCGGAGAAGGAGAGATGAACTGTTTAAATATTTTTCAGAAAATGCGTTGTCAGAAATACCAGATATAAAAGGCTTTTTTTTTCTTTTTTTAAAAAAAAAAAAAAAATGCGTTGAGTTTTTTACTTTCTTCTGTTTCCATGCGACGGCGTCTACAATGTGTTAGTTCCATTAAAAGGTAACAACACCGTTAAAAAATGGTGTACAATGTTGCAATACGATGAATGTATAATGTGAGTCTTAAGAACAGGCTTGCTTCTAAGACCTCAGAGAAAGGTTAAATTTGGACTCCAGTAGACTACGATGTTATGGCATCATTGAAAGAATAGATGAAAGTTCTGGACCTGAGAGATAAAGAACTTTGTAAGGGGTGAACATAAGTAAAAAAAAAAAAAGATAGGCTAGTCTGGAAGTTCAATTTCATAAAGCATATAAAATGGATGATGTGATTCTTAAGAGGGAAACCCAATGTTGCCCAGGCATGAATGAGGATCAATGAATGTTCTACACTTCCAATACTTTTGTCATCGAAATCAGTGAAACCCATTTTTCAGTCACATCGATCGATTCCATGCTCCAGCCAAGAACCCACTATGGCACACCAGAAGGAAGCTCATATACCTCCCTGCAATGACCTAGTCCACAATAGATTGTAGCCTACATTGCACTGTAGAGAATCTATGACAGTTTAAAATGTAAAAGTCAGATATGGTTCGATTGTGTTCTAAACAGAAACATTTATTTCAAACACGTTTCTGTCTTATCAAAGAACCTGCTTTTGATTTTATATGCTGGGCTCTTCTGCTTGTGCAATAATGAAACTTCTCAAAATGCACTTGTGATGTTAGTCTGTATAAAAGTGTTAACTTTGATCAAAAATGGACTGTTCCTTTAATTGGATTTTTGGATTATCGATTTTCAATACTTATCAGGTATATTCCAATACAAAACCTATATAAGAATACTCCCAGAGACAAAGTACGTTTGTGTGAAATTTCATAAAAATCGGTTCAGCGGGTTTTTTTTTTTTCTTTTTTACAAAAGAGTCACCACTTATCAAGGCCCAGACGCCACTCAAGGATAAGCGTTAATGGGTATACATTAGTCAATGAGATTATAGCATAGTAATCATAAGTAGTGGAGATTTTGTAAATTGGATTAATTAGAGGGATGGTTCATCAAGAACTTGTTTACGTTGGACTTGAAGACAAGCAAATTGTAGTCAGCTGGAAAACAGGCAAACGGAAAAGTTCCACAGGCGTGCAGTTCTAAGAAAGAAGCTTTGTTCATGGAATCTACGTTTAGGTTTGGGCACAGATAAAGAGTGTGGGAAATTATTGATAGTGGTTTTGGCTAGATGAGTGTTTTTCGTGAAAGTTTGGCGAGGAGGGAGCTCAGACGAGCACTTGCCATGAAAATAACAATAAAGCAGAGACAGGCTTGCAATGTATCTTCTGTGGGAAAGAGGTTGCAGGGAAGAGAAAAGGAGTACATAGGGAAGAGCTCCTACTCACACACACAAAGTTCCTTTTATATATGACTAGTGGGGGTACCCGGCGTTGGAACCCTGGGTGGGTGGAGAGTTAAAAAAGTGGAAATAGTGGGGGGCGGGTCAAAATAACAGTAGGCAGTTTGGATGAAGAGAGATTTAAAAAAAAAAAAGAAACAGAATTAGGCTCAAACCCATAAAGCCAAAAAGGAAAAAAAAACCTAACGTCTTAGTGTAATGTTATGACCCTATAGGCTGTGATCATAGCGTAGTATCTGTTAACTGTGGCAAGCAGGAGCAATGGTTATTGTTATTGTATTCTTGTTAATTGATTTGAGCAACGGATAGTCACTGGATCAGTTATTATGATTAGAAGAATAAATAATTAAATTGCGAAAGAAATAATTGACATGTAAATCGCAAAAAGAATGTGAAAATATATGTAAACATCATTTTGGGGTTTTGAATAAACAAATAACTAGGTGGATTAGATTGGTATGAGACACGTAATTAGGTGATGTAAGAGAACACGTGATGTAGTTAGTTTTGGAGAGATTCAGAGAGTTGAGGATTGACCACCAGAGCGGACAGACGTCTAGACAGGGGTGAACAGACAGCTGGGAGCGAGCTGTATGAACAGAGAATGTAGACTAACTGCAGATCCTGTGAAAACCATTTGAGACAACTGTAATAAATTTATATTACAAAAATATAAAGAGTTGTTTTAATGGTTTCACAAATAAGAACAGTTGTCTCAATTATATGGTGCTGATCGCTTCATGGTTCGTCACAGAGCAGCGGGAAGATATATAGAAGAACTCTTCAAGAAAATATATATATTATTATTCTTCTTACATATGAACTGTAAAAATATCCCATGTGATACGTCTCATACAACATGATTCAAGTTACACGTCAATATCATGCCCTCCTAGCTAAACAACATACATACGATTTATACGTTTATTATCTGTCTGTTAAAAGAACAATATCTTACATCCACTAGATAATACATGACACGTTTTAATATATCATCACCTCCAATATAAACCAATATACAACATTAGCTTGTGTCTCCATCGCACAACCGGAAGTCGGGAGTGGTGAAATTAAGGGTAGTGAAGCCAATGGTGACGATGACTTGCTAAAACGTTGGCGAAAAAAGTGACCCCTTCTTGTAAAAAACTGTCCAGGTTGTCCAAAAGTCGAGGTTTAAATTGATATCATCACATTCCGACATGTCTGTCGGAAGTTTTTGTGAGACATACACACACATACACATTTTGCCCTTTATTTATATAGAAGACTAGTAGGCCGGGTTTTTGTAGGTGTGTGTTGAGCCAAAAAAAAATAAGTGGTAGTAGGCAGGCAGGTTCAAACCCGTGACGTGAAGGCGGAAAAGAAAGTGAAAGAAAATCTGACGTCTTACCGCTACGCCATTACATGACCGGAAGTGTAAAGATTTCAAATTAAATGTAGTCAATCAAAAAAATGACTTGCAGAAAGTTGAAGGGCATTTTCAATGTGAAGGAAAAGCAGCTAGGCCAAAAAAGGGAGCACTCTGGCAGTATCAAAATAAATAGTAATTGTCTCAGTATGTTTTCCCCTATATTGACCAATTATAGAACAGATACTACTCGTCCGGAAGGCCAGGCACCAGGTGTTTGCATTAGATTAGACAAACACTCGAAACGATGGCGGGGGACGGGGGGGGGGAGGGAGGTTAAAACACAGTCAAAAAAAGGAAAGAAACCATGTCCGTTTGTGAATGTGAGATATTATGATCTAGAAGTATAAGAAAACTTCTCCAGGGATCTAACCGACGCGAGAACCCCCAGTCAAAAAGCCTTTTGTGGACATACACAAACACTCGTGCCCATTTTGCCCTTTATATAATAGATTAGAGATTCATCATATTAAATCAAGGTGGGTGTAGAGTACTTATCAGGTTCATTCCTTTTAGAGAGTTCAATGTTAGTATAGATCTTGCTGGTTAGTCGATTTAACCTAAATTCCCTAGAAATCTGGATCTTACTTGGATGAAGCAGAAAATTTTATGTTGCATGAATGATTTGAAGTAAGTCCAATTATGAGAATGACTGACAAGATAAGCTCCCTCTATTAGGCTAGAAAAATCAAATGAGTGTAGTGGTCAGCCATCATCTGTCGATAATGATCAATTAATAACCTTAGTTGAAGCTAATCCATGCACAACTGTTTGAAAACTTGCTTCTGAATTAGACGTAACATATACAATGATTTCCAACCTCTTGAGAGAGATTGGTACAGACAAAAAAACGTGATAAATGGGTGCTTCACGAATTGGCTGACAACCAAAAGAAACACTGTTATGAAGTGTCATCTTTCCTTCTTTTATACAACAAGAATAACCAGTTTCTCTACTAGGTTGTAACTTGTGATGAAAAGTGAATTTTTTACAACAACCTGATATAAAATTGGATTCAGTGGTAATATGCTTTGTTTGGGAGACGGGGGGGGAGTAAACAAAAAAATTGATATAGGATTTCATAAAAATTTAAATGTAAAATCTTATTGGCATGAATTTAGTTATTGAAAGTCGTTTATATTTGTAATAAAAGGAATCTATAATGGAAAGAGAAGTGTGCAGAACAGGAGATTTGAATGGTATGGTCACCTTGAAGGAATGGATAAGAGTTCTTATGTTAGTAGATGTAGAACAGTTAAGGTAGCAGGTCGAGTTTGCAAGGGAATGTCAAGGAAAATATGGGAGAAAATGATAAGAATAGACTTGAGAGAAAGAGATAAACACCTGGCCAGAGATAGGTTAATTTGAAAATTAATTTCTTAAAACCATTCAATGCATGCCAACATGTAACATGGATGTTAAGCTGAAAATGATGAAGGAAAGGATAAATGGTATCCCTTCATTATAATTTATGTTCAGCCATGTTAATAAGTGTACATGAATATAAGTGAATAAATAAAAGATATTGGAGAGTATGTTTGAATGTCAAGTACATGACTGATGAGGGGATGTTTTCCCGAAATATATAGCATCACAAATATGCCACTTGACCATCTTATGCAAGTTAGTATATAAGAAATAGTAGAAAGTTATCTATACTATTAATAAAATTCTAAATGTTTATTTATTTATTTATGTGTGTGTATATATACTAATAAAACTTTCGAATGGATGCACTGAATTGAAAAATTCTTTTTTTTCCCTGAAAGGTGTGAGTCTCTAGATTGTCTTTATCTATATATGGTTCGTAACAAAGAATGCCGAGTCACACAAAAAGCCCGAAATAAGGGTTTTGGGGCCATTTCATGCAATTGTTGAAAAAGTTACCTGCCAATATCCACGGAATTTGGCACTATCTGTATACAGTCGCGGTAACATCTTTCGGCATACAGACAGGTGCAATAGATAACGCACCTGACTATGAATTAGAAGATTCCAGGTTCGAATCCTGGCAACTTCGTAATAATTTTAACCATCATTTTATCCAACGTTTATTCGTTATCCTTACCCTTAGTTAGGGTATTTTTGTTTTTTCAGTGATTTTGTTTTGTGTATAGGGGAATTTTCCATACTCCGAGTTCACAAGATAAGTGTTGATAGTAAGATGATCTTGAGTGTACTCGATTTTGTGTTTGACTCGGTGTTGTGTGTGCCGACGCAGTGCAGCTGCCAGTATAAAATATACATGTATGTATGTATAAAAAAACTAATATAATAATTATGTTATCAAAGAGTAAATCTTTAACAAAAGAAAAAATTATTAAGATAAGAAAAGCTCAACACTATCAAGGGGAGCAGAAAACAATAGTATTAAATGAGAGATGAGGAATAAAAGTTATATATGACTTTATTAAATCATCAGAACAATAAAGAAAAGTCAAGGGAAATTTAAGAAAAAAAACCTCTTCCATCTTTCTCTTCTATCTTCTCTATTTTTTTTATTTCTTCTTTTATTATTGGCTCTTCTTTAATGATTCCAATTATTTCATAGTAGTCTATATTTTTTTTTAAATATTACCTACATATATACTACCCTTCCGATTTACCCTTATATGTTGAAACTACTTTCAATTACTATTTACTATTTTATCATATCCTTTCATTCTCATTTAATTTCTAAATGTCATTAAATCAGTTTTTTTTTTTCGCTATTTGCATATTGTATAATCCTGACCCTTCTCTTCTTCTGATGAGAAGCTTTTAGCTTCGAAATACCATAACTTAAAGAGTTTTTTTTTTCTTAAATTTCTATTCTTACTTTTCCTTATTGTTCTGATGATATAATAAAGTTATATATAACTTTTATTCCTCATCTTTCTTTTAACATTATTATATGTATGTATATATATATGATTGTACATATAAATGTATTGATTCAATAAAGTAAAATTGCATGGCCGGTTCCACCATTATACCTTAAGTTACTTCATTGTCAGTCTATCCAGCACAATCATGCATTGTTTTGCCTTCTGTAAACCTAAATTTCGTTTGTAAGCACATTGAAATACCTTTTAATTGATGTATGCTAAAAAGAAATTAAAAAAGCTAAGCATTATGTGATGTTCATAAAAGTGGCCACACGTTTGTGCTTTGTGTGGCTGTACAAACGATAAATAAATAATCAACACTCACATCGGAAACGTCCTTCTGTCCTGCGGGCTGAGAAGAAAGAAAAAGCAAAAAGATACAAGATGGCGTCCATGATCTTTTAAAGCCCTCGACCTCACACAGTTTTCGCATGGTCACATGACACACCTGCTAATGAGGCATGCCCAGACACAGTAAAAGCAGATCGCTGGGAGGAGTTGGAGGAAGCATTCAGACCTGCGTACACTGAACAGTGCTCTGTGTCTCATCAGGTTTTTTAATACAACCCGTGTAGTGAAATTTGCTTTGTGTCTCGTTAAACCTTTTCTTTTTTATTTTGCAATACGTATATCACTATAAAGTGTGCTACCCACTTGGCAGAGTTATAATATTGTTGGCGAGTTGAGAAAGCCAATAGTATACGTCTTGCTCATATGATGTCTTAACTACAACTGGTTAGGGGATGAAAATAAATTGTGTTGATGATGCAAGAAATAGTCCAACACATTCTTATGTTCCTATGCCGAGACTGTAGATTGGCTATTGAACCTATCACTCAGTGGTTAACCTGTCTATTTACAGCAGAAAAAAAAAACAGTATATCAAAATATGTAGCTGCTATGAATCTCTTGAATCTATGTACTTAAATATTAAGAACTGTTAGATATTGGTTGAATAATCACACTAGTGCTTAAAATTGTTAGTTGAGAATAACAGAAAATGAGAGGTCAGCCAGGGTTAACAAGATTAAACTATAGACATTAATAGAAATTTTTTTTTCGACAAGAAAATTACCACTTATCAAGGCCTGTAGGCTACTTGAGGATAAGGGTTAAATAGTCTCCTAACAAATACACCGGATATCTTTGCACTAAGCGAGACTAACCTACACTCCTCAATCCCCTCTAACTACTTTAACATGCCTGGCTATCTCCCACTCTGCTGTAAGGACTCTGACAGACATATGCACGGACTTGGAGTCTACATTTGTAACACCCTCCCCCTGACTAGAGAAACAAACCTAGAGATGGACGATCAAGCCTTTATATGCTTTAGACTTAACATGCAACATAACATGAGCTACTTTTATTTTCTCTACTGCTCTCCCTCAACCCAGGACTGCACCATAATAAACAAAGTCTCTGACAGCATAGACACAGCACTCTCCCTCAACACTAGCGCACAAGTACATGTATTTGGTGACTTTAATGTCCACCACAAAAACTGGCTTAGATTCTCTACTCACACAGATGCAGCGGGCAGCACAATACATAGCTTCGCTATATCTCACTCCCTATCACAAATGGTTACGTTTCCAACTCGTTTCCCTGACCAGCAAGAACAACACGCATCACTTCTAGATCTGTTTCTGACCACAGTTCCCGAGGATTGTATAACAAATGCTGACAGCCCACTCGGGAACGCTGATCATGCAGTGATAATGGTCGAAATCACCCTAAACTCTAGACCAAAAACTGAAGAGCCAGTGATCAAAACAATGAGATATTATAAAAAGGCTGACTGGGAAGCCATTAGAGATCTTATCAGAGATGCCCCATGAAGAAATATTTTTTCTCTTCCTGCTGAACAGTGCGCAAATGAGACCACTGAATGGTTCAAAACAGCAATTGAAGCACATGTTCCCATGCGGAAATTTTATAGCAAGGCCCACTCTCCCCAATGGTTTACTTCTACTTGCGCAACTGCCATTGCTCAAAGGCAGCATGCATACCGCAGATTTAACCGACATAAATCCAATTCAAACAGACATAAGTATACAGAAGCTAGAAGTAATGTTAAGAAGGAAATAGCGACAGCTAAGAGACAATTTACTGAAACCACTAAAAAACGCATCGAAGCACAAAAATTAGGAACTCGTGACTTCTGGAAAATCTACAACAGTGTAGTAAATAATGGGCAATCAACAATTCCTCCACTAACCAACAATCACGAGGTTGTTTGCTCAGGAACCGACAAGTCTAATATGCTTGCCAGCCGATTTGCCTCCAACTCCACACTGGACCCTTCCAACCACCCCCTGCCTTACTTTCCTTTGCGGACAGACGCCACGCTAGATGATTTAAAAATCACCCCTGCTCAGGTACATGCTATCATAAAAAACCTTAATACTTCAAAAGCATGTGGACCTGATCTCATCCCAGCTGTGCTATTAAAAAAGTGCTCAGCCAAAGTAGCTCCAGTTCTCTCCAAACTCTACAACAAATACCTTAAGGAATCATGCTTTCCGGGCTGTTGGAAAACGGCTTCTGTGGTACCAGTATTCAAGAATTCTGGCGAAAGAACTGACCCAGTAAATTATCGCCCCATTAGACTCCTCCCACTTTTCGCCAAAATATTTGAGATCATAATTAACCATGCTCTAGTCCGTCACCTTACAGATGCTAAACTTCTGACTGACAAACAATATGGATTTAGACAAGCCCGTTCCACAGCAGACATCCTAACTGTGATCTCTGAATGTATATACCATTCACTGGACAAAGCAGGGGAGGGCAGAGCGGTAGCTCTAGATATATCTAAGGCTTTTGACAGGGTATGGCATGAGGTTCTCCTCAGGAAAATTAAATCATACAGTATCACTGGTAGAATACTTAACATAAATCCTTTTCAGATAAGAGAAAAATCCAGGTTGTCCTCGACGGTCGTACATCTAAACAGTGTGATATAAATGCGGAAGTGTCTCAGGGATCTATTCTTGGACCTCTATTGTTCCTGATATTTATTAATGACCTCCCCGACAAAACTGCCTCTGAGATGGGTATATATGCTGATGACACCACACTCTATAACAGACACGACAGGAAAACAAATGAACACATAACTAAAGAAATGGCAAAAACACTAGAGGATGACCTCCAATCTGTAGTGGAATGGGGACAAAAATGGATGGTCACATTCAATGTTGCTAAGACTAAACTGGTTTCTTTCAATAATTACAAGAATCCTTCTCTACCACCAATAGCAATGGCCAGTGACTCGCTGTCTGAGAGTACATCTTTCAAACTGCTTGGCCTAACGTTCACAGGAAGCATGAATTGGAACAATTATATTGAAAACATTGCCAAGTAGGCAAAGTAGGCTCTCTCTACCGTGCTAGAAAACTACTGACACCTGAAAGTATCCTGTACCTCTATAAGGCCACCATTCGCCCATGTATGGAGTATTGCTCTCACATTTGGGCTGGTGCATCTGCTGTTAGTCTCTCACTCCTAGACAAGGTTCAAAAGAGAGTTGCCAATCTGATAGGCCCTGAACTGGCATCTAAGCTTCAGCCTCTGTCTCATCAACGAAACGTTCCATCCCTCTGCCTGTTCTACAAGAATTTTAATGGTGAATGCTCTGATGAACTGCAGATACTTGTGCCCCCACGACGTAGACACCGTCGACAAACCCGACAGGCAGCTAAATCCCACCCTCACACAGTAGAGATCCCTAGATGTAGAAGATCTTTCTACTCCAGTAGTTTCTTCCCCAGAACCGCTAGACTCTGGAATTCCATTCCAGGTCCCTGCTTCCCTAACTGTACTGACATGCAGAAGTTCAAGTGTAACGTGAACTGACATCTTGCTGCCCAAATCCCAATATAGTGCCCCAGTAGTTGCTGCCCTTGATAGTAGCCCCCTACACCACAGTGGCAATGTGCCTTGCTTGGGGTGAAAATGTAATAAAAAAAATTTTTTTTTAATTTTAAAAAAAGTAGTGTAAGGTGGTCAGTGAGGCAATAACAGAGTGATCGGTAATGATGGAAATTGGGTAGAATTTGATTAAGGGGAGAGCTCAACAAAAACTTCTTTACATTGGGCTTGAAGACAATCAAGTTGTAGTCAGTTGGAAAACAGGCCCACGGTACAGTTCCACAGGCGTTGCGCAGGTGTTTAAAGGTCTGTGTTGAGCAAAAATAAATAAATCAATAAAATAAGTAGAAGTAGGCAGGCAGGCTCGAACCTGTACCACAAAGGAGGAAAAGAACATGAAAAAAAAAGTGACGTCTTTGCTGTTGCATCCATCACCAAACCAGAAGTGATGACGATTTAAATTAAGGCCAGTCAATCAAAAAGATGGGATGACTTTCGAAAATATTGGTGAAAAAAGGGTACTCCTGCAGTATTTTACCCACCGATTTCACGATCTTAGCCGAGCGTTGACGAACGCTTTCGGCGTTAACGCCGACGAAAGCCGAGAATTCGGAGCTACGGTGCAAGAACGCTAAAAGTATGTGAATAGCAACAACATTACAAGGAAAAGATATTACACACACACAACAAAATGGATAAAATTAATACAAAAAATTTGGATAAAATAAATCACAAACACTTACCGTAAGTTTTTTTAAAGTAAAATAAATTTATTTTGTTGAATATTTTTTTTTTGTTCATTTTGTTTTCCGACAGCTTTTTTTTTTTTGGTGGGGGGAGGGGGGGGGTAAGCAACAGTAATAAACACTTCAATGTTTTTTTTTTTTGTTTGTTTTTAACAAAACGTTATTAAACAGTAACAATGTTTTGTTTTTTTCAGTAATGTTTGTAGGGGGGGGGGACAACAATTACTGTTTATCTTTAGTTCCGACTGGAAGATTTTCTACTGACTGTAGAGGCAAAGTAGGGAGCAAAGGGTTTTCAGAGGATGTGGAAAGAAGCTCCTTCCCAACCGGGTAGCCTTCCGCGATTTGATTTATTATGGAGACAAAAGGGTTGTGTCCAAATTTTTGTCTCCACATAAATTCGCATAAATATGTTTCCAACAACTCCCGGGTTTTTTTTTTTTTTTTTATCGCTAAATTAAATAGCTGAAATGAAAGGCTGGTGTATTTTTACTTTGAACAATAAAATAACTGAAATGAAACGCTATGTGTGTAATTCCAATGAAAATTATTCGTCTGCTGCGCGTTCGTTTGAAGCGCCCTGATTGGTTGATAGAGTATCGTACCGCTCGCCATGTTCCGGCGTTTTCCGACGGATGTCGATCAACGCTCAGCTAAGATCGTGAAATCGGTGGGTAAAATACTGCAGGAGTACCGAAAAAAGCAACCCCTCTCTGTAGAAAAGTGTCCAGTTGAGGGTGAAGGAATTAATGTTTCAGCCAATTTTTCGATATTTGTTGTCCGAAGGGTCGAGCTTCAAAAACGTGAAAATCTGTCGCCTCCGTTGAAAGTTTTAGGCAGACATACAAACAAACAAACAAAAAAGGCCTCCTTCAGTCTTGACAGACTATGGATACCCACTGTAAGGGTGCCTGCGCATCCAAATTTTTGTGGCAAGAGGTGCGCAATCTCCAATCACAACTCTCCATTGTTGAATACCAGTGGCAAGTGGAGGTTCAGGACGACTAGAAACAATGGTGAGATAAGCGGAAAGCACATACAGTGCTCAGAATTCCCAAATAGTCACCCATCTGGTACTAGCCAGGCTCAACATTTCTTAACTTTGGTGATCTGACGAGAACCGGTGTGACAACATGATTATGCCATATAAATACGATATACATACAAACATAATTACAATAAATACATACATTTAAACAGACAGGTGAGATTTATATAATAGATCAAAACAGTTAATTTTGTTCAACTGTTTTGTTGATATCAACTTTTTCTTTTTTTTTATCACATGCAAGGCAGTGTTGCCATTGCAATACTCTCACTACGAATGTTGGTATTCTTCATATGATTCTACTGTGAGTATTTAAATGGAAAAAAAGGTGAGGATCACAAGTGCCAATCAACTTTTATAGAAAAAGTGCATAGAAAATCAATTTCGAATAATAAATCGCATTTGTTTTGAAACAGGCCTCAATAACACTTTGACCAATGTAACTTCCAACCTCTTTCAAGTCTGTTTTGTCAAACTCTTGAATCTTTATGTCAAACTCATCTGCACGTACTCATGGCACAACGGATAAAAGTGCTATGTTATAATCAGTTCTAAGTGACAGTTTTCTGGAGGTTGGAGTGCAGTGATACTAAGAATACATTTAATAAATACTTAAGGCTTTTACTTGGTCATGGCTGACGGGACGGGAATAAGCTACTCTTGTGGATTAAATAAAGAGTACCGTTTGAAAATTTTAAACAGATCCTCTAATTCAACAGAATACACCTGCAGAAGATTGGAGCTGAAACGTTGTGAGAATAAAAATTATTAATATTCATCTAAGAATAATTTCTGATGCATCCTCAATAAAATGGTGTACTACCAACAGGTAGTATTATCAATAATCTACAAACGACGTCTTGGCCGGTTTGAACATAGAGAGAATTGTTAACCAGGTGCTTCAATGGACCCTTGATGGAAAAAGAAGGGGAAGACCAAAAATGAGCTGGAAGCCGACGATCGATAGAGATTTGATTGCAACGGGAAGAAGATAAAGGGATGCTGTGGATCTGGCTTCAGATTGAAAACAATTGAATACTTTGACTGCCTCATGCAGCATCACAGGATGCTGGAGTTTTTAAATCTAAGCTCTCCCCTAGGGGAATGGATATATAGATATATATTTTGTTATCTATCTTTATGCTCTCTCCTAGAAAGGCAATGCAGAATAGGTGAAGCTCCATCAACATTTAATCAGCTTTGCAAGATCTGGAAAAAAAACAAAGAATCCACCCTCAGATCTAAATTAAGATTTTCTAACAGCAACATCTACTCCACACTGCTATATGGAAGTGAAACTTGGCATCTCAAAATCATCCAGGAGAAAAAATTAGACGTGTTTGATTTCAAGTGTCTTAGAAAGATTTTATGGATTAAATGGAATGATCGAACTACTAACCAAGAAGTCAGAGATCGCATTAACCAACAGGTAGTATCATCAATAATCTGCAAACGATGTCTTGTCAAGTTTGACCCCAGAGAGAATGGCCAACCAAGTGCTTCAATGGACTCCTGATGGAAAAAGAAGGGGAAGACCAAAAATGAAGTGGAAGCAGACAATCGAGAGAGATTTGGATCTAATTGGAAGAAGCTGGAGGGACTTTTTGGATTTTGCTTCCGATCTAAAATGATTACTAACAATAATGTGTTGTACACTACTTTTATTTGTTAGAAAAAACACTTTAAAATAACTTAAAAACCAAAAACTTATCCATGTAAGTAGAAAAGTAACTAATCTTGCTTTCGATAAATAAGTATGTAATGTTTTCACCTGAAATGCATTGTTTTTTTTTCTTGGATACTCACGAAAAGGTGCCTGCGTGTGAAAATTTTGTGGCAGGGGGTGCGCAATCTCCAACCATAACCCTCCAAGAGTCGACATTGTTGAATACCAGTGGCAAGTGAAGTGTACGTACAGGATGACTGGAAACAAATGCCAAGATAAGCAGGGAGCACATACAGCACCTAAAATTCCCAAATGGTCCCCCATCTGGTACTAACCAGGTTCAATGTTGCTTAACTTTGGTGATCTGACGAGAACCGGTGTGTCGAGATAATGCCATATATATATATATATATATATATATATATATATATATATCATGCTAATGGTCACTTCTCTTTTGCACGGTTATTCATTTTTTAGTTTTCTACTTTTTTGTAAAAGCGACAACTGAAATCTTCATTGTGTGTGTGTGTGTGTGTGTGTGTGTGTGTGTGTGTGGGGCATACATTTTTCTTGATGGATTTTTCTTTTTCTTCCATTGCTGTCTAATGTTGTCGTTTCTCTTTGTTGCCTTCTCACCAAGTGACTGCGTCTTCCTCTTTTTCTTTGGCTATGATCCATCATTGGTGGGGCTAGACAAATAAAACTTCTCTTCACACAAAATGGAGGCAAGAGACACTTGTTGAGAGCTTCTAAGAGTATTATTTCTGGAGAGAATTGACTCGCATAAGAGAGAGAGAGAGAGAGAGAGAGAGAGAGAGAGAGAGAGAGAGAGAGAGAGTAAAGTTCTCTTAATTCCTTAATTAACTTATCTTCTAAAACAATTTGGTGAAGATAGAGGACAAAGTTCTTGAAGAGGAGAGCATTTCATCCTAAGTGAGTATGAAAGCTTTCTTTCAGTTAATAGCATTATTAGCCAAATACCTTGTGCAACGTCCCATGGCAGATTCATATTATTTGATATTTTCAATTCAGCCTCCATAGACAAACTCTTGTCAAACCTGTCATCATTCGCCATCTCAACTCATCCCTATTTTGTTTAACTCATCTTCCCTCATATTTTGTGTGTTTAAATTTATAATTATCTATGATTTCATCTCTGAGAATGATTTGGTTTGCAGATTTCATGTCATTATGTCTTACACTTCTTGCCTTTGCTCAGTACTTTCTTCGTAGTTGCTACTACAACGCCATTCCAATGACCATCTCTTTTTCTAAAGTTTGCATTGCCTTGCCAGGATCTTGCTGCTGCTGTATTTTCTTTTGCAGGCTCAACACATTTCAATGTGCAAACTCAGTCAAAACATCTGCAATTACTTTTCCTGCTAGCTGCTGCTTCCACATCTCTATTGTATTTCTCCAATTCACATCTCACAGCCTTCAAGGAACAGAGTTGAAGCTAAGATTTCCAAACTTTTTTTATTTGGCACAAGTTATGATGATGATGCAAGTCACTCTTTTCCAATATTTCATTTACCCAGGGTCTCCAGATCTCAAATTCACTAATAGTACTCAGATAGTATCACATAATCGTATCTATGTCCCTCACCCAATAAAAGGGCTTAAAAAAAAAAGAAAAGGAACAGCTATGAAAAAAAATAAGTTGATAAGCAGAACAAAGCTATAGGAATTAGGGTTAGTGAGTGGGAAGGAAATTTTTTACCAAGACACACAAAGGCAGTTGAAATAGGATTGTTAATCAAGATATAGCAGATGACTGGGGAAAGGGAACGAAGATAGAGGTTAATATATTTAGAGTTAGTTTACAGACAGTTTTAGGAGCAGCATTAAATTTTGTGACAGCTTACAGTCTTGAGTTTGCAACAGTTGAGGACAGTTTTCCAGTCTGGGATAGTTAAAAGCAGGTTGCGGATTTGACCAGACCAGGGAAGTTTTAAGAAGCGGAGATAACAAAATAAATTAGTCAACCAGCTGATAAATATGGCCTCAAAAGAAAACTAAGATGTGGATGGTAGCGTGTAGAGGGTCGTTTTCTGTGATCCAACAAATACCTGAAGAATGTGTTTTTTTTTTTTCAACAAATACCTGAATGTTTTCTTTTGTTTCTCTTTTTTTGTTTATTTTTATACTTGTGAACCCATGCTTACCTCCTTGTGTTGCCAATGCGAGAGACAACAGCATGGCCA
Source organism: Euprymna scolopes (assembly GCF_053919585.1). NCBI lineage: Eukaryota > Metazoa > Mollusca > Cephalopoda > Sepiida > Sepiolidae > Euprymna > Euprymna scolopes. The sequence continues at coordinate 79,394,101 of NC_136492.1, forward strand.
GGACTAAGACACAGAGCAGTATGCACCACCACACTTTTGTATGAATGTGAATCTTAGATGACCTATAGCTGCTATATGAGAAGTCTGGAGACTTTCCATATCAGATATCTCCAGAAGATCCTTGGTATCACATGGAGGGACAGAGTGCTGCACACAAAGGTGTTGGGGAGGGAAGGCAGTTGCAGCGTGGAGTCAATTATGATTCACTGCCAACTCAGGTAGCTGGGGCACATCATCTGAATGCGCACAGACTACCACATAGAATCCTCTATGGTCAATTATTCCAAGACCGATGCAGTATCGGTGGTCAGAGGAAGCATTTCAAAGGATCAAAGGTTTTCTAAAGAAGTGTTGAATGGACCCCTCTTCACTAGAAGAACTTGCTTCTTGCCAAGACCTCTGTCTATAGGGAGTGGACTGTATTGAGAAGTAGTGAATACAGGATGACCATACAACAAAGTGTGCAAAGAGGCATGCTTGCCAAACCATCCCCTGCCACCTCTTTCACATGCATTATCTGTGACCATATCTGTGGGTCCAGAATTGGAGTATTTAAACATCAGAAGACTTACAAGAAGATTGTCATCATTGAATAACGACCTACAACCAAGAAGAAGTGTGTGTGTGATAACTAGCCTATTCTTTTCATTGTTTTTATTCTCGAGTATATCTGACAGATACAATTAATCAACCGAGAACCACATCATTCTACATAAAAACATAAGATATCAATGGATATATACCTGAAAATCAAAACAAGGAAAAGAATATGCTATTGTCATAGCCCTAGTGATAACATTGCCACAAGAAAAAAAAAAAAGACTCATAAATTTTGTCTGTTGATAGTTGTCTCATGTTGGCCCAGTGATGACATTTTAGACTCTTTCATAGATCTCTCCTAAACCAAACTCTTACTGATTCCTCCTGTTTACCTCCACAGCTCCGACTTCAATCTCTGTCAATCATCTTTTGTCAGCTTTGCTTGCTTTCATGACCAGAAATCCCCGATGTTCGAATCCCCCCACTCCTCTCAGTCATCTTCCACTGGTCATGGGAACGACCACCAGAAATTATAAAACAAATTGTTAGGCGCCATCTTGTCTTGGCCACTCAATTATCGCTTATCTTATTTCCTGATCACTTAGTCAACATCATTTATTCATTGGCTGTGTGTGTGTGTGTGTGGGGGGGGTATTGGTTTTGGAGGCCGATTCATAGTGCCACATATTTATTTAATCGCTTTGAACTTAAGGACAAACTTAATTATAATTTATGGTTACATAAGTATTGCATATACAGTTTAGTGTAAAAGTATAAAGAATTGTTTTTTTTTAAATAAAAAAAAAAAAAAAAAAGGATTTATTTGGTTAGTTTTATTAAACATGATTAAAATAGGCACCCAGAAAATAAATATTTTCTCCCTTTTTAAATATCTATTCCCTCTTTTTAACAAAATATCAAGTTACAAAGTACCAACACCTCCCTAAAAATTTATCAAATTACTCAAAAATACCAACCCATGTTAATATATCAAATTACCCCAAAATACCAACCCTCTTGAATAATATCAAATTACTCCAAAATAATAACATTATATCAAATTACCTAAACATACCAACCCTTCTTTAACAATATATCAAATTATCCAAAGATGTTAACCCTTTTGAACACTATATCAAATTACCAAAATTTGAACCCTTCTGTTTAAAAAACAAAATGGGATTCTACAGTAATCAAAATATTGACCCCCTGACTTTCAGATCAAATTCTGAAAAAATAATTTAAAGCTTTCAATTGAAAAAGACTTGAGCATGTACTTCAAAGAAAGATACTTCACAGGTAAATTGCTTCCTAAACAAAGTCATAGAAAACTCATATATGGTATGTTCAGTACATGACCATCAAGTGACAAGAAATAAGAACCCCTTCCTCCGACTGTGTGTATATATTCAGATATTGGAAAATTAACTGTCAGTCAGTTTCCACCCAACAAGTCAGTTAGTTTAACAGAATCAAAAATCTTTCATTGATTCTCTAAACATCATTGTTGTAATGTTGTTGCTCTCTAACAAAACCCAAATGTTGTAGGTAGAGAGTGTCGCAAAGGAAAAGAGAACTTTGATACAAACTTTTCAGGTACAAGAAAAAGTTATTTATTTTCTTTGTTTACCATGCAAGTCACCAACACATGTTTAACATTAGTGCGTCTTCTCTTTCTGATTGCTACATCGATCAGCTGTCATTACACGACACCAGACACATCAATACACAGAACCAGACATAACTGGCTCTCAATCAAATGGGTAAAAGGAAGACCAGTTGTGTGTTTCCTAAGCGAAACTTGTCCCCCCCCCCGTCATTATCTTTTTTCTCTCTTTTTTCCTCCTCCCAATCTTAATCCCTATACATGCATTTGCTCAAAATGCTGATGTAATTATGTTATATCATCACTCCAGCGAACTGCACATCTTTCAACTAAGGACTGCAGTCGAGATTTGATAAATATACATTTCATAAGAGATCTCTATTATTTTTTTTTTTAACGTTCACTTCTAACAAGACATATCCACTTAGACATAAGGGATTACTATTTGGGACCATGCCTAGGAAAGAGTAACAGGATGTTGGTTTACGTTACATTTAAACTTTTGCATATCAGTACAGTAAGGGAAGCAGGTAGCAGAAAGGGAATTCCAACGTCCAGCTGTTCGAGGGAAGAAACTACTAGAATAGAAAGCTTTCTGGCATTGAGGTACCTCAACAGTAAAGGGGTGAGATTGAATGCATTGTTTATGAACTTGCTCTGCTCCTCACAACCATTCCCTTCCCCCAAAACAGAACATTGTCCTTTTTAGACTCATATTTTGATATCTTCTTTTATTCCCAAGAAACTACAAACGATTTTCATCCCTTTTCCTCAATATTATCTTGTTTGTTCCTATTGTTTTTGTTGTACTCGTTTCATTTACATAATCAGTTAACCAAATCGTGCTACTGTATCTTGTTAAACTCTGGAATCTTTCTGTTGAACTCAGGAATCTGCAAGGTCACATAGCATTACAAATGAAGTACTTGGTAAAAATCAGCTGTAAGTCACACTTTTCTGGAGGTTGAAGGTTAAATCCTCAGTGTAGACTATAATCTATAATATAAATCTCACCTGTCTGTTTAAATGTATGTAGTTTATATGTCTGCCTAAAACTTTTGGCAGAGGTGATGGATTTTCTTGAGATCAGTATTGTTTTGAAACTCAGCCCTTCAGACAACAATATCAAAAAATTGGCTAAAAACGTTAATTCCTTCACTCTCAACTAGACACTTTTTTACAGGAAGGGGGGTTGCTTCTTTCACCAATATTTTTGAAAGTCATCTCCTTTTTTCGGTTGACTAGCCTTAATTTAAATCTTTGCCACTTCCAGTTTGGCAATGGACGCAACTTTTTTCTTTTTCACATTCTTTTCCTCCTTCATGGTATGAGTTCGGGCCTGCCTGCCTACCTACTACCACTTTTTCTTTTTGCTCAACACACATCCAAGCACCCAGCCTAGTCAAAATATAATTGCGAATTATACCTGGTCATGGTTGATGAAACGAGTGTGCTACCTCTGTGAATTAAATAAAAGGGTTCCATTGAAAATTCTAGGTAGATTCCAGAGTTCACAAGAAAAAAAATTCTGGAGTTTGATAAGATAGACCTGAAGAAGGTTGGAGGTTACATCAATCAAAACTTTATAGAAATAACACTCAAGATGAGAACAGTATTCCAAAGAATCCAAATTTGCATTTGATTTGAATGATCATAAGAAGATACCGAAACTGCATCGATTAATTTGGAGGAGTTCAAAACTTAACAGGGTCAACCATTGTTTTCTGAGATATTTTTTAGAGGCTATTGGTTTTAATCCAAATTTCTGCAAATAATCTTTACATTGTATCATCTGCCAATGACAGTGATGTAAGGAAATGAAATGCAATCAATATTGTTTGTCATTTCTCTGCTGTTGCTTCTAATTTATGTTCTTGTTTTGGAACCCTTCATTTGCAAATTAAAGGACAGGGTAGCAAGATCAGCCCTATGTGGAATTGGTCTTCCTGGTGATGCACGATGATGTCGATGTGTGCATGTCAAGCTTTCAAGATATTATCACAGTGACTAAGTTACTCAAACAGTACAAAGAGGTTACAAGGGCTGTAGTCAACTAGATGGATAGCTCAGTTTGAACACGGGGTCTTCAGCTTGAAAAGAATTGGTCAGAAGTACAGTTAAAGGGCAAAACATAACATTTGTCGTTGAAAATCTTTTTTCTCATCCTTTACTGATTAACTGTATTACATCTACCTGAACATAGTTTTGTGTTTTTTTCCGCATCTGCTCTTAGTTCTGTGACAAAGGAGACCACTAGTTCATAGACAAGTCAGTACTCAATATCTAAATGAAGGAGGCTTGCAAATGGCTGACTTGGAAAGTTATCAACATATTGAAAGACTGTAATTCCTGAGTCACACTTCCACAGGTGTCTGCATAGACCCGAGGTTGAAAACGCTTTTCCTAACTTCATCCCTGACAACTTTTTTGAATGCTGTGGTAAACCAAAGCTCCGTTCCAATTATTGCTGGACTCTGTGACCTTGCATGGCATAAGATGATGTATCAGGAGTTAGTGGGGAGTATGGGGAGTATTGCATCAAATTCTTTTTTGGGAAGTGCCTAGTATGGTAGGAGGAGATCAGCTTTTAGTGGAGTTGGGAACCAGGCAGGGAATATTTCTAACCGAGTATTCTCTGACTTAGCGATTAGTTGGTAAAAATGTTACTGTGTTACAGCATAGATGTCAACGAAAGATTTTAGTATGTGTTTTGGGAGATCATTGATGTAGATCAGGAAGAGAGTTGGGCCCAGTATGGACCCCTGAGGGACTCCAGCATTAATACTGTGGGCCTCTGATTTCTGCCCATCAACAACTACTCTTATGAGCCTATTGGAGAGAAATGACTTAATGATAGAGAAAACATTTCCAGTTATACCATAGTTGGAAATCTTGTGTAGTAGGCCTTTATGCCAAACCTTATCGAAAGCCTTTGACATGTCGAGAGCAATTGCCCTAGAAATGAAGCCTTTGTCGAGATTCACTAATCCTATGGGATATAACCGTGAGCACATCTGCTGTAGATCTAGCAGAGCGGAAACCATATTGTGTGTCACTAAGGTTATTCCTGCTGAGGTGGTTGACTACTTCTCTACTGTGGATTCCAGCAACTTATTCATGACACACAGGAGACTTATTGGTCTGTACTGAGAGGGGGATGACTTATCACCTGAATTCTTAAATACAGGGCATACTGATGAGGTTTTCCAGGGTGTTGGGAAGCACTTCTCCTTAAGGCAACGTTTAAACAGTTTGGAAAGTATGGGGGCAAGTTCTGGTTGTAATTTTTTTAACACTATAATTGGAATACAGTCGGGACCAGTTGCTTTACTGGAGTCAAGGTTCTTGATTAGCTTGGCGACCTCATGCACAGATATTTGTATGTTGCAGAGCGTGTTGTCTGTTATAGGAGGGAATATGGGGAGTTGATGGCCTTCGTCACACAGGGTAGAATTTGCCGCAAAGATTTTGGCAAATAGTTTGGTCTTGTCGGATGCTGTCGAGAGGACCTCTGGTCCATTGATAATGGCTGGGATAGAACGCACGTTTCTGTTCAAGATCCTATTTGCTATTTGCCAGAACTGGTGGGAACCAAGCCGCTGCTCAGCTACTTTGGACTTAACGGATTGCGCATATAGTTCTCTTGCATTTTTTATTACTCTTTTACAGTGGTTGCTGGCGGTTCTGAAAGCAGCTTTGGTTTCAGTGCATCTATTACGTTGCTAGCTATGGAAAAAGTAATTTTTGTGCGATGGCAGCAGCACATCCTGGGGAGAACCATGGTTGGCAGTTAGGTTTTTGTCGGAAGTTTTTGGATGGTATGAATTGGTTTATGCCTACAAGTAACCATTCGGTCAGGTCTGATACTATAGAGGACACATCTTTTTAAACATAGAATGGAGAGGGAGATCAGATATGAATGTACGGAAGCTATCCCAGTCAGCCATAGAGTATCGGTATACAGTATGATGGAGAGGTATGTCTGTAGATTTATTATATTTCATTTTTATCTTAACTGATACGACGCAGTGGTCGGAGGATCCCAGAGGAGATAGAACGGAACATGAGCATAGCTCAGGGGAAGTGGATAGAAAAAAGTCTAGGAGGCTTGCGAACTGACCGGTACTATCGGGCACACGGGTGGGCTCGCGGACAATCTGAGTGAGGTCATAGGCAATGGCAAAATCATGACAGAACCTCCCCTCATCATCAGTCTTACTTAAGTGGGTCAGCCATTCCACGTTATGGACATTGAAGTCGCCGCAAATGTGAATGTTAGTCGAGGGATGAGCAGACAGGATGTGGTCAATTTTTTCTGATATACTCTTAAAGACAGTAATTCCACTGTTGTGCGGGCGATAGAGGGCAAATATAAATGCGGTGGTGTAAGCAAGTGCAACCCGAAAGCACATATAAGGTAGATTAGGGTCTTCTCTTGAGATATCCCTGCCACATGGGAAGCCATCTTTAATGTAGGCACATATTCCATGCCTGTGGCGATCTTGGGGGTCAGATTTAGATGTTAGGTTAGAGTATCCTTTAATTATGAACTCATCTAGGGAGGTGGTCGGCCCTATTCCAGTTTCGCTTAGAAAGAATATGTCAGGTTTCGTCTCCTGTAATTGGGTTTCAACCTCTGGAAGGTTAGAACATAGACCCCTGATGTTGGAGAAGGAGACATGGTAGTAGGGGGTCTACGTAGGAGGATGGGGTTCTAGGTTTATTCTATATATGAAGTTTCATGTTTGAAGATCAAAAACTGACAGTTTGGTAGGCAATTTTTTTTTTTTTTAACAAAAATATACATAGAAAGGGGTTTGTGTTTACTATAAGCTTTTTATGCAAATATAAAATATTACGTAAGTATAAATCATGTAGAATATCTGCATGAATATAATTACACGTAATAGTTGACTAAAAGATGATCATCCCATAAGAGCCCCCCCCCCCCCCAAAAAAAAAAAAAACAGGGAATTACTTTTTTACTCATATTTAATGTTTGTGCAAAATTCCCGACAATTCCAAGGCGTAGTTACCGAGAAAAGTGCGGACAAGGGTAAATTTACTGATCCACCCTCTTTTTGTCAAGGGACAAAAATCAACTTTACCTCCCACCCTCAAAATACAAACCTTCACTGGACGGTTAAAAACTACCAAACTTATAAGGTTCTGATGAAAATCTAAGAATTGCCATCTAATTTTGTTGTCCTTACTCTAGTAGCTCATGCTGGTTATCTACGCACTTTTATGTCCAGAGCTGAACTCTTCAGAAATCAACTAATTGAAGGTCAGTGATCAATGTTTGCTTGTTAACACCTGACGACTGAAAATTGGCGAAACACCTTTTTAATGAAGTACAACCACCCACCAGCATTGTATCTCAAACCTTTGGGCGAAGGTGGTCAATGTGACCACGAAAAAGTGCCCATTATGGGTGGGGTGGGGGTCACTAATATATTATGATGTTCTAAAACCAATGGTCTTCAAGATACTTGCAATAAACTAACTTCCACACATTTCGAAACCATGTTCCATGCAATTTACATGAATGTACTATACAGGTCATGACATGACTAATCCTGCTATTGCCCTGATACTGTTTTGCTAATGAGCGTTCATGAAAATACCAAGTATATCCTATAATTGTTTTTTTTTTTTGTTTTAGGAAGTTATCAGTGTTCAAGTTTTAAAGTGTTCTTTAATGGAAAGGACTTGTAATTTGAATCACTGAGAAAGACAAAAATCACTGTAAAATAGACAGGCACATAGAAACCATGGAAACTAGGATGCAACAGGCATTAGATGCTAACCATACAGAGTTTAGAGAGATTTGGAACGAAAGCAAACTATTGAATAAGGACCTGAAAAGTCCTTCACAGAATGGAAAGAAACGGAGTGCAATGACAATGGGAGGTACTGGAAGTTGTTTCTAGACAAGTTGTAACCAATTTTGAAGGACCTTACACATTCTATTCGACAAGGCAATTGGCAGGTGTTCATTTTAGCCGTTCGTATGTGCACACCTTTGTTCTTTGGATTTGGTCAGACTAACTATAGCAGATGGGGTAAACTTCTCTGAAGATTGCCTTGATTAAGAAAGGAAGTTCTCTAGTATCTACAGATGCTCTACAGAAGGCGGATAGGTGATATACCACACTCTCCAACAAGGCAGTGAAAAGTGTCATAACAAACCTGCCAAGTTTGCAGGAGGTATCATTGAAATAACAAAAGGAAGCGGAAGCTTTAAGGAATCTCTGAAAGCACGAGAAAGATCTTTATGCAGCACTACTCGAATGGTGTAATTTGGACGAAAATAATAGTGAACTCAGTCTACGAATTCACCCCAGCCTCTATGAAAATTGGCAGGACACTTTTGGATGATATAAAATCCATTCAGTACTTGCAGCACACTACATCTTGACTGGAGCTGATATACAAAGACATGGTTGATGGATTGCTAGAATTCCTGCCAATTGGTGAGAAAGTTATCAAGAGTTTGTTATTAGGAGACTTCAGAATAAAGAGAAGCATCTACATGATACAATGCCAACCGTAAGATTGTTTTTTGTGCAACATGCTTCTACTTCATCCATCGGGCAGAAATTTACGAAAAAAAAAAAAAAAAAAAAAAAAGTGGCAGAAACAATTAGATACATTGACTATGCAATAGAAAGAGGGTACAGCATGCTGGAGCTCCTGAAGTAAGAGTTGACCAGCACATTTCAGTTCCTGACTACTGAAGGTAAAGATGGAATACAATAAAATATCCCTATCAAGAGATAGGATCAACCATCCTCCCCAGGATAAAAGGAATGTAAAATGATGCTAAAATGACAACAGGAAATCTTTGGCGGAATATATGGTAGTGAATGTAGAAAACTGTTTGTGGGCAAAGAACGGCCACAGAGCTCTCAAGCAGCCAAGAAGAGGCTGATGACAGAAGCATGTTCCATATTAATGGTGTAAAACATGGTTTCCAATCAATCCTAGTTGATTCACCTGACACAGATGGTCTCGTAAACCTCATCTTCCATTTCAAGAACATGGGAACTACAAAAACTATGTAAAGCTTTGCAACAGGAAGAACAATGTGCCTGTTCATTGATCAACTGAACAGCAATTTGGTATCGTGTCTACCAGTAATTCACGCATTAAGTGGGTGTGAAAGTACCAGCAAGATGGGTTCAAAGCTAGCTAGTCCAAAGGCTTTAATGGATCTCTATTGAAAGGGTTTGGTGCAAAGGAATTGTTGCCGAAGATAAGTAATGCTGAAAAATTTCTTGTGACTGCATTAAAGAAAAGTAACTGATAAACATTTGATGAGCGTTGATGGAAACAGTAACATACTTCTAGAAAAGAAGTTGACTAACCAGCTTGTGTGTTGTTCCTCCACACAAGAACACATAAAAACGAGCATATCTGTAGTGCAGATTGTGGTTAGAAGCAGCAAATTCTGTAATAATTAAACTAGATCTGCTTAAGTTTGAAACAGACTTTGGCAGAACTCCTGTGACATGGCCTGTACCATGGAGACGAGATGACCTATCACCTCCATGCAAATGCCCAACATCATGTAGGAGTACAAAGAACTTAACCAGCTTAATATGCACTTTCAGAGCAAAGCTTAAAATGCGTGGCGTTTTGTGGTTATAGCAAGGGCAAAAAGTGTCAAAATTCACAAAATTAAACTGAAAAATATGGATAATGTACTTATGTACATTATCCGGATGCAGTACGATGTAGAAATTAGTTTATTGCAAATATCTTGAAAACCATTGGTTTTAGGACATCATTATGTATTACTGACCCCCCCCCCCCCACAGCAATTCCGGACATTTTGAATGGTCACATGACCCCCTATCTCCGATTGTTTCAGAGATACAATACTAGTTGATGGTTGTAACTAAACATTGATCAGAGACCTTCAATTAGGTTAGTTCAGAAGAGTTTAGCTCTGAACATGTGTACACATAACCAGCATAAGTTACTCTACGACGTCTGCATGTGGCAAGCAGATATGTCAAGAGCACAACCTGCATATGCCAAAAAATCCAATACGGTCCAAGAAATCTTGTTTATCTGATGATGCCAGAGCTGCTGGTGAATAGTCACACACCTAAGCAGATACACAAATTTTTTCAAAAATTTACATGTAGACACATTATGGTGATAATTTCAAATTATTTCATCTTATCTTGTAATTGTTTGGTATTTATAAAGGATATTGATGATTTTGTTCATGTCATTCAAGTTGGAAATCTAATATTGATTTGAAGATATAACTATATAAACACTAATTTAAAATAAAATTCAAGAGGAATGACGAATTTATCTTTATAGGAAAATATTAAATACAAAAAAACTTATGATTCCTTTTTGCAGACCGTTATCCTCATCTTCATAATTGTTGCTCCACTACGTTTTAACTAACTCGTCCTGACCTTGTTCAGATGATTAACTGCGATAGGATAGAAATGCTGAGTTTTATAAATTATCCCCAATAATTACTGTCTTCCATAGTCATCTTACATTTTGACCAACTAATCTTCTGGCCTGCTTAGGTAGAATTGAAACTATTTTCAGACAATGCTCAACCGGAACTGTAGAGACTCAATGCTTCCATCCACTGCGCCACAGGCCCCCATTATGTCTTAATTTGTTTCAGTTTGTGTAAATCTGTTACACCTCTGCATTGTATTGACTTACATAAATTAAATTTATATACACACTAGACAATGCTTCAAGCAAACTACATAAACCTTTTAGATAAAGGTTGATTTACTGTCCCTATCCACTGACAAATCTCAAAATGGTTTTAATTTTTAAAATGCTCAATTGAAATGCTGACAATCTGATGTACGATGGAAGGTTTTAGCTGTTTAGGACACATCCCCACGTCCATGAATGAAGGTGATGGATTTTTGTCTGATAGTCATCAGCTTGCATAAAGAATTTAAAAAAAAAACAAAAAAAACAAATGAAAACAAATCAAAACGCTTTTACATGAATTTTATTTACTTTACGTGTTTATCAATCATGTTTCGCACTTTTTCCTCACTTGCACCAACCACCTCGTCAACCTGTAGAAAGGAGGGGGAAAAAAAAAAAAAAAAATTATTAAAATGAAATCTTTATAATCTCCTTTTACAGGGTGGAACGATAAGATTGTTGCTCTAGAAAAGACGACAATTCCATTTGATGAAGACTTTTTTTTTTTTGCAGACCATCTACAGTTGGCCAGTTGTGTACAAATCCCAAGAGCGATAGGAGCCTTCTATCATGTCTGAAAGTGACACAATGTTCAACGAGCGAGATCAGAGATGTGTCACTGTATAATGTTGGATTGCCACGAATAACAAGAACATGCCCAGGGTGATGAAAAGTTTCCAGCTATGATCTTTGGTGTGGTTTCAAATAAGGGCCACATCATACCACCTCACATCTTCAAAGTCGGCTTTTGAACAAAGTGTACCTGGATGTGCTGAAGAGCGTCATGAGTGCCAAGGGCAATCAGGTGGCCTCTGGCAAACCCTAAGTGTGACAGAACTTGGTACCGACCCACAAGTCTAAAGAAACACAGGCTTGGCTTCAGGAGTGCTATGACTTTTTACCTTTCTCTCACTACCCTCCCGACCTTAGTTTGTTCATATATGAAGATCACCAACATGACCTCCCACAACACCAAAGACAACCTGATTGCAGCCATCCACCAAGTATTTAGCAAGCTTCCACCTGTGCTTGGGAAAAAGGCATGCTCCCAGTTCAAGACATACCAAGGCGTTGATTGAGGCTGAAGGTGGCTCCATTGAATAGATACCAGCTTTACTACATAATCAAGTTACCTGAATTCATCTTTTTTCAATAAAAGTTTTAAAATATAACTGGAGCGTGTTTTTTTTTAGGACAACAATATTATCGTTTCACAGAGAGAAAGACAGAGAGATAGTTGTTAAAAGAAAACAAATTTTTCATGATAAAGAAAACTTGCCCCCCCCCTCCCTCCTTTCAGAAAGGAAAAAAAAAAAAAAAAAAAAAAAAAAAAGATTTACATGGAGACAAAAAAATTTTTTTACGGGTTCCAGAATTTAGATTTACATTAATACAAATAATTAAAACAAAATCTGGTGTACAAGTAATAAAAATTACAGTGGGCAAAAACTCAGTCTACCCTTCATAAAGTAATAAACTTTTCTTTTTTATCTCTAGGTGAGAGAAAACAAAAATGTAAATATTAGAAAACTAATAAATTTACCTTGTTGCCATCCTTGTAAAGATGAAATGTTGGCATTGCACTGATTCCACACTCACTGGAAACATCCTACAAAAAAATTAAGGTATCCATTATATAAAATACTTTATATGGGAAAAATTGAGATAAATAACAGACATATAGGAGAGACAGGAGGAGGAAAAAAAAAAAGGGACAGAGGCAGGAGAGAAAAAAAAGGGAAAAAAAATTAATCAACCATTTTGCCGATTAATTGGTACACCTCTAGTCGGCATATACTACGGTCACAGTAGGCAGGGTTAAACATGATAGCCAAAAGTACTTACTTCACACTCATCAACATCTACTTGGCAAAAGACAACAGCAGCATAGTCTGACGCCATTTTCTAAATGGAATAAAAAAAAAAAAAATATTTTCAGGAATTATATAAAAAGAAAATCATATTTTATAGCAATTATTTACTGTGAATAAAATTTGTACAAATAAAAAAAATTAAAATTTCTTTTATTCTTAATATAGCGAATTAGATCATGATATCTATTGTATAAAAAAATAAATGAAACTACGGCACTAACACTAGGCAGGTTTAATTGGCTTCTGAAAGGAAGTTTCATGGGAGTATGAAATTCACAAGCAGATCCAAGTGGCACGCATATCCCCGTTATGGGAGATGACGAGGTTACGTTTTTTTTTTGTTTTTTTTTGCAGCTCTTGCCACAAGCTTGTCCCCACATACAGTGCCTGGAAATCCTTAATTGGTCACCCATCTGGTACTGCCCAAACTCGATGCTTCTTAACTTCAATGATTCAACAAGAACCAGCATGTCAACGTGATTATGCCACACATATCTAACTATTGTATGACAAAAGAAGGGTTTTGCTCCAAGGAACCACTTCTTTTGGAGCACCACCATTCTAGAATGTGTAGACCTCCTCCACTTGAAGAATTTGGCTCCACTTTTAGATCCCTTTATGAAGATTAAAATAAATATACTAGTACTAAACCCCATGTCTAGAATCCTTATTTTACTTTTAATCCAACTCCATCAGATGATTTTGAAAAATATCAAAGAGGTTTTAGGATTTAATACAAATCCGAAATATTTTTAAGGAATTAAAAGAAAGAACACTTCAGGTTGACCTCATCCAACAGGTTTAACTCTTACTAACATTCAATAAGGCAAATACAGACCAATACTTTCAGATTTGAGAAAATTGCTGTAAATTTGAAATGGCCCGTGGAAGCATGGTCAAGGTTATTATAAACAGCACTGAATGGTAGGTATACACATACGACAGATTGTGCCGACCAGAACCTTGTAAAATCAGCCATTCTCAAAAGCCATGAGATGGCACCGGATATGTATTGACAGAGGTTCAGGTCTTTCCAAAAGGAAGAAGAGCAAACTTGTTTGAAATTCTTCTGCCCAAAAGGAGGTATATTCAGACAGAAATAGATTTGGATTATTACAAGCTCTGGCAGATTATCTTGGATTCAAAAGAGGCATCCAGGATTTGAAATAATTCCTCGATAGGCAGATCATTAGAGTACAAGACAACTACCCTTGCCAACGAATATGCCCTAACAGCTAAATCGTTCGCAAGCAACAGACGCCTTTCACAGGTAAGCTACTGATCATGTCGTCTCCTACCGGGCCACATACTATATTCAAATCAAGAGAGATTCAGTAGAATGGGACACTGATATAATTGCAACCAATTCCACAAACAGGTTTTCTTGTGGCTGTCTGTGGTATACATGGCATATGCTACTCTAATCAGGGACTCTGTTATACCATGGTCTCAGAATTTTTATCTCCTTTATTTGTGCAATCACTTAATGGAATTAGACGATTTCATACAAATGATTTATATTCCTTAATTTTATCAATGAAAGATCATGTGAGAAGACAAAGCCTTGTGGCTTACTACGGAAATCTAGATTCAGTGCTTTTCCTAGCTAAGCAAATTAATGCTACATGTCCTCTCTCATATATATATATATATATATATATATATATATATACACACACACACACAGGGTGTCCGTAAAGTTACTATATACAGTAAGATATTGTATTAAAATATTTATTTGTAACAAAAAGAAATAACACCTCTATGTTTATAAAAATCTCAGAAAATATGTGTTACATACAAATATAATACAATAAAACAATAAGACTGTATAGTAACTTTACGGACACCCTGTGTATATATAATATATATATATATTTAACATACACACACACAATACAATATATACATAATATATTATAAAAGTCAAATGACCGTGTAACGATGTTTGTAACCAACTTTTCGGTTTACGACATCCGGTTGCGCATGACCTGCACACTGAAATATTAACATTATTTCGAAATTATTATTTAACATGGGAAGCGCGAGATTTAAAATACCTTAAACATAATACAGAAAAGAATGATGTAAAAAAAAAAAAAAAAAAAAAAAAAAAAAAAAGCAGACAGTTTTAATAATTGTTTATTTGGATAATTTAAAACGCGAAAAACAATTGGGATGCTGAAATATTAACATTATTTCGAAATTATTTAATATGGGAAGAGTTTAAAATTACTTAAACGTAATACAGAAATGAACAATGTAAAACAAAAGAAAGGCAGATATATCAAAATTTCAATTTAACTATAATAAGTATTATGGTATCTGTCCAGTGCACATTTACCTATAAGTATGGCCAACCACTTATAATTCAGTAACTAAATTTTATTTTAAAAAAATAATCAATTATAATAAACAGAACGACTCGTAGAAATCTATCTATATTCTTTTCATTTTAATATATTTTCAGAGAAATGTTTATGTCTAAAAAAAAACAAAACAAAAAAAAAACAAAGAAAAAAAAAACCCTATTTTCTTTACGTCACAAGTGTCACGCTCATACATGAATTCCATAGCTAATATAGTATTACATATACACACACATTATTATATATATATATATATATATATTATATATATTATACACACACACACACACACACAATATAATATATACAATATAATATATAATACTAGCTGTACCCTGCCACGCGTTGCTGTGGCTCAATTTGGTGTAATGGAAAAATCTAATGAAAAGAGAAAATGCATGTTTCTTATATTCTTAGTACAGCAATCCACTCCAAAAAGTGAGAGGAAAAATAAAAAAAACAGTACTCTTGCAGAATGACGTGGATCCTTAAGGGTTTCCATCAATCATGGCTTGGGCTCGACCCGCAATCATTGGATTAAGCCGAACGTTGCTAAAACGTTGAAACGATTAATCAAGTTTTGTTATTTTTTTTGTTTTTGTATCCAAAAACGTGACTTGTCAATGAATATTTTGATTGGGGGAGGGGGGGGGGAAGGAGACTATACACATTCGAAAAGTTGTCCAAAAACAAATAAATGAAAGCAAAGGTAAGTTATGTTTCTACATAACTGGATAATTTTTTTTAGTGTTTTTATTTAATGTAAAAGGTTTAATCAGCTCGAAAAACAGTGTTTATCGATATATTTGAAAAAAAAAAAAAAAAAAAAAAAAAAAATGGTTGTGGAATCTGTTGAATACGTTAAGTTTGGGAAAATAAGTAAAAAACTACTAAACAGTGTCAGAAACCCACTGAATATATGTTACCGTGACATAGGCTGACATATTCAGTGGGTTTCTGACAGTAATTTGTAGAGTTTTTTTTAATTTTAACTCATTTTCGAAAACATAATCAACAGTGTCCGCCACCATTTGTATTTTTCAAATACACCGATAAACGTTCCATTAAATAAAACAGGTTTGTATTACAAAACACAGATATGAAAAAGTTGTTGAAAAATAAATATATAACAAATAAATGTTATCAAAGGCAAGATAAGTTACTTTTCTACCTAACTGGTTAAGATTTTAGTGTATATATTTAATGTAAAATGTTTAATCAGTTCAAAAACATAGTGTTTATCGAGAAGTTTGGGAAAATGAGTTAAAATTAAAAAACCATACAAAATACTGTTAGATACTCAAAATATGTTACCGTGACATAGGCTGACATATAGTCGGTGGTTATTTAACAGTATTTTGTATAATTTTTTAGTTTTAACTCATTTTCCCAAACTTAACGTGTTCAACACAGTCTGCCGCCATTTGTAATTTTAAAATATAGCAGTAAATGCTGTGTTTTTCGAGCCGAATAAACGTTTTACATTAAAAAATTATCCAGTTGGTAGAAAAGTAACTTATCTTGCCTTTGATAATATTTGTTATACATTTGTTTTTTTGTTTTGACAACTTTTTTGAATCTATGTGTACAGTAATACAAACCAAATAAAAACACTAAAAATTATCCAGTTAGGAAGAAAAGTAACTTATCTTGCCTTTAAAAAAAATTTATTTGTTATATATTTGTTTTTTGTTGACAACTTTTTCGAATCTTTGTGCATAGTGATGATACAAACCCAAAGGGGGTATTTTTCTGTCTATTTTGAATTTTGGTCCAACGCTATTTTAAAATAGTTTTTCCAAGTTAAATTTAAATTTCACGATATGTTTGTTTTTTTTTTTGTATTTTTTAAAAATTTACATAGGTCCACAATTTGTAAAAAAATTACTTTTAAAAGGTTTTCGACGAAGCTGAATAAGAAAATCTTATTTACAATTTGCAGAGGCAAGTAGTTTGAGATATAAAGACCTGTGCTATGCACTATAATTCACTGGCGGTCATGAATAAACACCCCCAACCTTCCCATATTAAGAACTGCTTTTGGAATAAAAACTCACAATCTCAATATGTTAAGAACGGCTTTAGGAATAAACATCCTCAATCTTCCCCTGTGAAGAATAGCTTTCAGAATAAACACCCCTAACCTCCCCATGTAAGGAAGGCTTTCAGAATAAACCCCAACCTACCCATGTTAAAAATTGTGGAGGTGGACCTAATATAAAAAATTTACTTTTTTTAAAAAATTGTTAGTTGAAAGCACAGAATAGTTACAAAACACCATCCCTCCTCATTGTAAGAAAAGCTGAAAAAAAAAAAAAAAATAAATAAATAAATAAAATAAAAAAATAAACTGGTTTTCTTGGTAGAAACTTTTCTGTATTTCACCTTACAATTTACGGTTTTGGTACTCCTAGGGCGTTGAGTTCCATTAATAGTCCTTCCCTTAAAGATTAACGCATGCGCACGTAACATTAATTTATTTACTTATGTTGGCTTACGAGAAGTAGATTTATTTATTGCACTGAGATTTTTTGAAAATCAATAGAAAGTGAGAAAGTATCAATAAATGGGTTAGTTACTTTTCTTTTTAATATTCATAAAATAGTTGAGCCAACGTAAGTAGATAAATAAAATGTTACGTGCGCATGCGTTAGCTTTTTTTTAAGGGAGTGACTATTAAATAAATATGCTGGCCCCAAGGAACTCAATGCTAATTAGTACCACGGTTTTAATAAAGAAAAAGCATTCATGTTTTCTTATATAAAAAGAACTCCTTAAAGTGTACTTTCAATATTGTTAGATGTTTTCTTGAAACAAAAAGGTATTATTTCAGCACGTTACCAAAATACATATGTACCGTAAATTTACTTTTGAAGAAGAAAAAAAAACAAAAAAACTGTACTTTCACCTAACAATTCAAGTTAATACTTTCTTATAGAGAAACAACCGTTTCAACACAAAATGCACCTTCTGGCAAGCAATTATTTATTTTTTTTGCCTGATATAAGAACTATTTTTCAGTATGGTAACATAGCTCCTTAAGTAAAAAAACGCAATACAAGTTAGCAAAAGTTCTTAAAAAATAAAAATAATAGTAGGGCAAAATCTACGTTCAACATCGGATGTGGCATTTGGGGTTGGACTTGAATACGTCAGGCCATTCTTTTGAAAAAAAATAAATATAATATACATATATATATATATATAATATACATATATATATATATATATAATATACATATACATATATATATATATATAATATACATATATATATAATATATAA